>NW_027422616.1:97500-216383 GCF_048934315.1 Petromyzon marinus | reverse complement strand
TGATGGGGGAGGTGATGGGGGAGGTGATGGGGGAGGTGATGGGGGAGGAGGTGATGGGGGAGGAGGTGATGGGGGGAGGTGATGGAGGAGGTGATGGGGGAGGTGATGGGCGAGGTGATGGGGGAGGTGATGGGGGAGGTGATGGGGGAGGTGATGGGGGTGAGGTGATGGGGGAGGTGATGGGGGAGGTGATGGGGGAGGTGATGGGGGAGGTGATGGGGGAGGTGATGGTGGAGGTGATGGGGGAGGTGATGGGGGAGGTGATGGGGGGTGATGGGGGGAGGTGATGGGGGAGGTGGGGGGGGGTGGGGGAGGTGATGGGGGAGGTGATGGGGAGGTGATGGTGGGGGAGGTGATGGAGGAGGTGATGGGGGAGGTGATGGGGGTGAGGTGATGGGGAGGTGATGGGGGAGGTGTGGGGGAGGTGATGGGGGAGGTGATGGGGAGAGGTGATGGGGGAGGTGATGGAGGAGGTGATGGTGGAGGTGATGGGGGAGTTGATGGGGAGGTGATGGGGGAAGGTGATGGGGGAGGTGATGGGGGAGGTGATGGGGGAGGTGATGGGGGAGGTGATGGGGGAGGTGATGGGGGAGGTGATGGGGGAGGTGATGGGGGGAGGTGATGGGGGAGGTGATGGGGGAGTTGATGGGGGAGGAGGTGATGGGGGAGGTGATGGAGGGGTGATGGGGGAGGTGATGGGGGAGGTGATGGGGGAGGTGATGGGGGAGGTGATGGGGGAGGTGATGGGGAGTTGTGGGGGAGGTGATGGGAGGTGATGGGGGAGGTGATGGGGGAGGTGATGGGGGGAGGTGATGGGGTGGTGGTGGTGGGGGAGGTGATGGGGGAGGTGATGGTGGGAGGTGATGGGGGAGGTGATGGTGGAGGTGATGGTGGAGGTGATGGGGGAGGTGATGGTGGGGGGATGGGGGAGGTGATGGTGGAGGTGATGGGGGTGGTGGTGGGGAGGTGATGGGGGAGGTGATGGGGGGTGGTGGTGGGGGAGGTGATGGGGGTGGTGGTGGGGGAGGTGATGGGGGAGGTGATGGGGGAGGTGATGGGGGAGTTGGATGGGGGAGGGGGGATGGGGGAGGGGGGATGGGGGAGGTGATGGGGGAGGTGATGGGGGAGGTGGGGAGGAGGTGATGGGGGAGGTGATGGGGGAGGTGATGGGGAGGTGATGGGGGGAGGTGATGGGGGAGTTGATGGGGGGGGAGGTGATGGGGGAGGTGATGGGGGAGGTGATGGGGGAGGTGATGGAGGAGGTGATGGGGGAGGTGATGGGGGAGGTGATGGTGGGGTGATGGGTGAGGTGATGGGTGAGGTGATGGGGGTGAGGTGATGGGGGTGAGGTGATGGGGGTGAGGTGATGGGGGAGGTGATGGGGGTGAGGTGATGGTGGGTGTCATGTTACTGGTGGGGCCACGCAGTATCAGGGTGATGTTGCCGGTAGTGCGGTGGAGAGCTCAAGGTGACGTGAGACCAGGCTAAGTGGCTGCGTGAATGGGTGGGTGGATGGGTCAGTGGGTGGGGGTGGTTGATTGAGTGGTGGATGAGTGAGTGGATGAGTGAGTGGATGAGTGAGTGGATGAGTGAGTGAGTGGATGTGTGAGTGATGATGTGAGTGGATGAGTGAGTGTATGAGTGAGTGGATGAGTGAGTGAGTGGATGAGTGTATGAGTGAGTGGTGGTGAGTGAGTGTATGAGTGAGTGTATGAGTGATTGGACGAGTGAGTGGGTGGTGAGTGGGTGGGTGAGCGATGAACAAGTGAGTGAGTGTATGAGTGAGTGAGTGTGTGAGTGCGTGTGTGAGTGAGTGGATGAGTGATTGTATGATGAGTGAGTGGACGAGTGAGTGTATGAGTGAGTGGGTGGATGGAGTGAGTGTATGAGTGAGTGTATGAGTGATTGGACGGTGAGTGGGTGGGTGAGTGGGTGGGTGAGCGAATGAACAAGTGAGTGAGTGTATGAGTGAGTGAGTGTGTGAGTGAGTGTGTGAGTGAGTGGATGAGTGATTGTATGAGTGAGTGAGTGGACGAGTGAGTGTATGAGTGAGTGGTGAGCGAATGAACGAGTGGATGGGCGAGTGAAAAAGCCAGTGGGTGGGTGAGCTGGTGGAGGAGTGAATGGATGGGCGAGTTGAGTGGACGAGCGAGTGGGTGAGCGAGCGAGTGGGCGAATGATGGACGAGGAACTGAACGGGCTGAGTGGACGAGTGAGTGGACGAGTGAGTGGACGAACGAGTGGACGAGCGAGTGGGTGAGCGAGCGAGTGGGCGAATGATGGACGAGGAACTGAACGGGCTGAGTGGACGAGTGAGTGGACGAGTGAGTGGACGAACGAGTGGACGAACGATTGGACGAGCGAGTGGGTGAGCGAGCGAGTGGGCGAATGATGGACGAGGAACTGAACGGGCTGAGTGGGCGGCTGAGTGGGCAGACGGGCGGACGAGCGAGCGAGCGGACGGACGAGCGAGAGGGCGAGCGAGAGGGCGAGCGAGAGGGCGAGCGAGCGAGTGGGTGAATGATGGACGAGGAACTGAACGGGCTGAGTGAGCGGCTGAGCGGGCGGACGAGCGGGCGGGCGAGCGAGAGGGCGAGCGAGAGGGCGAGCGAGCAAGTGAGCGGATGAGCGAGTGGGCGAGTGGGCGAGTGGGCGAGCGAGAGGGCGAGCGAGTGGACGAGCGAGTGGGCGAGCGAGCGGGTGGGCGAGCGAGTGAGCGGATGAGCGAGCGGACGAGCGAGCGGACGAGCGAGAGGGCGAGCGAGCGGGTGGGCGAGTGGGTGAGCGAGCGAGTGGGTGAGTGAGAGGGCGAGCGAGAGGGCGAGCGAGAGGGCGAGCGAGTGGGCGAGCGAGTGGACGAGCGAGTGGGCGAGCGAGCGGATGAGCGAGAGGGCGAGCGAGGTGGGGGAGCGAGCGGACGAGCGAGTGGGGGAGCGAGAGGGCGAGCGAGAGGGCGAACGAGTGGACGAGCGAGTGGGCGAGCGAGCGGATGAGCGAGAGGGCGAGCGAGTGGGGGAGCGAGCGGATGAGCGAGTGGGTGAGCGAGCGAGTGGGTGAGTGAGAGGGCGAGCGAGAGGGCGAGCGAGAGGGCGAGCGAGTGGGCGAACGAGTGGACGAGCGAGTGGGCGAGCGAGCGGATGAGCGAGAGGGCGAGCGAGTGGGGGAGCGAGCGGACGAGCGAGTGGGGGAGCGAGAGGGCGAGCGAGAGGGCGAGCGAGAGGGCGAGCGAGTGGGGGAGCGAGCGGATGAGCGAGAGGGCGAGCGAGTGGGCGAGCGAGCGGGTGGGCGAGTGGGTGAGCGAGCGAGTGGGTGAGTGAGAGGGCGAGCGAGAGGGCGAGCGAGAGGGCGAGCGAGCGGGCGAGCGAGTGGACGAGCGAGTGGGCGAGCGAGTGGACGAGCGAGTGGGGGAGCGAGAGGGCGAGCGAGAGGGCGAGCGAGAGGGCAAGCGAGCGAGCGAGCGGACGGACGAGCGAGAAGGCGAGCGAGTGGGGGAGCGAGCGGACGAGCGAGCGGACGAGCGAGAGGGCAAGCGAGCGAGCGAGCGGACGGACGAGCGAGAGGGCGAGCGAGCGGACGAGCGAGCGGACGAGCGAGCGGACGAGCGAGCGGACGAGCGAGCGGACGAGCGAGAGGGCGAGCGAGCGACACCCACCCCTAGGGGTACCTGCGAACCACCGTGGGCATTTCCTGTGACTCGAAGAGCTTCACGATGGGCGGCAGCAGGAGATGGAGGTAGTCGTCTAGGTTCGCTCCAAACTGCTGCATCGCCTGCAGCAGCTGTGGGGGTCACGGATAGAGTGGGTGGGGGTCACGGTGGCAGTGTGGGTGGGGATCACTGTGTGGGTGGGTGGGTGTCAAGGATAGAGTGGGTGGGGATCACGGTGGCAGTGTGGGTGGGTGGGTGGGTGGGGATCACAGTGTGGGTGTCAAGGATAGAGTGGGTGGGGATCACGGTGTGGGTGGGTGGGTGGGTGGGGATCACGGTGTGGGTGGGTGGGTGGGGATCACGGTGTGGGTGGGTGGGTGGGGATCACTGTGTGGGTGGGTGGGGATCACTGTGGCAGTGTGGGTGGGTGGGTGGAGATCACGGTGTGGGTGGGTGGGTGGGTGTGGATCACGGTGTGGGTGTGTGGGTGGGTGGGGATCACTGTGTGGGTGGGTGGGTGGGGATCACTGTGTGGGTGGGTGGGGATCACTGTGTGGGTGGGTGGGGATCACTGTGTGGGTGGGTGGGGATCACTGTGTGGGTGGGTGGGTGGGGATCACTGTGTGGGTGGGTGGGGATCACTGTGTGGGTGGGTGGGTGGGGATCACTGTGTGGGTGGGTGGGTGGGGATCACTGTGTGGGTGGGTGGGGATCACTGTGTGGGTGGGTGGGGATCACTGTGTGGGTGGGTGGGGATCACTGTGTGGGTGGGTGGGGATCACTGTGTGGGTGGGTGGGTGGGGATCACTGTGTGGGTGGGTGGGTGGGGATCACGGTGTGGGTGGGTGGGGTTCACTGTGGCCATGTGTCCGTGTGGGTGGGTGGGTGGGTGTGGGTGGGGTTCACGGTGGCCGTGTGGGTGGGTGGGGTTCACTGTGGCCGTGTGGGTGGGTGGCAGTGTGGGTGGGTGGGGTTCACTCCCTCCCTCCCCCCTCTCTCCCTCCCTCTCCCTCCCCTCCCTCCCTCCCTCCCCCTCTCCCCTCCCCCTCCCCACCCCTCCCCTCCCTCCCCCTCCCTCCTCCTCCCCCCACCTTGGTGGGTGGCAGTGTGGGTGGGTGGGGTTCACTGTGGCCATGTGTCCGTGTGGGTGGGTGGGTGGGTGTGGGTGGGTGGGGTTCACGGTGGCCGTGTGGGTGGGTGGGGTTCACTGTGGCCGTGTGGGTGGGTGGCAGTGTGGGTGGGTGGGGTTCACTCCCTCCCTCCCCCCTCTCTCCCTCCCTCTCCCTCCCCTCCCTCCCTCCCTCCCCCTCTCCCCTCCCCCTCCCCACCCCTCCCCTCCCTCCCCCTCCCTCCTCCTCCCCCCACCTTGGTGGTGACGATGCGCGAGTGGCTGCTATCGTGCATGAACACCCGCAGGATGTGCGGGATGAGCTGGGGGAGGTAGAGCTTCAAGTCCCCACCAAGAGCCACCACGATCTGCTCCAACAGCAGGATGATGGTATTCTGCATCGGGCTGTTCACCGTCCAATACTCCTGTGGGTGGGCGGGTGGGCGGGCACGGTGGGTGGGTGGGAGCGGGCACGGTGGGTGGGTGTGGGCACGGTGGGTGGGTGGGTGGGTGAGTGAGCGAGCGGGCGGGGTGAGGTGATCGAGTTGAGTTGGTGAGCGAGCGGATTGAGCGAGTGGGTGGGCGGGTGAGTTTTGTGGGCGAGTGAGTGAGTGGGTGAGTGAGTGGGTAAGTGAGTGGGTGAGTGAGTGGGTGAGTAGGTGAGTGGATGAGTGAATGGGTGAGTGACTGGGTGAGTGAGTGGGTGAGTGAGTGGGTGAGTAGGTGGGTGGGTGAGTGAGTGAGTGACTGGATGAGTGAGTGGGTGAGTGGATGAGTGAGTGGGTGAGTGGATGAGTGAGTGGATGAGTGAATGGGTGAGTGAGTGACTGGATGAGTGAGTGGGTGAGTAGGTGGGTGGGTGAGTGGATGAGTGAATGGGTGAGTGAGTGACTGGGTGAGTGAGTGGGTGAGTAGGTGAGTGGGTGAGTGAGTGGGTGGGTGAGTGAGTGAGTGGGTGAGTGAGTGAGTGGGTGAGTAGGTGAGTCAGTGGATGAGTGAATGGGTTAGTGACTGGATGAGTGAGTGGGTGAGTGGATGAGTGGGTGGGTGAGTGGATGAGTGACTGGATGAGTGAGTGAGTGGATGAGTGAATGGGTGAGTGAGTGACTGGATGAGTGAGTGGATGAGTGGGTGGGTGGGTGGGTGAGTTTGTGGGTGAGTGAGTGACTGGATGAGTGAGTGGGTGAGTAGGTGGGTGAGTGGATGAATGGGTGGGTGAGTGGATGAGTGAGTGACTGGATGAGTGAGTGAGTGAGTAGGTGGGTGAGTGGATGAGTGAATGCGTGAGTGAGTGACTGAATGAGTGAGTGGGTGAGTAGGTGGGTGGGTGAGTAGGTGGGTGGGTGAGTGAGTGGGTGAGTGGATGAGTGAATGGGTGAGTGACTGGGTGAGTAAGTGGGTGAGTAGGTGGGTGGGTGAGTGAGTGGGTGGGTGAGTGGATGAGTGAGTGACTGGATGAGTGAGTGGGTGAGTAGGTGGGTGGGTGAGTGGATGAGTGAATGGGTGAGTGAGTGACTGGATGAGTGAGTGGGTGAGTAGGTGAGTGGGTGGGTGAGTAGGTGGGTGGGTGGGTGGGTGAGTGAGTGACTGGATGAGTGAGTGGGTGAGTAGGTGGGTGGGTGAGTGAGTGGGTGAGTGGATGAGTGAATGGGTGAGTGACTGGGTGAGTGAGTGGGTGAGTAGGTGGGTGGGTGAGTGAGTGGGTGGGTGAGTGGATGAGTGAGTGACTGGATGAGTGAGTGGGTGAGTAGGTGGGTGGGTGAGTGGATGAGTGAATGGGTGAGTGAGTGACTGGATGAGTGAGTGGGTGAGTAGGTGAGTGGGTGGGTGAGTAGGTGGGTGGGTGGGTGGGTGAGTAGGTGGGTGGGTGGGTGAGTTTGTGGGTGAGTGAGTGACTGGATGAGTGAGTGGGTGAGTAGGTGGGTGAGTGGATGAATGGGTGGGTGAGTGGATGAGTGAGTGAATGGATGAGTGAGTGAATGAGTAGGTGGGTGAGTGGATGAGTGAATGCGTGAGTGAGTGACTGAATGAGTGAGTGGGTGAGTAGGTGGGTGGGTGAGTGAGTGGGTGAGTGGATGAGTGAATGGGTGAGTGACTGGGTGAGTGAGTGGGTGAGTAGGTGGGTGGGTGAGTGAGTGGGGTGGGTGAGTGGTGAGTGAGTGACTGGATGAGTGGTGGGTGAGTAGGTGGGTGGGTGAGTGGATGAGTGAATGGGTGAGTGAGTGACTGGATGAGTGAGTGGGTGAGTAGGTGAGTGGGTGGGTGAGTAGGTGGGTGGGTGGGTGGGTGAGTAGGTGGGTGGGTGGGTGGGTGAGTGACTGGATGAGTGAGTGGGTGAGTAGGTGGGTGGGTGGGTGAGTGAGTGGGTGGGTGAGTGGATGAGTGAGTGACTGGATGAGTGAGTGGGTGAGTAGGTGGGTGGGTGAGTGGATGAGTGAATGGGTGAGTGAGTGACTGGATGAGTGAGTGGGTGAGTAGGTGAGTGGGTG
Source organism: Petromyzon marinus (assembly GCF_048934315.1). Lineage (NCBI taxonomy): Eukaryota > Metazoa > Chordata > Hyperoartia > Petromyzontiformes > Petromyzontidae > Petromyzon > Petromyzon marinus. Next base: position 209,140 of record NW_027422616.1, on the reverse strand, counting down.
GTTGAGTAGGTGGGTGGGTGGGTGGGTGAGTGAGTGACTGGATGAGTGAGGGTGAGTGAGTGAGTGAGTGGGTGGGTGAGTAGGTGGGTGGGTGAGTGGGTGGGTGAGTGGATGAGTGAGCGACTGGATGAGTGAAAAAGCGAGTGGGTGGGTGAGCGAATGAGCGACTGAACGTGCGAGTGGATGAGCGAGCGAGCGAGCGGGTGAGGAGGTGGTGGACGATGAGGTGGATGACGAGGGAGAGGAGGTCGCCCCACCTTGATGAGGGAGAAGATGTCGTCCATGTAGGGGCGGATGTGTTGGCGTACAAACGACACCAACATGCCCAGCTGCTGGAAGAGGAACTGCGGGTTGAGGGGGGAGGGAGGGAGGGGAGGGGTTAAATTGTATCGCAGGGTACCCCCATCACCATCACCACCACCACCACCATCACCACCACCATCACCACCACCCCCACTATCACCACCACCATCACCACCACTACCACTACCTCCACCACCACCTCCACCACCATCACCACCACCACCACCTCCTCCACCTCCACCACCACCACCACCACCACATCCACCACCTCCACCACCACCACCACCACCACCACCTCCACCACCACCACCTCCACCACCACCACCACCTCCACCACCACCACCACCACCACCGCCACCTTCACCACCACCACCACCTCCACCACCACCACCACCACCACGTCCACCACCACTACCCTCTACCACCACCACCGTCTACACCACCACCACCACCACCACAAACCATCTCCATCTCTACCACCACCACCACCTCCACCACCGTTTACACCACCACCACCTCCTCCACCACCACCACCACCACCACCCCCACTACCACCACCACCTCCACCTCCACCACCACCACCACCGCCCCCACCACCACCTCCACCACCTCCACCACCACCACCTCCACCACCACCACCTCCACCTCCACCACCACCCTCACCACCACCTCCACCACCACCACCACCGCCACCCTCACCTCCCGCACGCTGCTGTCGCAGCTGCGGATGACCGCCAGGAGGGTCGGCGTCACGTGTGGCAGAAACTGCACCCCCTTGAGTCCCAGACTCTTGAAGATGAAAGTCACCGCGTGAACCACCATGCTGTGATGGCCGGCCAGGGACGGGTCGCGGAGCACCCGCATCAGGGCAGCCACCGCCACGGCGGGGTAGAACTCCTCAAGAGGCACGTTGCCCATGTTGACAAGCATCTCGGAGGCACTGTAGTCTCCCGCTAGGAGGGGGGTGAGGGTGACACAGGGGTGAGCGGTGGTGGTGAGCGGTGGTGAGCGGTGGTGAGCGGTAGAACTCCTCAAGAGGCACGTTGCCCCATGTTGACAAGCATCTCGCTGGCGCTGTAGTCTCCCGCTAGGAGGGGGTGACACAGGGGGTGAGTGGTGGTGGTGAGCGGTGGTGGTGAGTGGTGGTGAGCGGTAGAACTCCTCAAGAGGCACGTTGCCCATGTTGACAAGCATCTCGGAGGCACTGTAGTCTCCCGCTAGGAGAGGGGTGACACAGGGGGTGAGCGGTGGTGAGCGGTGGTGAGTGACAGTGTGGTGAGTGGTACAACTCCTCCAGCAGCACGTTGCCCATGTTGACAAGCATCTCGGAGGCACTGTAGTCTCCCGCTAGGACGGGGGTGAGGGTGACACAGGCGGTGAGCGGTGGTGGTGAGCGGTGGTGAGCGGTGGAACTCCTCCAGAGGCACGTTGCCCATGTTGACAAGCATCTCGCTGGCGCTGTAGTCTCCCGCTAGGAGGGGGTGAGGGTTACACAGGGGGTGAGCGGTGGTGGTGAGCGGTGGTGAGCGGTGGAACTCCTCCAGAGGCACGTTGCCCATGTTGACAAGCATCTCGCTGGCGCTGTAGTCTCCCGCTAGGACGGGGTGAGGGTGACACAGGGGGTGAGCGGTGGTGGTGAGTGGTGGTGGTGAGTGGTGGTGGTGAGCGGTGGTGAGCGGTAGAACTCATCCAGAGCCACGTTGCCCATGTTGACAAGCATCTCGGAGGCACTGTAGTCTCCCGCTAGGAGGGGGGTGAGGGTGACACAGGGGGTGAGCGGTGGTGGTGAGCGGTGGTGAGCGGTGGTGAGCGGTAGAACTCCTCAAGAGGCACGTTGCCCATGTTGACAAGCATCTCGGAGGCACTGTAGTCTCCCGCTAGGACGGGGTGACACAGGGGGTGAGCGGTGGTGAGTGGTGGTGGTGAGCGGTGGTGAGCGGTGGTGAGCGGTACAACTCCTCCAGCAGCACGTTGCCCATGTTGACAAGCATCTCGGAGGCACTGTAGTCTCCCGCTAGGAGGGGGTCACACAGGGGGTGAGCGGTGGTGGTGAGCGGTGGTGGTGAGCGGTGGTGAGTGACAGTGTGGTGAGCGGTAGAACTCCTCAAGAGGCACGTTGCCCATGTTGACAAGCATCTCGGAGGCACTGTAGTCTCCCGCTAGGAGAGGGGTGAGGGTGACACAGGGGGTGAGCGGTGGTGAGCGGTGGTGAGTGGTGGTGAGCGGTGGAACTCCTCAAGAGGCACGTTGCCCATGTTGACAAGCATCTCGGAGGCACTGTAGTCTCCCGCTAGGACGGGGGTGAGGGTTACACAGGGGGTGAGCGGTGGTGGTGAGTGGTGGTGGTGAGCGGTGGTGAGCGGTGGTGAGCGGTAGAACTCCTCAAGAGGCACGTTGCCCATGTTGACAAGCATCTCGGAGGCACTGTAGTCTCCCGCTAGGACGGGGGTGAGGGTGACACAGGGGGTGAGCGGTGGTGGTGAGTGGTGGTGGTGAGCGGTGGTGAGCGGTGGTGAGCGGTAGAACTCCTCAAGAGGCACGTTGCCCCATGTTGACAAGCATCTCGCTGGCGCTGTAGTCTCCCGCTAGGAGGGGGGTGACACAGGGGGTGAGCGGTGGTGAGCGTTGGTGGTGAGCGGTGGTGAGCGGTGGTGAGCGGTAGAACTCATCCAGCGGCACGTTGCCCCATGTTGACAAGCATCTCGGAGGCGCTGTAGTCTCCCGCTAGGAGGGGGTGACACAGGGGGTGAGCGGTGGTGAGCGGTGGTGAGTGACAGTGTGGTGAGCGGTAGAACTCCTCCAGCGGCAAGTTGCCCCATGTTGACAAGCATCTCGCTGGCGCTGTAGTCTCCCGCTAGGAGGGGGTGACACAGGGGGTGAGCGGTGGTGAGCGGTGGTGAGTGACAGTGTGGTGAGCGGTGGTGAGCGGTAGAACTCCTCAAGAGGCACGTTGCCCATGTTGACAAGCATCTCGGAGGCACTGTAGTCTCCCGCTAGGAGGGGGGTGAGGGTTACACAGGGGGTGAGCGGTGGTGGTGAGCGGTGGTGAGCGGTAGAACTCCTCAAGAGGCACGTTGCCCATGTTGACAAGCATCTCGGAGGCACTGTAGTCTCCCGCTAGGAGGGGGGTGAGGGTTACACAGGGGGTGAGCGGTGGTGGTGAGCGGTGGTGAGCGGTAGAACTCCTCAAGAGGCACGTTGCCCATGTTGACAAGCATCTCGCTGGCGCTGTAGTCTCCCGCTAGGAGGGGGGTGACACAGGGGGTGAGCGGTGGTGAGCGGTGGTGAGTGGTGGTGAGCGGTGGTGAGCGGTGGTGAGTGGTGGTGGTGAGCGGTGGTGAGCGGTGGAACTCCTCAAGAGGCACGTTGCCCATGTTGACAAGCATCTCGGAGGCACTGTAGTCTCCCGCTAGGAGGGGGGTGACACAGGGGGTGAGCGGTGGTGAGCGGTGGTGAGTGACAGTGTGGTGAGCGGTAGAACTCCTCCAGCGGCAAGTTGCCCCATGTTGACAAGCATCTCGCTGGCGCTGTAGTCTCCCGCTAGGAGGGGGTGACACAGGGGGTCAGTGGTGGTGGTGAGTGGTGGTGGTGAGCGGTGGTGAGCGGTGGTGAGTGACAGTGTGGTGAGCGGTACAACTCCTCCAGAGGCACGTTGCCCATGTTGACAAGCATCTCGGAGGCGCTGTAGTCTCCCGCTAGGAGGGGGTGACACAGGGGGTCAGTGGTGGTGGTGAGTGGTGGTGGTGAGCGGTGGTGAGCGGTGGTGAGTGACAGTGTGGTGAGCGGTAGAACTCATCCAGAGCCACGTTGCCCCATGTTGACAAGCATCTCGCTGGCGCTGTAGTCTCCCGCTAGGAGGGGGTGACACAGGGGGTGAGCGGTGGTGGTGAGTGGTGGTGGTGAGCGACACAGTGGTGAGCGACAGTGTGGTGAGCGGTAGAACTCCTCCAGAGGCACGTTGCCCCATGTTGACAAGCATCTCGCTGGCGCTGTAGTCTCCCGCTAGGAGAGGGGGTGAGGGTGACACAGGGGGTGAGCGGTGGTGGTGAGCGGTGGTGGTGAGCGGTGGTGAGCGACAGTGTGGTGAGCGGTAGAACTCCTCAAGAGGCACGTTGCCCATGTTCACAAGCATCTCGGAGGCACTGTAGTCTCCCGCTAGGAGGGGGGTGACACAGGGGGTGAGCGGTGGTGAGCGGTGGTGAGTGACAGTGTGGTGAGCGGTGGTGAGCGGTAGAACTCCTCAAGAGGCACGTTGCCCATGTTGACAAGCATCTCGGAGGCACTGTAGTCTCCCGCTAGGAGGGGGGTGACACAGGGGGTGAGCGGTGGTGGTGAGCGGTGGTGGTGAGCGGTGGAACTCCTCCAGAGGCACGTTGCCCATGTTGACAAGCATCTCGCTGGCGCTGTAGTCTCCCGCTAGGAGAGGGGTGAGGGTTACACAGGCGGTGAGCGGTGGTGAGCGGTGGTGGTGAGCGGTGGTGAGTGGTGGTGAGCGGTAGAACTCCTCAAGAGGCACGTTGCCCATGTTGACAAGCATCTCGCTGGCGCTGTAGTCTCCCGCTAGGAGGGGGGTGACACAGGGGGTGAGCGGTGGTGAGTGGTGGTGAGCGGTGGTGAGCGGTGGTGAGCGGTACAACTCCTCCAGAGCCACGTTGCCCCATGTTGACAAGCATCTCGCTGGCGCTGTAGTCTCCCGCTAGGAGGGGGGTGACACAGGGGGTGAGCGGTGGTGAGCGGTGGTGAGCGGTGGTGAGCGGTGGTGAGCGGTACAACTCCTCCAGAGGCACGTTGCCCATGTTGACAAGCATCTCGGAGGCACTGTAGTCTCCCGCTAGGAGGGGGTGACACAGGGGTGAGCGGTGGTGAGTGGTGGTGGTGAGCGGTGGTGAGCGGTAGAACTCATCCAGAGGCACGTTGCCCATGTTGACAAGCATCTCGCTGGCGCTGTAGTCTCCCGCTAGGAGAGGGGTGAGGGTTACACAGGGGGTGAGCGGTGGTGGTGAGCGGTGGTGGTGAGTGGTGGTGAGCGGTAGAACTCATCCAGAGCCACGTTGCCCCATGTTGACAAGCATCTCGCTGGCGCTGTAGTCTCGCGCTAGGAGAGGGGTGAGGGTGACACAGGGGGTGAGCGGTGGTGGTGAGCGGTGGTGAGCGGTGGTGAGCGGTGGTGGTGAGCGGTGGTGAGCGGTAGAACTCCTCCAGAGGCACGTTGCCCATGTTGACAAGCATCTCACTGGCGCTGTAGTCTCCCGCTAGGACGGGGTGAGGGTGACACAGGGGGTGAGCGGTGGTGAGTGGTGGTGGTGAGCGGTGGTGAGCGGTAGAACTCATCCAGAGCCACGTTGCCCCATGTTGACAAGCATCTCGGAGGCGCTGTAGTCTCCCGCTAGGAGGGGGTGACACAGGGGGTGAGCGGTGGTGGTGAGCGGTGGTGGTGAGCGGTGGTGAGCGGTGGTGAGTGACAGTGTGGTGAGCGGTAGAACTCCTCCAGCAGCACGTTGCCCATGTTGACAAGCATCTCGCTGGCGCTGTAGTCTCCCGCTAGGAGGGGGTGACACAGGGGGTGAGCGGTGGTGAGTGGTGGTGGTGAGCGGTGGTGAGCGGTAGAACTCATCCAGAGGCACGTTGCCCATGTTGACAAGCATCTCGGAGGCACTGTAGTCTCCCGCTAGGACGGGGGTGACACAGGGGGTGAGCGGTGGTGAGTGGTGGTGGTGAGTGGTGGTGGTGAGTGGTGGTGAGCGGTAGAACTCATCCAGAGCCACGTTGCCCATGTTGACAAGCATCTCGCTGGCGCTGTAGTCTCGCGCTAGGAGAGGGGTGAGGGTGACACAGGGGGTGAGCGGTGGTGGTGAGCGGTGGTGAGCGGTGGTGAGCGGTGGTGGTGAGCGGTGGTGAGCGGTAGAACTCATCCAGAGCCACGTTGCCCCATGTTGACAAGCATCTCGGAGGCGCTGTAGTCTCCCGCTAGGAGGGGGTGACACAGGGGGTGAGCGGTGGTGGTGAGCGGTGGTGGTGAGCGGTGGTGAGCGGTGGTGAGTGACAGTGTGGTGAGCGGTAGAACTCCTCCAGCAGCACGTTGCCCATGTTGACAAGCATCTCGCTGGCGCTGTAGTCTCCCGCTAGGAGGGGGTGACACAGGGGGTGAGCGGTGGTGAGCGGTGGTGGTGAGCGGTGGTGAGCGGTGGTGAGCGGCGGTGGTGAGCGGCGGTGCTGGCGAGTGGTGCTGGCGGTGAGTGGGGGGCCGAGTGGTGAGTGGTGGTGAGTGCTGGTGAGTGGTGGTGAGTGCTGGTGAGTGGTGGTGAGTGGTGAGTGGTGAGTACTGGTGAGTGGTGAGTACTGGTGAGTGGTAAGTACTGGTGAGTGGTGGTGAGTACTAAGTGGTGAGTAGTGAGTAGTGAGTACTGGTGAGTACTGGTGAGTGGTGAGTACTGAGTGCTGGTGAGTGAGTAGTGAGAAGTGAGTGGTGGTGAGTGGTGGTGAGTGGTGGTGAGTGGTGAGTGCTGAGTGGTGGTGAGTGGTGGTGAGTTCTGGTGAGTGGTGAGTGCTGAGTGGTGAGTACTGGTGAGTGGTGAGTACTGGCGAGTGGTGGTGAGTACTAAGTGGTGAGTAGTGAGTACTGGTGAGTGGTGAGTAGTGGTGAGTTGTGAGTGCTGAGTGATGAGTGGTGGTGAGTGGTGGTGAGTGCTGAGTAGTGAGTGGTGAGTAGTGAGTGGTGAGTACTGGTGAGTAGTGGTGAGTAGTGGTGAGTAGTGTTGGTGAGTGTTGGTGAGTGTTGGTGAGTACTGGTGAGTAGTAGTGGTGAGTGGTGGTGAGTGTTGGTGAGTAGTAGTGGTGAGTGTTGGTGAGTGTTGGTGAGTAGTGGCGAGTAGTGTTGGTGAGTGTTGGTGAGTAGTGGTGAGTAGTGGTGAGTGTTGGTGAGTGTTGGTGAGTGTTGGTGAGTAGTAGTGGTGAGTGTTGGTGAGTGTTGGTGAGTAGTACTGTTGGTGAGTGTTGGTGAGTGTTGGTGAGTACTGGTGAGTGTTGGTGAGTAGTGGTGAGTAGTGTTGGTGAGTGTTGGTGAGTGTTGGTGAGTGTTGGTGAGTAGTAGTGGTGAGTAGTGGTGAGTGTTGGTGAGTAGTGTTGGTGAGTGTTGGTGAGTGTTGGTGAGTGGTACTGTTGATGAGTGTTGGTGAGTGTTGGTGAGTGTTGGTGAGTAGTGGTGAGTGTTGGTGAGTGTTGGTGAGTAGTGTTGGTGAGTGTTGGTGAGTACTGGTGAGTGTTGGTGAGTAGTGGTGAGTAGTGTTGGTGAGTGTTGGTGAGTGTTGGTGAGTAGTAGTGGTGAGTAGTACTGTTGGTGAGTGTTGGTGAGTGTTGGTGAGTGTTGGTGAGTACTGGTGAGTGTTGGTGAGTAGTGGTGAGTAGTGTTGGTGAGTGTTGGTGAGTGTTGGTGAGTACTGGTGAGTGTTGGTGAGTGTTGGTGAGTGTTGGTGAGTGTTGGTGAGTACTGGTGAGTGTTGGTGAGTAGTGTTGGTGAGTGTTGGTGAGTGTTGGTGAGTAGTAGTGGTGAGTAGTGTTGGTGAGTGTTGGTGAGTAGTGGTGAGTACTGGTGAGTGTTGGTGAGTGTTGGTGAGTGTTGGTGAGTAGTGTTGGTGAGTGTTGGTGAGTGTTGGTGAGTGTTGGTGAGTATTGGTGAGTAGTGTTGGTGAGTAGTAGTGGTGAGTGTTGGTGAGTACTGGTGAGTGTTGGTGAGTGTTGGTGAGTAGTGTTGGTGAGTGTTGGTGAGTGTTGGTGAGTGTTGGTGAGTAGTGTTGGTGAGTAGTGGTGAGTGTTGGTGAGTGTTGGTGAGTGTTGGTGAGTGTTGGTGAGTAGTAGTGGTGAGTGTTGGTGAGTGTTGGTGAGTGTTGGTGAGTATTGGTGAGTATTGGTGAGTGTTGGTGAGTGTTGGTGAGTGTTGGTGAGTACTGGTGAGTGTTGGTGAGTAGTGTTGGTGAGTGTTGGTGAGTGTTGGTGAGTGTTGGTGAGAAGTGTTGGTGAGTGTTGGTGAGTGTTGGTGAGTGTTGGTGAGTAGTAGTGGTGAGTGTTGGTGAGTGTTGGTGAGTGTTGGTGAGTAGTGTTGGTAAGTACTGGTGAGTAGTGTTGGTGAGTGTTGGTGAGTGTTGGTGAGTGTTGGTGAGTACTGGTGAGTGTTGGTGAGTAGTGTTGGTGAGTGTTGGTGAGTAGTGTTGGTGAGTGTTGGTGAGTGTTGGTGAGTGTTGGTGAGTAGTGTTGGTGAGTGTTGGTGAGTGTTGGTGAGTAGTACTGTTGGTGAGTGTTGGTGAGTGTTGGTGAGTACTGGTGAGTGTTGGTGAGTGTTGGTGAGTAGTACTGGTGAGTAGTGAGTGGTGAGTGTTGGTGAGTGTTGGTGAGTGTTGGTGAGTACTGGTGAGTGTTGGTGAGTGTTGGTGAGTACTGGTGAGTGTTGGTGAGTGTTGGTGAGTACTGGTGAGTACTGGTGAGTGTTGGTGAGTGTTGGTGAGTGTTGGTGAGTGTTGGTGAGCTCACCAGCGGCGTCTGGACTGGACTTCCCCTCCGTCATGCTGACGGCTGTGGCCTCCCGTGATTGGTCGATCATCCCAATGTTCACCTTGTGCCTGAACGGGTCCAGGGCTCCCAGGAGGCCCAGCACACGAATCGCCTTGGGGGGGAGGGGGTGGGGGGGATGGGGGGAGGGGCGTGGGGGGAGGGGGGTGGGGGGGAGGGGGTGGGGGGAGGGGCGGGGGGGATGGGGGGAGGGGTGGGGGGAGGGGTGGCAGGGGGAGGGGTTAAAGGGCACCCACAGTGGCCCCAACATCCCTCCTGAGACTAACGTAGCAATACCATCATCAACATCAGCACCATCATCATCATCAGCACCATCATCAGCAGCATCATCATCATCAGTACCATCATCATCAGCACCGTCATCATCATCACCGCCATCATCAGCATCATCATCATCAGCATCATCAGCACCACTACAATCAGTACCACCATCACCATCATCACCATCATCACCAACACCATCATCATCATCACCACCATCACCACCACCACCATCATCACCACTACTATCACCATCACCATCCTCACCATCACCACCACCATCACCACCACCACCACCACCATCATCACCATCCTCATCACCACCACCACCACCACCATCCTCATCACCACCATCACCACCACCAACACCATCACCACCATCACCACCATCATCACCACCACCACCACCACCATCATCATCACCATCACCATCCTCATCACCACCATCACCACCATCACCACCACCACCATCACCACCATAACCACCATCACCACCATCATCAGCACCACCACCACCATCACCACCACCACCACCATCACCACCACCATCACCACCACCATCACCACCATCACCATCACCACCATCACCACCATCACCACCACCACCATCACCACCATCATCACCACCATCACCACCACCATCACCACCACCACCACCATCACCACCCAGGTGACCTCCCCAGTGTCAGCTGTCCCTACCTCCCTACGGATGCCGTGCGACTGCTCTGTCTTGAGGAAGCTGAGAAGGACGTCTAGGAGGGATGGGTACCGTCGGTACGGCTCTACCACATAGCCCGTGCTGGCCACCAGCTGTCCCAGTGTCCACAGAGCTACCTAGAGACACACAGAGACACACAGAGACACACACAGAGAGACACACAGAGACACACACAGAGACACACACAGAGACACACACAGAGAGAGGGATGGGTACCGTCGGTACGGCTCTACCACATAGCCCGTGCTGGCCACCAGCTGTCCCAGTGTCCACAGAGCTACCTAGAGACACACACAGAGAGACACACACAGAGACACACACAGAGAGACACACAGAGACACACACAGAGACACACACAGAGAGAGGGATGGGTACCGTCGGTACGGCTCTACCACATAGCCCGTGCTGGCCACCAGCTGTCCCAGTGTCCACAGAGCTACCTAGAGACACACACAGAGACACAGAGACACACACACAGAGAGACACACACAGAGAGACACACACAGAGAGACACAGAGAGAGAGGGATGGGTACCGTCGGTACGGCTCTACCACATAGCCAGTGCTGGCCACCAGCTGTCCCAGTGTCCACAGAGCTACCTAGAGACACACACAGAGACACAGAGACACACACACAGAGAGACACACACAGAGAGACACACACAGAGAGACACAGAGAGAGAGGGATGGGTACCGTCGGTATGGCTCTACCACATAGCCAGTGCTGGCCACCAGCTGTCCCAGTGTCCACAGAGCTACCTAGAGACACACACAGAGACACAGAGACACACACACAGAGAGACACACACAGAGAGACACACACAGAGAGGCACAGAGAGAGAGACACAGACAGAGAGACACACACAGAGAGAGACAGAGACACACACAGAAGGAGACACAGAGACACACACAGAGAGACACACACAGAGAGACACAGAGAGATAGACACACACACAGACAGACACAGAGAGACAGAGACACATAGAGACACAGAGACACACACAGAGAGATGCACACAGAGAGACATAGAGACACACACAGACACAGAGAGACACATAGAGACACATAGAGACACAGAGACACACAGACACAGAGACACACACAGAGAGACACAGATACAGAGACACACACAGAGAGAGACACACACAGAGAAAGACACAGACAGAGAGATAGAGACACACACAGAGAGACACAGAGAGACAGGGAGATACACAGACCCGTGTAGAGTGGATGGGCGAGTGAGTGGATGGGCGAGTGAGTGGATGGGCGAGTGAGTGGATGAGCGAGTGAGTGGATGGGCGTGTGAGTGGATGAGCGAGTGAGTGGATGAGCGAGTGAGTGGATGGGCGAGTGAGTGGATGGGCGAGTGAGTGGATGGGCGTGTGAGTGGATGGGCGAGTGAGTGGATGGGCGAGTGAGTGGATGGGCGAGTGAGTGGATGAGCATGTGAGTGGATGGGCGTGGGAGTGGATGAGCGTGTGAGCGAGTGGGTCAGTGGATGGGCGAGTGAGTGGATGAGCGTGAGAGTGGATGGGCGTGTGAGTGGATGAGCGAGTGAGTGGATGGGCGAGTGAGTGGATGGGCGAGTGAGTGGATGAGCGTGTGAGTGGATGGGCGAGTGAGTGGATGGGCGTGTGAGTGGATGAGCGAGTGAGTGGATGGGCGTGTGAGTGGGTGGGCGAGTGAGTGGATGGGCGAGTGAGTGGATGGGCGGGTGAATGGATGGGCGAGTGAGTGGATGGGCGAGTGAGTGGATGGGCGTGTGAGTGGATGGGCGAGTGAGTGGTTGAGCGTGTGAGTGGATGAGCGAGTGAGTGGATGGGCGAGTGAGTGGATGGGCAAGTGAGTGGATGGGCGAGTGAGTTGATGGGCGAGTGAGTGGATGACCGGTGAGTGGATGAGCGTGTGAGTGGATGACCGTGTGAGTGGATGAGCGAGTGAGTGGATGGGCGAGTGAGTGGATGAGCGAGTGAGTGGATGGGCGAGTGAGTGGATGGGCGGTGAGTGGATGACCGGTGAGTGGATGGGCGAGTGAGTGGATGGGCGTGTGAGTGGATGAGCGAGTGAGTGGATGAGCGAGTGAGTGGATGGGCGGGTGAATGGATGACCGTGTGAGTGGATGAGCGAGTGAGTGGATGAGCGTGTGAGTGGATGGGCGAGTGAGTGGATGGGCGGGTGAATGGATGACCGTGTGAGTGGTTGAGCGAGTGAGTGGATGAGCGAGTGAGTGGATGGGCGTGTGAGTGGATGGGCGAGTGAGTGGATGGGCGTGTGAGTGGATGGGCGAGTGAGTGGATGAGCGGGTGAGTGGATGGGCGAGTGAGCGGATGGGCGAGTGAGTGGTTGAGCGAGTGAGTGGATGAGCGTGTGAGCGAGCGGGCGAGCGTGCAGCACCTGTCGCTTGGCCAGGGAGGATGAGTCTTGCAGCATGTCCATCACAATGGGGAACAGCTCGTCCATCCAGTGGCGCATCTCCGGCCCGCTCACCTGGAGTCCACCACGAACAGCAGAGTTTAGAGACTCTGGGTGTAGCAGAGACTCGGGGTGTAGTAGAGACTCGGGGTGTAGTAGAGACTCGGGGTGTAGCAGAGACTCGGGGTGTAGTAGAGACTCGGGGTGTAGCAGAGACTCAGGGTGTAGCAGAGACTCAGGGTGTAGCAGAGCCTCAGGGTCTAGTAGAGACTCAGGGTCTAGTAGAGACTCAGGGTCTAGTAGAGACTCAGGGTCTAGTAGAGACTCGGGGTGTAGTAGAGACTCAGGGTGTAGTAGAGACTCAGTGTGTAGTAGAGACTCAGGGTGTAGCAGAGACTCGGGGTGTAGTAGAGACTCAGGGTGTAGTGGAGACTCAGGGTGTAGCAGAGACTCAGGGTGTAGTAGAGACTCGGGGTGTAGTAGAGACTCAGGGTGTAGCAGAGACTCAGGGTGTAGCAGAGACTCGGGGTGTAGTAGAGACGCAGGGTGTAGTAGAGACTCAGGGTGTAGCAGAGACTCAGGGTGTCGTAGAGACTCAGGGTGTAGTAGAGACTCGGGGTGTAGTAGAGACTCAGGGTGTAGTAGAGACTCAGGATGTAGTAGAGACTCAGAGTGTAGTAGAGACTCAGGGTGTAGTAGAGACTCAGGGTGTAGTAGAGACTCAGGGTGTAGCAGAGACTCAGGGTGTAGCAGAGACTCAGGGTGTAGTAGAGACTCAGGGTGTAGTAGTAGCCTCAGGGTGTAGTAGAGACTCGGGGTGTAGTAGAGACGCAGGGTGTAGTAGAGACTCGGGGTGTAGTGGAGACTCGGGGTGTAGTAGAGACTCAGGGTGTAGCAGAGACTCAGGGTGTAGCAGAGACTCAGCGTGTAGCAGAGACTCGGGGTGTAGCGAAGACTCGGGGTGTAGTAGAGACTCGGGGTGTAGTAGAGACTCAGGGTGTAGCAGAGACTCGGGGTGTAGTAGAGACTCAGGGTGTAGTAGAGACTCAGGGTGTAGCAGAGACTCGGGGTGTAGCGGAGACTCAGGATGTAGTAGAGACTCGGGGTGTAGTAGAGACTCAGGGTGTTGTAGAGACTCAGGGTGTAGTAGAGACTCAGGGTGTAGCAGAGACTCGGGGTGTAGTAGAGACTCAGGGTGTAGTAGAGACTCAGGGTGTAGCAGAGACTCGGGGTGTAGCGGAGACTCAGGATGTAGTAGAGACTCGGGGTGTAGTAGAGACTCAGGGTGTTGTAGAGACTCAGGGTGTAGTAGAGACTCAGGGTGTAGTAGAGACTCGGGGTGTAGTAGAGACTCAGGGTGTAGTAGAGACTCGGGGTGTAGTAGAGACTCGGGGGAAGGAGACGATCACCTGTGCAAGTTCTCCGACCGTAGCCAGGACACAGATGACGACTCCCGGGTTGGGATCCGGGTCCTTGAGTTTGGGGATCAGAGCCTGCACAGAGTTGACCGTGGGTGAGTAGCCCACTCACCCACCCACTCGCTCACCCACCCACCCACTCGCCCACACACTCACCCACCCACTCGCGCACCCACTCGCCCACCCAACAACCCGCCCACCCAACAACCCACCCACCCGCTCGCCCACTCGCCCACTCACCCACACACCCACCCACTCGCCCACCCACACACTCACCCACTCACTCGCCCACCCACCCTCTCACCCACCCACTCACCCACCCGCCCTCTCACCCACCCACGCACCCTCTCACCCACCCTCTCATCCACCCACACACCCACTCAACCCGCCCTCTCACCCACCCACCGCTCACCCACCCACTCGCCCACCCGCCCACTCACCCACCCACGCACCCTCTCACCCACCCACGCACCCTCTCACCCACCCTCTCATCCACCCACACACCCACTCACCCGCCCTCTCATCCACCCTCTCACCCACCCACCCACTCACCCACCCGCCCTCTCACCCACCCACCCGCCCTCTCACCCACCCACTCGCCCACCCACCCACGCACCCTCTCACCTACCCTCTCACCCACCCACTCTCTCACCTACCCTCTCACCCACCCACTCGCCCACCCTCTCACCTACCCTCTCACCCACTCACCCACCCACCCACGCACCCTCTCACCCACCCACCCTCTCACCCCCCCTCTCACCCACCCGCCCACCCACCCACTCACCCACCCACCAACCCACCCTCTCACCCTCTCACCCACCCACCCGCCCACGCACCTTGAGCACGGGCTCCATGTATGGGCGTATGAGGCGGGGAGCGTGCCCCACCAGGTGGCCCAGCATCCTGGCACCTTGCTCCTTGTTGCGACCCACGCCACTGTGCTCCAGCTCCGTGAGGATCTGGAGTGGGGGGGAATGGTGGGGGGAATGGTGGGGGGAAGGGTGGGGGGAAGGGTGGGGGGAGGGTGGGGGGGAATGGGGGGGGAGGGTGGGGGGGAGGGTGGGGGGGGAGGGTGGGGGGTGATGTCAGCTAAGCGAGCAGTAAGCCTAGAGTCCACTCTACAGTAGCCCAGTCTACAGTAGCCCAGTCTACAGTAGCCCAGTCTACAGTAGCCCAGTCTATAGTAGCCCAGTCTATAGTAGCCCAGTCTACGGTAGCCCTGTCTACGGTAGCCCTGTCTACGGTAGCCCAGTCTACGGTAGCCCAGTCTACGGTAGCCCAGTCTACAGTAGCCCAGTCTACAGTAGCCCAGTCTACAGTAGCCCAGTCTACAGTAGCCCAGTCTACAGTAGCCCAGTCTACAGTAGCCCAGTCTATGGTAGCCCAGTCTACGGTAGCCCAGTCTACAGTAGCCCAGTCTACAGTAGCCTAGTCTATAGTAGCCCAGTCTACAGTAGCCCAGTCTACAGTAGCCCAGTCTACAGTAGCCCAGTCTATAGTAGCCCAGTCTACGGTAGCCCAGTCTACAGTAGCCCAGTCTATAGTAGCCCAGTCTATGGTAGCCCAGTCTACGGTAGCCCAGTCTACAGTAGCCCAGTCTACAGTAGCCCAGTCTACAGTAGCCCAGTCTACAGTAGCCCAGTCTATAGTAGCCCAGTCTATAGTAGCCCAGTCTACGGTAGCCCTGTCTACGGTAGCCCAGTCTACGGTAGCCCAGTCTACGGTAGCCCAGTCTAAGGTAGCCCAGTCTACAGTAGCCCAGTCTACAGTAGCCCAGTCTACAGTAGCCCAGTCTATAGTAGCCCAGTCTACAGTAGCCCAGTCTACAGTAGCCCAGCCTATAGTAGCCCAGTCTACGGTAGCCCAGTCTACAGTAGCCCAGTCTATAGTAGCCCAGTCTATAGTAGCCCAGTCTATAGTAGCCCAGTCTATAGTAGCCCAGTCTATAGTAGCCCAGTCTACAGTAGCCCAATCTACAGTAGCCCAGTCTATAGTAGCCCAGCCTATAGTAGCCCAGTCTATGGTAGCCCAGTCTACGGTAGCCCAGTCTACGGTAGAGCCCAGTCTATAGTAGCCCAGTCTATAGTAGCCCAGTCTACGGTAGCCCAGTCTACAGTAGCCCAGTCTACACTAGCCCAGTCTACGGTAGCCCAGTCTATGGTAGAGCCCAGTCTACGGTAGAGCCTAGTCTACAGTAGAGCCCAGTCTACGGTAGAGCCCAGTCTATAGTAGCCCAGTCTACGGTAGCCCAGTCTACACTAGCCCAGTCTACGGTAGCCCAGTCTATAGTAGAGCCCAGTCTACGGTAGAGCCTAGTCTATGGTAGAGCCCAGTCTACGGTAGCCCAGTCTATGGTAGAGCCCAGTCTATGGTAGCCCAGTCTACGGTAGCCCAGTCTATAGTAGCTCAGTCTACGGTAGAGCCCAGTCTATGGTAGAGCCCAGTCTGTGGTAGAGCCCAGTCTATAGTAGAGCCCAGTCTATAGTAGAGCCCAGTCTATGGTAGAGCCCAGTCTATGGTAGAGCCCAGTCTACGGTAGCCCAGTCTATAGTAGCTCAGTCTACGGTAGAGCCCAGTCTATGGTAGATCCCAGTCTACGGTAGAGCCCAGTCTATGGTAGAGCCCAGCCTATAGTAGCCCAGTCTATAGTAGCTCAGTCTACGGTAGAGCCCAGCCTACAGTAGCCCAGTCTACAGTAGCCCAGTCTACAGTAGCCCAGTCTACAGTAGCCCAGTCTACAGTAGCCCAGTCTACAGTAGCCCAGTCTATAGTAGCCCAGTCTACAGTAGCCCAGTCTATAGTAGCCCAGTCTTCGGTAGAGCCCAGTCTACGGTAGAGCCCAGTCTATAGTAGAGCCCAGTCTATGGTAGAGCCCAGTCTATAGTAGAGCCCAGTCTACGGTAGCCCAGTCTATGGTAGATCCCAGTCTACAGTAGAGCCCAGTCTGCGGTAGAGCCCAGTCTACGGTAGCCCAGTCTACGGTAGAGCCCAGTCTATAGTAGCCCAGTCTAAGGTAGATCCCAGTCTACAGTAGAGCCCAGTCTGCGGTAGAGCCCAGTCTATAGTAGAGCCCAGTCTATAGTAGAGCCCAGTCTGTGGTAGAGCCCAGTCTATGGTAGAGCCCAGTCTATGGTAGAGCCCAGTCTATGGTAGAGCCCAGTCTGTGGTAGAGCCCAGTCTGTGGTAGAGCCCAGTCTATGGTAGAGCCCAGTCTATGGTAGAGCCCAGTCTACGGTAGCCCAGTCTATAGTAGCCCAGTCTACGGTAGAGCCCAGTCTGCGGTAGAGCCCAGTCTACGGTAGCCCAGTCTATAGTAGCCCAGTCTATGGTAGAGCCCAGTCTGCGGTAGAGCCCAGTCTACGGTAGCCCAGTCTATAGTAGCCCAGTCTACGGTAGAGCCTAGTCTATGGTAGAGCCCAGTCTATAGTAGAGCCCAATCTATAGTAGCCCAGTCTATAGTAGCCCAGTCTACGGTAGAGCCTAGTCTATGGTAGAGCCCAGTCTACGGTAGAGCCCAGTCTATAGTAGAGCCCAGTCTATAGTAGCCCAGTCTATAGTAGCCCAGTCTACAGTAGCCCAGTCTACACTAGCCCAGTCTATAGTAGCCCAGTCTACAGTAGCCCAGTCTATAGTAGCCCAGTCTATAGTTGAGCCCAGTCTATAGTAGCCCAGTCTATAGTAGCCCAGTCTATAGTAGCCCAGTCTACAGTAGCCCAGTCTACGGTAGCCCAGTCTATGGTAGCCCAGTCTACGGTAGCCCAGTCTATAGTAGCCCAGTCTATAGTTGAGCCCAGTCTATAGTAGCCCAGTCTATAGTAGCCCAGTCTATAGTAGCCCAGTCTACAGTAGCCCAGTCTACGGTAGCCCAGTCTATGGTAGCCCAGTCTACGGTAGCCCAGTCTATAGTAGCCCAGTCTACACTAGCCCAGTCTACGGTAGCCCAGTCTATAGTAGCCCAGTCTACACTAGCCCAGTCTACAGTAGCCCAGTCTACAGTAGCCCAGTCTATAGTAGCCCAGTCTACACTAGCCCAGTCTATAGTAGCCCAGTCTATAGTAGCCCAGTCTATAGTAGAGCCCAGACTATAGTAGCCCAGTCTATAGTAGCCCAGTCAATAGTAGCCCAGTCTACGGTAGCCCAGTCTACGGTAGCCCAGTCTACGGTAGCCCAGTCTACTGTAGCCCAGTCTACTGTAGCCCAGTCTACAGTAGCCCAGTCTACAGTAGCCCAGTCTACAGTAGCCCAGTCTACAGTAGCCCAGTCTACGGTAGCCCAGTCTACAGTAGCCCAGTCTACAGTAGCCCAGTCTACACTAGCCCAGTCTATAGTAGCCCAGTCTATAGTAGCCCAGTCTACAGTAGCCCAGTCTACTGTAGCCCAGTCTATAGTAGCCCAGTCTATAGTAGCCCAGTCTATAGTAGCCCAGTCTACACTAGCCCAGTCTACAGTAGAGCCCAGTCTACAGTAGCCCAGTCTATGGTAGAGCCCAGTCTACGGTAGAGCCCAGTCTACGGTAGAGCCCAGTCTACGGTAGAGCCCAGTCTACACTAGCCCAGTCTAAAGTAGCCCAGTCTACACTAGCCCAGTCTACGGTAGAGCCCAGTCTATGGTAGAGCCCAGCCTATAGTAGCCCAGTCTACAGTAGCCCAGTCTACGGTAGAGCCCAGTCTACAGTAGCCCAGTCTACACTAGCCCAGTCTACGGTAGCCCAGTCTATAGTAGTAGCCCAGTCTACGGTAGAGCCCAGCCTACAGTAGCCCAGTCTATAGTAGTAGCCCAGTCTATGGTAGAGCCCAGTCTATGGTAGAGCCCAGTCTGCGGTAGAGCCCAGCCTCCGGCAGCCCCACCTGGATGAGCGTCTTGCGCAGGAAGGGCATGACGTAGGCCGGGTTGATGGCCGACAGGCGGCCCACGGTGCAGATGGCGAGCTCGCGGATCTCGAAGACCTCGTCGCTGAGGGCGACGAAGAGCGACTGCAGCGACTCAGCCTGCGCCAGGTGGGCGTCAAAGCGGTCGTCCAGCGAGGCGAGGACGCAGTAGCGGATGTCGGGGTCTGAGCGGGGGGAGCGGGGCGAGCGGGGCGAGGGTGGAGGGAGACTGGCAGGCTATGGTCCACTCGGCAAAGAGGGGGGGGCACCCGGCCACCAACACACCCACCCACCCACCCACTCACCAACCCACTCACCAACCCACTCACCCACCACCCACCCACCCACTCACCCACCCACTCACCCACTCACCAACCCACCCACCCACCAACCCCAACCCACCCACACCCACCACCCACCCACCACCCACTCACCCACCCACCACCCACTCACCCACCCACCCACCCACCAACCAACCCCACCCACCAACACCTGCCCACCCACCCACCCACCAACCCACCTGCCCACCCACCCACTCACCAACCCACCCACCCACTCACTAAACCACTCACTCACCAACCCACTCACCCACCCACTCACCCACTCACCAACCCACCCACCCACTCACCAACCCCACCCACCCACTCACCCACCCACCCACCCACTCACCCACCCACCCACCACCATCACCCACCCACCCACTCACTCACTCACCCACCCACCAACTCACCCACCCACAACCCACCCACAACCCACTCACCCACTCACCAACCCACCCACCCACTCACCAACCCACCCACCCACTCACCAACCCACGAATCCACTCACCAACCCAACCACTCACCAACCAACCACTCACTCACCCACCAACCCACTCACTCACCAACCACTCACCCACTCACTCACCCACTCACCAACCCACCCACCCACTCACCCACCCACCCACTCACCCACCAACCAACCCACCCACCCACTCACCCACCCACCCACCCACTCACCAACCCACCAACCCACTCACCAACCCACCAACCCACTCACCAACCCACCCAACCACTCACCAACCCAACCACTCACCAACCCAACCACTCACCAACCCAACCACTCACCAACCCAACCACTCACCAACCCAACCACTCACCCACCCACTCACCCACTCACCCACTCACCAACCCACCAACCCAATCACTCACCCACCCACTCACCCACGCACCCACCAACCCACTCACCAACCCACCCACCAACCCACCAACCCACTCACCCACCCACTCACCAACCCACCCACCCACCCACCAACCCACCCACTCACCCACCAACCCACCCACTCACCCACTCACCAACCCACCCACTAGCCAACCCACCCACCAACTCACCCACCAACCCACTCACCCACCAACCCACCCACCCACCCACTCACCTACCAACCCACCCACCCACTCACCCACTAACCCACCCACCCACTCACCAACCCACCAACCCACTCACCAACCAACCCACCCACTCACCAACCAACCCACCCACCCACTCACCAACCAACCCACTCACCCACTCACCCACCAACCCACTCACCCACCAACCCACCCACTCACCAACCCACCCACTCACTCACCCACCAACCCACCCACCCACTCACCCACCCACTCACCCACTCACCAACCCACTCACTCACCAACCCACCCACCCACTCACCAACCCACCCACCCACTCACCAACCCACCCACCCACTCACCAACCCACCCACCCACTCACCCACCAACCCACCCACCCACCCACCAACCCACCCATCCACTCACCCACCAACCCACCCGCCCACTCACCCACTCACCCACCCACCCACTCACCAACCCACCCACTCACCCACCAACACACCAACCCACTCACCAACCCACCCACCAACCCACTCACCCACCAACCCACCCACTCACCAACCAACCAACCCACTCACCAACCCACCCACCAACCCACTCACCAACTCACCAACCCACTCACCAACTCACCAACCCACTCACTCACCCACCAACCCACCAACCCACCAACCCACCCACCAACCAACCCACCCACCCACCCACTCACCCGGGTCGGTGATGCCCACGACGAGGAGCTTGGCGAGCACCTCGGCCACGACTCGCATGGCGGTCTGGCTGACGAGGTGGCCGTGGCTGCTCAGCATGTTGATGGAGGGGGTGAGGAGGTAGGAGCAGGTCCGGGCCGCCTCCATGCGGATGTCCTTGTGCTCGCTCGCGAGGAAGTGACCCGCGCAGTGACGCACGAACTGGGTGAGCGGGTGGCCTACGAATATGTGGGGGGGGGGTTGGTGGGGGGGTGGTGGTGGGGGGGTGGTGGTGGTGGTGGGGGGGGGAGATGAGGACGGGAGGAGTGGAGGTGGACACCTCCACAGCTGCTTCGCTCGCTCGCCCGTCCATTCGCTCGCCCGTTCGCTCACTCACCTACTCATCCACTCACTCACGAATCCACTCGCCCACCCACCTAAACACTCACCCACTCACCCCACTCACTCACCCACTCACCCACTCACTCACCCACCCCACCCACTCACCCACCCCACCCACTCACCCACCCCACCCCACTCACCCCACTCACCCACCCCACCCCACTCACTCACCCACTCACCCCACTCACACCACTCACCCACTCACCCACTCACCCCACCCACTCACCCCACTCACCCCACTCACTCACTCACCCACCCCACTCACCCACTCACTCACCCACCCCACTCACTCACTCACCCATTCACCCCACCCACTCACTCACTCACTCACCCCCCCACTCACCCACCCACTCACCACCCCACCCACCCCACTCACTCACTCACTCACCCACTCACCCACTCACCCACCCCACTCACCCACTCACCCACCCCACTCACTCACCCACCCCACTCAACCCACTCACCCACCCCACCCACTCACCCCACTCACTCACCCACTCACCCACTCACCCACCCACCCCACCCCACCCACTCACCCACTCACCCAACTCACTCACTCACTCACCCACCCACTCACTCACTCCACTCACTCACACACTCACTCACCCCACCCCACTCACTCACCCACTCACCCCACTCACTCACCCACTCACCCCACCCCACCCACTCACTCACCCACTCACCCACTCACCCACTCACTCACTCACTCACCCACCCACCCCACCCCACTCACCCACTCACCCACCCCACTCACCCACTCACCCACCCCACTCACTCACCCACCCCACTCAACCCACTCACCCACCCCACCCACTCACCCCACTCACTCACCCCACTCACTCACCCCACCCACCCCACCCCACTCACCCACTCACCCACCCCACCCACCCACTCACTCACCCACCCACTCACTCACCCACTCACCCACCCACTCCACCCACTCACTCACCCACTCACTCACTCACCCACTCGCTCACCCACTCACTCACCCACCCCACTCACTCACTCACTCACCCATTCACCCCACCCACTCACTCACTCACTCACCCCACCCACTCACCCCACCCACCCACCCACCCACTCACCCACCCCACTCACCCCACCCACCCACTCACCCACCCACCCACCCACTCACCCACCCCACCCACCCACTCACCCACTCACTCACTCACCCACCCCACTCACCCCACCCACCCACTCACCCACCCACCCACCCACTCACCCACCCCACCCACCCACTCACCCACTCACTCACTCACCCACCCCACCCACCCACTCACCCACCCATCCCACCTACCTACCCCACCCCACCCCACTCACTCACCCACCCCCCACTCACCCACCCACTCACTCACCCCACCCACCCACTCACCCACTCACTCACTCACTCACCTCACCCACCCACCCCACTCACCCCACCCACCCCACTCACCCACTCACTCACCCCCCCACCCACCCACTCACCCACTCACCCACCCCACCCACCCACTCACCCACTCACCCCACTCACCCCACTCACCCCACTCACCCCACTCACCCCACTCACCCCACTCACCCCACTCACCCCCACTCACCCCACTCACCCCACTCACCCCACTCCACCCACTCCACCCACTCCACCCACCCACCCACCCCACTCACCCCACTCACTCACTCACTCACCCCACTCACCCACCCACTCACCCACTCACCCCACTCACCACCCACCCACTCACCCCTCCCACTCACCCCACCCAACCCACCCCACCCACCACACCCCACCCACCCTCAAACTCAAATGTGCCCAGCGTGCGCAGCGCCAGGGTGATGCTGCCCACGTCCGTGGCATCGCCAGCGCCACCCTGGGCTGGCGCGGTCAGCTGCTGGGCCAGCGATCGTGGGGTCCCCGGGTGGCGGAACGGTTTGTGCATCAGCACCAGCGACAGCATCTAAGGTGGTGGGGGGAGTGGTGGGTGGGGGGAGTGGTGGGGGGGGGGGTGTGGTGGGGGGAGTGGGGGGGGAGGAAAGGGTGAGAGCGTCTAGTCGGTGGGTGGGTGGGTGAGTGAGTGGGTGAGTTGGTGAGTGAGTGGATGAGTGAATGAGTGGGTGAGTGAGTGGGTGAGCGAGTTGGTGGGGTGGGTGGGTGAGTGAGTGAGTGGGTGGGTGGGTGAGTGAGTGGCGGAACGGTTTGTGCATCAGCACCAGCGACAGCATCTAAGGTGGTGGGGGGGTGTGGTGGGGGGGTGTGGTGGGGGGGGGAGGAAAGGGTGAGAGCGTCTAGTCGGTGGGTGGGTGGGCGGGTGAGCCGGTGGGTGGGAGAGTGGGTGGGTTGGTGGGTGAGTGGGTGAGTGAGTGGGGTGGGTTGGTGAGTGGGTGAGTGAGTGGGGTGGGTGAGTGGGTGAGTGAGTGGGGTGGGTGAGTGGGGTGAGTGGGTGAGTGAGTGGGGTGGGTGAGTGGTGGGGCGAGTGGGTGGCTTGGTGAGTGGGTGGGTGAGTGGGTGGGTTGGTGAGTGGGTGGGTTGGTGAGTGGGGGGTGAGTGAGTGGGTTGGTGAGTGGGTGAGTGAGTGGGGTGGGTGAGTGGGGCGGGTGAGTGAGTGGGTGGGGTGAGTGAGTGGGGTGGGGTGGGTGGGTGAGCGGGTGAGCGGGTGAGTGAGTAGGCGAGTGAGTTGGTGAGTGAGTGGATGAGTGAATGAGTGGGTGAGTGAGTGGGTGAGTGAGTGGGTGAGCGAGTTGGTGGGGTGGGTGGGTGGGTGAGTGGGTGGCGGAACGGTTTGTGCATCAGCACCAGCGACAGCATCTAAGGTGGTGGGGGGGTGTGGTGGGGGGGGGAGCAAAGGGTGAGAGCGTCTAGTCGGTGGGTGGGTGGGTGAGCCGGTGGGTGGGCGAGTGGGTGTGTTGGTGAGTGGGTGAGTGAGTGGGGTGGGTGAGTGGGTGGGTGAGTGAGTGGGGTGAGTGGGTGGGTTGGTGAGTGGGCGTGTGAGCCGGTGGGTGGGCGAGTGGGTGAGTTGGTGAGTGGGTGAGTGAGTGGGGTGGGTGAGTGGGGTGGGTGAGTGGGGTGGGTGAGGTGAGTGGGTGGGGTGGGTGAGTGGGGTGGGTGAGTGGGGTGGGTGGGGTGAGTGGGTGGGGTGAGGTGAGTGGGTGAGGTGAGTGGGTGAGTGTGGTGAGTGAGTGAGTGGGGTGGGTGGGTGAGTTGGTGGGGTGGGTGGGTGAGTGAGTGACGGAACGGTTTGTGCATCAGCACCAGCGACAGCATCTAAGGTGGTGGGGGGGTGTGGTGGGGGGGGGAGCAAAGGGTGAGAGCGTCTAGTCGGTGGGTGGGTGAGCCCGTGGGTGGGAGAGTGGGTGGGTTGTTGAGTGGGTGGGTGAGCGAATGGGTGAGTGAGTGGTGAGTGAGCCGGTGGGTGGGCGAGTGGGTGGGTGAGTGGGTGAGTGGGTGAGTGAGTGGGGTGGGTGAGTGAGTAGGGTGGGTGAGTGGGTGGGTGAGTGAGTGGGTGGGTGGGTGAGTGGGTGAGTGGGTGAGTGAGTGAGTGGGTGAGTGGGGGGGTGAGTGGGGGGTGAGTGGGGGGGTGAGTGGGTGAGTGAGTAGGCGAGTGAGTTGGTGAGTGAGTGGATGAGTGAATGAGTGGGTGAGTGAGTGGGTGAGTGAGTGGGTGAGTGAGTTGGTGGGGTGGGTGGGTGAGTGAGTGGCGGAACGGTTTGTGCATCAGCACCAGCGACAGCATCTAAGGTGGTGGGGGGGTGTGGTGGGGGGAGTGGGGGGGGAGCAAAGGGTGAGAGCGTCTAGTCGGTGGGTGGGTGAGCCGGTGGGTGGGTTGGTGAGTGGGTGAGTGAGTGGGGTGGGTGAGTGAGTGGGTGGGTGAGTGAGTGAGTGAGTGGGGTGGGGTGGGTGGGTGAGCGAGTAGGCGAGTGAGTTGGTGAGTGAGTGGGTGAGTGAGTGGGGTGGGTGAGTGGGTGGGTGAGTGAGTGGGTGGGTGAGTGAGTGGGGTGGGTGAGTGGGGTGGGTGAGGTGAGTGGGTGGGTGAGTGGGTGAGTGAGTGAGTGAGTGGGGTGGGGTGGGTGGGGTGGGTGAGCGGGTGAGCGAGTGAGTGAGTAGGCAAGTGAGTTGTTGAGTGAGTGGATGAGTGAATGAGTGGATGAGTGAGTTGGTGGGTGAGTAGGTGAGTGAGTGACGGAACGGTTTGTGCATCAGCACCAGCGACAGCATCTAAGGTGGTGGGGGGGTGTGGTGGGGGGAGTGGGGGGGGAGCAAAGGGTGAGAGCGTCTAGTCGGTGGGTGGGTGGGCGGGTGAGCCGGTGGGTGGGAGAGTGGGTGGGTTGGTGGGTGAGTGGGTGAGTGAGTGGGGTGGGTTGGTGAGTGGGTGAGTGAGTGGGGTGGGTGAGTGGGGTGAGTGGGTGAGTGAGTGGGGTGGGTGAGTGGGTGGGGCAAGTGGGTGGCTTGGTGAGTGGGTGGGTGAGTGGGTGGGTTGGTGAGTGGGTGGGTTGGTGAGTGGGTGGGTGGGTGGGTGAGTGAGTGGGGTGAGTGAGTGGGGTGGGTGGGGTGGGTGGGGTGGGTGGGTGAGCGGGTGAGCGAGTGAGTGAGTAGGCGAGTGAGTTGGTGAGTGAGTGGATGAGTGAATGAGTGAGTTGGTGAGTGGGGTGGGTGGGGTGGGGTGGGTGGGGTGGGGTGGGGTGGGTGGGGTGGTGAGCGGGTGAGTGAGTGGGTGAGTAGGCGAGTGAGTGGATGAGTGAATGAGTGGGTGAGTGAGTGGGTGGGTGAGTTGGTGGGTGGGGTGGGTGGGTGAGTGAGTGAGTGAGTGGGTGGGTGAGTGGGTGGGTGGGTGAGTGAGTGGCGGAACGGTTTGTGCATCAGCACCAGCGACAGCATCTAAGGTGGTGGGGGGGTGTGGTGGGGGGAGTAGGGGGGGAGCAAAGGGTGAGAGCGTCTAGTCGGTGGGTGGGCGGGTGAGCCCGTGGGTGGGCGAGTGGGTGGGTTGGTGGGTGAGTGGGTGAGTGGGGTGGGTGAGTGGGGTGAGCGGGTGAGTGAGTGGGGTGGGTGAGTGGGGTGAGCGGGTGAGTGGGGTGGGTGAGGTGAGTGGGTGAGGTGAGTGGGTGGGCGAGTGGGTGGGCGAGTGGGTGAGTGAGTGAGTGAGTGGGGTGAGTGAGTTGGTGAGTGGGGTGAGTGAGTGAGTGAGTGTGGTGAGTGAGTGAGTTGGGTGGGTGGGGTGGGTGGGGTGGGTGGGTGAGCGGGTGAGCGAGTGAGTGAGTAGGCGAGTGAGTTGGTGAGTGAGTGGATGAGTGAGTGAGTGGGTGAGTGAGTTGGTGGGTGGGTGGGTGGGGTGGGTGGGTGAGTGAGTGGATGAGTGAATGAGTGGGTGAGTGAGTGGGTGAGCGAGTTGGTGGGTGGGTTGGTGAGTGAGTGGCACCAGCGACAGCATCTAAGGTGGTGGGGGTGTGGGGAAGAGGAGGTGTGGTGGGGGGGGGGTGAGAGCGTCTAGTCGGTAGGTGGGTGGGTGAGCCGGTGGGTGGGCGAGTGGGTGGGTTGTTGAGTGGGTGGGTGAGTGGGTGGGTGGGCGAGTGGGTGGGTGAATGAGTGGGTGGGTGAGTGGGTGGGTGAATGAGTGGGTGGGTTGGTGAGCCGGTGGGTGGGCGAGTGGGTGGGTTGGTGAGTGGGTTGGTTAGTGGGTGGGTGAGTGGGTGGGTTGGTGAGTGGGTGGGTGAGCCGGTGGGTGGGCGAGTGGGTGGGTTGGTGAGTGGGTTGGTGAGTGGGTGGGTGAGTGGGTGGGTTGGTGAGTGGGTGGGTTGGTGAGTGGGTTGGTGAGTGGGTGGGTGAGTGGGTGGGTTGGTGAGTGGGTGGGTTGGTGAGTGGGCGGGTGAGTGGGTCAGTGTGCGAGTGGGTGGGCGAGTGGGTGGGTGAGCCGGTGGGTGGGTGAGTGGGTGGGCAAATGAGTGGGTGGGTAAGTGGGTCGGTTGGTGAGTGGGTGGGTGAGTGGGTGGGTTGGTGAGTGGGTGGGCAAATGAGTGTGTGGGTGAATGAGTGGGTGGGTGAGTGGGTGGGTGAATGACTGGGTGGGTTGGTGAGTGGGTGGGCGAGTGGGTGGGTGGGTGGGTTGGGGAGTGGGTGGGTGGGTGATCGAGTTAGTGGGTGAATGAGTGGGTGGATGATTGAGTGGGTGTGTGGGAAGGTGGGTGAGTGTGTGTGGGTGAGTGGGAGGGTGGGTGGGTGGGCGGGGGAGTGGGTGGGTGGGTGGATTGGTGGGAAAGTGGGTGGATGGGTGGCTGTTAGTGAGTGGGCGGGTGAGTGAATGGTAGTGAGTGGGTGGGTCGGTGGGGGAGTGGGTGAGCGAGCGGGTGAGCGGGCGAGCGAGCGGGCGAGCCAGCGAGTGGATGAGCGAATGGGCGAGTAGGTGAGCGAGCAGGTGAGCGAGCGGGTGAGTAGGTGAGCGAGCGGGTGAGTATGTGAGCGAGCGAGCGAGCGAGCGGGTGAGTAGGTGAGTGAGTGGGCGAGTGAGCGGGTGAGTATGTGAGCGAGCGGGTGAGTGAGCGGGTGAGCGAGCGGGTGAGTAGGTGAGCGAGTGAGCGGGCGAGCGAGCGGGTGAGTAAGTGAGTGAGTGAACAGGCGAGCGAGCGGGTGAGCGAGCGGGTGAGCGAGTAGGTGAGCGAGCGGGTGAGTGAGCGAGCGGGCGAGTAGGTGAGCGAGCGAGCGAGCGGGTGAGCGTTACTACCTTGAGGAGCCCGTCCTGAATGTCCCTCTTGAGGAGGGGGATTTGACGGCTGAGGTCGTACAGGACAGCCGTGAGCGCGGGGCTGTGGACGTCGCAGACGCGCAGACACAGACACACAGGTAAAGGTGCAGCCCCCGGGGGCGAGGCCGCAGGGGCCGACGGGGCAAGTGCTGTTGGCGAGAACGGAGGGGAGGGAGGAAGGGAGGAGGTGATGATGGTGATGCTGATGATGCTGATGATGATGCTGATGATGCTGATGATGATGCTGATGATGATGATGTTGCTGCTGATGATGATGTTGATGATGTTGCTGCTGATAATGCTGATGATGCTGATGATGCTGATGATGCTGCTGCTGCTGATGATGCTGCTGCTGTTGATGATGCTGCTGCTGATGACGATGATGCTGCTGCTGATGATGCTGATGCTGCTGCTGATGATGCTGCTGCTGATGCTGCTGCTGATGATGCTGCTGCTGATGCTGATGATGCTGCTGCTGATGCTGCTGCTGATGCTGCTGCTGCTGATGATGATGCTGCTGCTGCTGCTGATGATGATGCTGCTGCTGATGCTGCTGCTGCTGATGATGCTGCTATTGATGATGCTGCTGCTGCTGCTGAAGATGATAATGATGATGCTGCTGCTGATGATGCTGCTGCTGTTGATGATGCTGCTGTTGATGATGCTGCTGATGATGCTGCTGCTGCTGATGCTGCTGCTGCTAATGCTGCTGCTGATGCTGCTGCTGCTGCTGATGATGCTGCTGATGCTGCTGATGATGATGCTGCTGCTGATGCTGCTGATGCTGCTGATGATGATGCTGCTGCTGATGATGATGCTGCTGCTGATGCTGCTGCTGCTGATGATGCTGCTGTTGATGATGCTGATGCTGCTGATGATGCTGCTGCTGCTGCTGCTGAAGATGATGCTGATGATGCTGCTGCTGAAATGATAATGATGATGCTGCAGCTGATGATGCTGCTGATGATGCTGATGATGCTGCTTATGATGCTGCTGCTGTTTCTGCTGCTGATGATGCTGCTGCTGCTGATGCTGCTGCTGCTGATGATGCTGCTGTTGATGATGCTGCTGCTGATCTTGCTGCTGCTGCTGATGATGCTGCTGTTGATGCTGCTGCTGTTGTTGCTGCTGATGCTGCTGATGATGATGCTGCTGCTGATACTGCTGCTGCTGATGCTGCTGATGCTGATACTGCTGCTGCTGATGCTGCTGATGCTGATGATGATGCTGATGATGCTGCTGATGATACTGCTGCTGCTGCTACTGCTGCTGCTGATGATGGTGCTGCTGATGCTGATGATGCTGTTGCTGATGCTGCTGCTGATGCTGCTGATGCTGCTGCTGCTGCTGATGATGATGATGATACTGATGATGATGTTGATGATGCTGCTGCTGACCTCAGCCCCACGGCCAGCATTGGCTCCAGGAGCTCGCGAACTTCTCGAGTGACGGACGGCCCCATGGCCCTGGCCAGCATCGAGACGCAGGTCAGCACAGGGGGGTCCACCAGGAAGGAGCGGAGCCGTCTGGGGGGGGTGAGACACGGGGGGGGGGGGGGGGTGAGACACGGGGGGGGTGAGACACGGGGGGGGGGGGGGTGAGACACGGGGTGAGACACGGGGGGGAGACACGGGGGGAGGGTGAGACACGGGGGGGGGGGGGGTGAGACACGGGGTGAGACACGGGGTGAGACACGGGGTGGGGGTGAGACACGGGGTGAGACACGGGGTGGGGTGAGACACGGGGTGGGGGTGAGACACGGGGGGGAGACACGGGGGGAAGGGGGGAGACACAGGGGGGAGACTTGAGGGCAGTGCTGAGTCTATGGGTGGCAGTGCTGAGTCTATGGGTGGCAGTGTTGAGTCTATGGGTAGCAGTGTTGTGTCTATGGGTGGCAGTGCTGAGTCTATGGGTGGCAGTGTTGAGTCTATGGGTGGCAGTGTTGAGTCTATGGGTGGCAGTGTTGAGTCTATGGGTGGCAGTGTTGAGTCTGTGGGTGACAGTGCTGAGTCTATGGGTGGCAGTGTTGAGTCTATGGGTGGCAGTGTTGAGTCTACGGGTGGCAGTGTTGAGTCTATGGGTGGCAGTGCTGAGTCTATGGGTGGCAGTGTTGAGTCTATGGGTGACAGTGTTGAGTCTATGGGTGGCAGTGCTGAGTCTATGGGTGGCAGTGCTGAGTCAATGGGTGGCAGTGTTGAGTCTATGGGTGACAGTGTTGAGTCTATGGGTGGCAGTGCTGAGTCTATGGGTGGCAGTGCTGAGTCTATGGGTGGCAGTGCTGAGTCTATGGGTGGCAGTGCTGAGTCTATGGGTGGCAGTGCTGAGTCTATGGGTGGCAGTGTTGAGTCTATGGGTGGCAGTGTTGAGTCTATAGGTGGCAGTGTTGAGTCTATGGGTGGCAGTGCTGAGTCTATGGGTAGCAGTGTTGAGTCTATGGGTGGCAGTGTTGAGTCTATGGGTGGCAGTGTTGAGTCTATGGGTGGCAGTGTTGAGTCTATGGGTGGCAGTGCTGAGTCTATGGGTGGCAGTGCTGAGTCTATGGGTGGCAGTGTTGAGTCTATGGGTGACAGTGTTGAGTCTATGGGTGGCAGTGCTGAGTCTATGGGTGGCAGTGTTGAGTCTATGGGTAGCAGTGTTGTGTCTATGGGTGGCAGTGCTGAGTCTATGGGTGGCAGTGTTGAGTCTATGGGTGGCAGTGTTGAGTCTATGGGTGACAGTGTTGAGTCTATGGGTGGCAGTGCTGAGTCTATGGGTGGCAGTGTTGAGTCTATGGGTAGCAGTGTTGTGTCTATGGGTGGCAGTGCTGAGTCTATGGGTGGCAGTGTTGAGTCTATGGGTGGCAGTGTTGAGTCTAAGGGTGGCAGTGTTGAGTCTATGGGTGGCAGTGCTGAGTCTATGGGTGACAGTGCTGAGTCTATGGGTGGCAGTGTTGAGTCTATGGGTGACAGTGTTGAGTCTATGGGTGGCAGTGCTGAGTCTATGGGTGGCAGTGTTGAGTCTATGGGTAGCAGTGTTGTGTCTATGGGTGGCAGTGCTGAGTCTATGGGTGGCAGTGTTGAGTCTATGGGTGGCAGTGTTGAGTCTATGGGTGACAGTGTTGAGTCTATGGGTGGCAGTGCTGAGTCTATGGGTGGCAGTGTTGAGTCTATGGGTAGCAGTGTTGTGTCTATGGGTGGCAGTGCTGAGTCTATGGGTGGCAGTGTTGAGTCTATGGGTGGCAGTGTTGAGTCTAAGGGTGGCAGTGCTGAGTCTATGGGTGGCAGTGTTGAGTCTATGGGTGGCAGTGCTGAGTCTATGAATGGCAGTGTTGAGTCTATGGGTGACAGTGTTGAGTCTATGGGTGGCAGTGTTGAGTCTATGGGTAGCAGTGCTGAGTCTATGGGTAGCAGTGCTGAGTCTATGACAGTGTTGAGTCTACGGGTGTCAGTGCTGAGTCTATGGGTGGCAGTGCTGAGTCTATGGGTGGCAGTGCTGAGTCTACGGGTGGCAGTGTTGAGTCTATGGGTGGCAGTGCTGAGTCTATGGGTGGCAGTGTTGAGTCTATGACAGTGCTGAGTCTATGGGTGACAGTGCTGAGTCTATGACAGTGCTGAGTCTATGGGTGACAGTGCTGAGTCTATGACAGTGTTGAGCCTATGGGTGACAGTGCTGAGTCTATGGGTGACAGTGCTGAGTCTATGACAGTGCTGAGTCTATGGGTGGCAGTGCTGAGTCTATCACAGTGCTGAGTCTATGGGTGACAGTGCTGAGTTTATGACAGTGCTGAGTCTATGGGTGACAGTGCTGAGTCTATGGGTGACAGTGCTGAGTCTATGGGTGACAGTGCTGAGTCTATGACAGTGCTGAGTCTATGGGTGACAGTGCTGAGTCTATGGGTGACAGTGCTGAGTCTATGGGTGACAGTGCTGAGTCTATGACAGTGCTGAGTCTATGGGTGACAGTGCTGAGTCTATGACAGTGCTGAGTCTATGACAGTGCTGAGTCTATGGGTGACAGTGCTGAGTCTATGACAGTGTTGAGTCTATGACAGTGTTGAGTCTATGGGTGACAGTGCTGAGTCTATGACAGTGCTGAGTCTATGGGTGACAGTGCTGAGTCTATGACAGTGCTGAGTCTATGGGTGACAGTGCTGAGTCTATGGGTGACAGTGCTGAGTCTATGGGTGACAGTGCTGAGTCTATGACAGTGCTGAGTCTATGGGTGACAGTGCTGAGTCTATGACAGTGCTGAGTCTATGACAGTGCTGAGTCTATGGGTGACAGTGCTGAGTCTATGACAGTGTTGAGTCTATGACAGTGTTGAGTCTATGGGTGACAGTGCTGAGTCTATGACAGTGCTGAGTCTATGGGTGACAGTGCTGAGTCTATGACAGTGCTGAGTCTATGGGTGACAGTGCTGAGTCTATGACAGTGCTGAGTCTATGGGTGACAGTGCTGAGTCTATGACAGTGCTGAGTCTATGACAGTGCTGAGTCTATGACAGTGTTGAGTCTATGACAGTGTTGAGTCTATGGGTGACAGTGCTGAGTCTATGACAGTGCTGAGTCTATGGGTGACAGTGCTGAGTCTATGACAGTGCTGAGTCTATGGGTGACAGTGCTGAGTCTATGACAGTGCTGAGTCTATGGGTGGCAGTGCTGAGTCTATGACAGTGCTGAGTCTATGGGTGACAGTGTTGAGTCTATGGGTGACAGTGCTGAGTCTATGGGTGACAGTGCTGAGTCTATGGGTGGCAGTGCTGAGTCTATGACAGTGCTGAGTCTATGACAGTGCCGAGTCTATGGGTGACAGTGCTGAGTCTATGACAGTGCTGAGTCTATGGGTGGCAGTGTTGAGTCTATGGGTGGCAGTGCTGAGTCTATGACAGTGCTGAGTCTATGACAGTGTTGAGTCTATGGGTGGCAGTGTTGAGTCTATGACAGTGCTGAGTCTATGGGTGACAGTGCTGAGTCTATGACAGTGCTGAGTCTATGGGTGACAGTGCTGAGTCTATGGGTGACAGTGCTGAGTCTATGACAGTGCCGAGTCCACGGGTGACAGTGCTGAGTCTATGACAGTGCTGAGTCTATGACAGTGCTGAGTCTATGACAGTGCTGAGTCTATGACAGTGCTGAGTCTATGACAGTGCTGAGTCTATGGGTGACAGTGCTGAGTCTATGACAGTGCTGAGTCTATGGGTGGCAGTGCTGAATCTATGGGTGACAGTGCTGAGTCTATGACAGTGCTGAGTCTATGACAGTGTTGAGTCTATGGGTGACAGTGCTGAGTCTATGGGTGACAGTGCTGAGTCTATGGGTGGCAGTGCTGAATCTATGGGTGACAGTGCTGAGTCTATGACAGTGCTGAGTCTATGACAGTGCTGAGTCTATGACAGTGTTGAGTCTATGACAGTGTTGAGTCTATGACAGTGCTGAGTCTATGGGTGACAGTGCTGAGTCTATGGGTGACAGTGCTGAGTCTATGACAGTGTTGAGTCTATGACAGTGCTGAGTCTATGGGTGACAGTGCTGAGTCTATGACAGTGCTGAGTCTATGACAGTGCTGAGTCTATGACAGTGCTGAGTCTATGACAGTGTTGAGTCTATGACAGTGTTGAGTCTATGACAGTGCTGAGTCTATGGGTGACAGTGTTGAGTCTATGACAGTGCTGAGTCTATGGGTGACAGTGTTGAGTCTATGACAGTGCTGAGTCTATGACAGTGCTGAGTCTATGACAGTGCTGAGTCTATGACAGTGCTGAGTCTATGACAGTGCCGAGTCTATGGGTGACAGTGTTGAGTCTATGACAGTGCTGAGTCTATGACAGTGCTGAGTCTATGACAGTGCTGAGTCTATGGGTGACAGTGCTGAGTCTATGACAGTGCTGAGTCTATGGGTGGCAGTGCTGAATCTATGGGTGACAGTGCTGAGTCTATGACAGTGCTGAGTCTATGACAGTGTTGAGTCTATGGGTGGCAGTGTTGAGTCTATGGGTGGCAGTGCTGAGTCTATGGGTGGCAGTGTTGAGTCTATGACAGTGCTGAGTCTATGGGTGGCAGTGCTGAGTCTATGGGTGACAGTGCTGAGTCTATGACAGTGCCGAGTCTATGTGTGACAGTGCCGAGTCTATGACAGTGCTGAGTCTATGGGTGACAGTGCTGAGTCTATGGGTGACAGTGCTGAGTCTATGGGTGACAGTGTTGAGTCTATGACAGTGCTGAGTCTATGACAGTGCTGAGTCTATGACAGTGCTGAGTCTATGGGTGACAGTGTTGAGTCTATGGGTGACAGTGCCGAGTCTATGACAGTGCCGAGTCTATGACAGTGCCGAGTCCACGGGTGGACCTCCCCCAATCGGGCCATCGGCTGCCACCGTCCCCCATCCCGCCACCGGGCCACCCCCGGGCCCTCACTTGTGGGCGAGCTCCTTGGTGGGCAGGGCCTGCCGCAGGTGCTCCATGATGCGTGGCAGGTAGGGCTGGATCTCCATCTTGACGGAGACGGCCAGGAGGCCCGTGGCCTGGAAGGCCGCCCCGCGCTCCCGCTCGCGCTTGAGGCTCGACAGCAGGTGGCCCATCGTGTCGGCCAGGTAGCGCTCTGCGGGTAGGGCGGGCGGGCGAGGGAGGGGAGCGGGAGGTGGGCCACGTTGTGACGCGGGAGGGCCGCGTTGTGACGCGGGAGGGCCGCGTTGTGCCGCGGGAGGGCCGCGTTGTGACGCGGGAGGGCCGCGTTGTGACGCGGGAGGGCCGCGTTGTGACGTGTGAGGGCCACGTTGTGACGCGCGAGGGCCGCGTTGTGACGCGCGAGGGCCACGTTGTGACGTGTGAGGGCCACGTTGTGACGTGCGAGGGCCACGTTGTGACGCGGGAGGGCCGCGTTGTGCCGCGGGAGGGCCGCGTTGTGACGCGGGAGGGCCGCGTTGTGACGCGGGAGGGCCACGTTGTGACGCGTGAGGGCCACGTTGTGACGCGCGAGGGCCACGTTGTGACACCTGAGGGCCACGTTGTGACGCCTGAGGGCCACGTTGTGACGTGTGAGGGCCACATTGTGACGCCTGAGGGCCACGTTGTGACGTGTGAGGGCCACGTTGTGACGTGTGAGGGCCACGTTGTGACGCCTGAGGGCCACGTTGTGACGTGTGAGGGCCACGTTGTGACGTGTGAGGGCCACGTTGTGACGCGCGAGGGCCACGTTGTGACGTGTGAGGGCCACGTTGTGACGTGTGAGGGCCACGTTGTGACGCGCGAGGGCCGCGTTGTGCCGCGGGAGGGCCACGTTGTGACGTGTGAGGGCCACGTTGTGACGTGTGAGGGCCGCGTTGTGACGCGGGAGGGCCGCGTTGTGACGCGGGAGGGCCGCGTTGTGACGCGCGAGGGCCACGTTGTGACGCCTGAGGGCCACGTTGTGACGTGTGAGGGCCACGTTGTGACGTGTGAGGGCCACGTTGTGACGTGTGAGGGCCACGTTGTGACGTGCGAGGGCCACGTTGTGACGTGCGAGGGCCACGTTGTGACGTGCGAGGGCCACGTTGTGACGTGCGAGGGCCACGTTGTGACGCGCGAGGGCCACGTTGTGACGTGTGAGGGCCACGTTGTGACGTGTGAGGGCCACGTTGTGACGCGCGAGGGCCGCGTTGTGACGCGGGGAGGGCCACGTTGTGACGCCTGAGGGCCACGTTGTGACGCCTGAGGGCCACGTTGTGACGCGCGAGGGCCACGTTGTGACGCCTGAGGGCCACGTTGTGACGCCTGAGGGCCACGTTGTGACGCGGGAGGGCCACGTTGTGACGCCTGAGGGCCACGTTGTGACGCCTGAGGGCCACGTTGTGACGTGTGAGGGCCACGTTGTGACGCCTGAGGGCCACGTTGTGACGCCTGAGGGCCACGTTGTGACGTGTGAGGGCCACGTTGTGACGTGTGAGGGCCACGTTGTGACGCCTGAGGGCCACGTTGTGACGCCTGAGGGCCACGTTGTGACGCCTGAGGGCCACGTTGTGACGCCTGAGGGCCACGTTGTGACGTGTGAGGGCCACGTTGTGACGCCTGAGGGCCACGTTGTGACGCCTGAGGGCCACGTTGTGACGCGTGAGGGCCACGTTGTGACGTGTGAGGGCCGCGTTGTGACGCGGGAGGGCCGCGTTGTGCCGCGGGAGGGCCACGTTGTGACGTGTGAGGGCCACGTTGTGACGTGTGAGGGCCACGTTGTGACGTGTGAGGGCCACGTTGTGACGTGCGAGGGCCACGTTGTGACGTGTGAGGGCCACGTTGTGACGTGCGAGGGCCACGTTGTGACGTGTGAGGGCCACGTTGTGACGCGCGAGGGCCACGTTGTGACGTGTGAGGGCCACGTTGTGACGTGTGAGGGCCACGTTGTGACGCGCGAGGGCCGCGTTGTGACGCGGGAGGGCCACGTTGTGACGCCTGAGGGCCACGTTGTGACGCCTGAGGGCCACGTTGTGACGCGCGAGGGCCACGTTGTGACGCCTGAGGGCCACGTTGTGACGCCTGAGGGCCACGTTGTGACGCGGGAGGGCCACGTTGTGACGCCTGAGGGCCACGTTGTGACGCCTGAGGGCCACGTTGTGACGTGTGAGGGCCACGTTGTGACGCCTGAGGGCCACGTTGTGACGCCTGAGGGCCACGTTGTGACGTGTGAGGGCCACGTTGTGACGTGTGAGGGCCACGTTGTGACGCCTGAGGGCCACGTTGTGACGCCTGAGGGCCACGTTGTGACGCCTGAGGGCCACGTTGTGACGCCTGAGGGCCACGTTGTGACGTGTGAGGGCCACGTTGTGACGCCTGAGGGCCACGTTGTGACGCCTGAGGGCCACGTTGTGACGCGTGAGGGCCACGTTGTGACGTGTGAGGGCCACGTTGTGACGCGTGAGGGCCACGTTGTGACGCCTGAGGGCCACGTTGTGACGCCTGAGGGCCACGTTGTGACGCGTGAGGGCCACGTTGTGACGTGTGAGGGCCACGTTGTGACGCGCGAGGGCCACGTTGTGACGTGTGAGGGCCACGTTGTGACGTGTGAGGGCCGCGTTGTGACGCCTGAGGGCCACTTTGTGACGCGGGAGGGCCACGTTGTGACGCGGGAGGGCCACGTTGTGACGTGTGAGGGCCACGTTGTGACGTGTGAGGGCCACGTTGTGACGTGTGAGGGCCACGTTGTGACGTGTGAGGGCCACGTTGTGCCGTGTGAGGGCCACGTTGTGACGTGTGAGGGCCACGTTGTGACGTGTGAGGGCCACGTTTTCGCCCTCCGCCGTGCGTGGGCGAGCGAGCCGACGGTGGGGGGTGGGGGGCGGGGGGTGGGGGGCGGGGGGGTGGGGGGGTGGGGGGGTGGGGGGAACGCGGCGCCGATGAGGGCGGTGAGGAGGGGATGGGGGTGGAGGGAGGGAGGGAGGGAGAGGGATGGAGGGGATAGGGTGGAGAGGGAGGGATGGGGAGGAGAGGGAGGGGATGGAGGGGATAGGGATGGAGAGGGAGGGAGGGAGAGGATGGAGAGGGAGGAGAGGGAGGGGATAGGGATGGAGGGAGGGAGCGGATGGAGGGGATAGGGATGGAGAGGGAGGGAGGGGATGGAGGGGATGGAGAGGGAGGGGATGGAGAGGGAGGGGATGGAGGGAGGGATGGAGGGGATGGAGGGGGAGGGAGGGGATGGAGAGGATGGAGAGGGAGGGAGGGGATGGAGAGGGATGGGGAGGGGATGGAGGGAGGGATGGAGGGGATGGAGGGGGAGGGAGGGGATGGAGAGGGAGGGAGGGGATAGGGTGGAGGGAGGGATGGGGAGGGGATAGAGAGGGGAGAGGGATGGAGGGGATGGAGAGGGAGGGAGGGAGCGGATAGGGTGTGAGGGGATTGAGGTAGAGAGGGGAGGGAGTGGATGGGGAGCGGAGGGAGTGGATGGGGTAGGGAGTGGGAGTGCTGGTTGTGCATTGCCTCTGGGTTCTCCTGCCCATCCCTCCCACCACCCCCCCCACCCCCACCGTCTCTCCCCCCCCCCTGCCCCCGCTCACCAGTGAAGGCGTGTGGCTTGAAGGCCGCCAGTCGGGGCAGCAGGCTGAGCACGGCCGACTGGATGAGGGCGTTTCGCCCACCACGAAACCGCAGAGCCCAGTGACAAATCTACGCACGCACGCACACACACACACGGGCAAAGGGAATCCCGCCTGGCTTGCACGGGCTGCTGGGGCAAGTGCTCACCCACTCATTCAGCTACCCGCCCACTCACTCACTCACTCACCGTGAACGCCACCCAGCCACCCACACGGACACAGTGAACCCCACCCACCCACACGGCCACAGTGAACACCACCCACCCACACGGCCACGGTGAACCCCACCCACCCACACGGACACAGTGAACCCCACCCACCCACACGGCCACAGTGAACCCCACCCACCCACACGGCCACAGTGAACCCCACCCACCCACACGGCCATCGTGAACTCCACCCACCCACACGGCCACAGTGAACCCCACCCACCCACACGGTCACCGTGAACCCCACCCACACGGCCACAGTGAACCCCACCCACCCACACGGACACTGTGAACCCCACCCACCCACCCACACGGACACAGTGAACCCCACCCACCCACACGGCCACAGTGACCCCCACCCACCCACATGGCCACAGTGAACCCCACCCACACGGCCACAGTGAACCCCACCCACCCACACGGACACCGTGAACCCCACCCACCCACACGGCCACCGTGAACCCCACCCACCCACACGGCCACAGTGAACCCCCCCACCCACCCACCACCGGCTCACCTGATCGAACTTTTCCTCCATGAGCTCGCGACAGTAGCGACTCTCCACCGCGGGCGGCTTGTGGAGGGAGGGGGGCCCGTGTCCCCCCGTGAAGGGGGGCACGGCCGGGGGCGGGAGGCCCACTCCAAGACCCACGGGGCCCGTGGATAGAGGCCCGTAGCCTGTAAAAGACAGCGGTCACCCCCGCGAGCCGGCCATCATAAAACTAAACTATCAAACCATGTTCTCTGGGTCTTTCCGTAAAGACACACGTAAAGTAAAACCTTGGGTTTGCGAGCATAACTCGCTCCGGAAAACGTGTCTGCGATCCCAAGCACTCGTGCACATCGTAGCACTCGCACGCGAGCTGTGTGATCACGTGACGCTCGGCGGTACGAAGCGTTGATCAAATGAATACTCGCAGATCGAGCTAACCCGCAAATCCACGAGGTTTTCACCGCAGATGCGAAAAATAGTAAAATCATCGCGACGTTTTGATCGCAACACGAGCAATCATCGTCGGGTGATGAAAAAAAAAATGCCAGCGAGAGAGCTGCCTCTGGCAGGAGGAAATGATTTATCATTAATCTATCGACGTGGCTTTACCGAAAAACCCAGAGAATATGAATTCCTGCAGTCACGAGAGATATTTGCCATCACAAACTGAACCGTTAAACCATAAACTATTTTTATTTTGCCAAGCAAGGCCCCACCTAGCTACTGTGTGTCTCTTTGTCACAAGCGGCCTGGCCCATCGCAAACTAAACTATTAAACTATAAACTATTTTTACTTTACCAGCTAATGCCCCACCTAGCTACTGTGTCTCTTTGTCACAAGCGGCCTGGCCATTACAAACTAAACTATAAACACTATAGTGTCACCCCCCCATCTCCCAAGCTCACCGTATCCCACAATGCCGAGCGACAAGTACCGCCCCCACCCCATCTCCCAACCTCACCGTATCCCACAATGCCGAGCGACAAACCTCACCGTATCCCACAATGCCGAGCGACAAGTACCGCCACCCACCTCCCCCCCCATCTCCCAACCTCACCGTATCCCACAATGCCGAGCGACAAACCTCACCGTATCCCACAATGCCGAGCGACAAGCACCGCCCCCACCCCATCTCCCAACCTCACCGTATCCCACAATGCCGAGCGACAAACCTCACCGTATCCCACAATGCCGAGCGACAAGTACCGCCACCCACCTCCCCCCCCCATCTCCCAACCTCACCGTATCCCACAATGCCGAGCGACAAACCTCACCGTATCCCACAATGCCGAGCGACAAGCACCGCCCCCACCCCATCTCCCAACCTCACCGTATCCCACAATGCCGAGTGACAAAACCTCACCGTATCCCACAATGCCGAGCGACAAGTACCGCACCCACCCCATCTCCCAACCTCACCGTATCCCACAATGCCGAGGGACAAGTACCGCCCCCTCCCACCCCATCTCCCAACCTCACCGTATCCCACAATGCCGAGCGACAAGTACCGCCACCCCTCCCCCCCATCTCCCAACCTCACCGTATCCCACAATGCCGAGCGACAAGTACCACCACCCCTCCCCCCCATCTCCCAACCTCACCGTATCCCACAATGCCGAGCGACAAGTACCGCCACCCCCATCCCCATCTCCCAACCTCACCGTGTCCCACAATGCCGAGCGACAAGTACCGCCACCCCTCCCCCCCATCTCCCAACCTCACCGTATCCCACAATGCCGAGCGACAAACCTCACCGTATCCCACAATGCCGAGCGCCACCCCCCCTCCCCCCCATCTCCCAACCTCACCGTATCCCACAATGCCGAGCGACAAGTACCGCCACCCCCATCCCCATCTCCCAACCTCACCGTATCCCACAATGCCGAGCTACAAGTACCGCCCCCACCCCATCTCCCAACCTCACCGTATCCCACAATGCCGAGCGACAAACCTCACCGTATCCCACAATGCCGAGCGACAAGTACCGCCCCCACCCATCTCCCAACCTCACCGTATCCCACAATGCCGAGCGACAAGCACCGCCCCCACCCCATCTCCCAACCTCACCGTATCCCACAATGCCGAGCGACAAACCTCACCGTATCCCACAATGCCGAGCGACAAGTACCGCCACCCCTCCCACCCCATCTCCTAACCTCACCGTATCCCACAATGCTGAGCGACAAGTACCGCCACCCCTCCCCCCCAACCTCACCGTATCCCACAATGCTGAGCGACAAGTACCGCCACCCCTCCCCCCCATCTCCTAACCTCACCGTATCCCACAATGCCGAGCGACAAGTACCGCCACCCCTCCCCCCAACCTCACCGTATCCCACAATGCCGAGCGACAAGTACCGCTACCCCTCCCCCCCCAACTCCCAACCTCACCGTATCCCACAATGCCGAGCGACAAACCTCACCGTATCCCACAATGCCGAGCGACAAGTACCGCCCCCACCACATCTCCCAACCTCACCGTATCCCACAATGCCGAGCGACAAGCACCGCCCCCACCCCATCTCCCAACCTCACCGTATCCCACAATGCCGAGCGACAAGTACCGCCACCACCCCTTCCCCCCCATCTCCCAACCTCACCGTATCCCACAATGCCGAGCGACAAACCTCACCGTATCCCACAATGCCGAGCGACAAGCACCGCCCCCACCCCATCTCCCAACCTCACCGTATCCCACAATGCCGAGCGACAAACCTCACCGTATCCCACAATGCCGAGCGACAAGTACCGCCACCGCCCCCTCCCACCCCACCTCCCAACCTCACCGTATCCCACAATGCCGAGCGACAAGTACCGCCACCCCTCTCCCCCCCATCTCCCAACCTCACCGTATCCCACAATGCCGAGCGACAAGCACCGCCACCGCCACCCTTCCCCACCCCATCTCCCAACCTCACCGTATCCCACAATGCCGAGCAGGGCGGGCGATCGCGCGGTGTGGAGATGCTGGTAGCCGGCGCCGATGGGCGACGAGAACCCGAGGGCGGTTGCCGCGGCGATCGCGGAAGTCGCGGCCGAGGCGGAGGAGGACGAGGGGTAGTGGTGGTGGTGGTGGTGGTGGCGAGGCTTCGCCGAGGAAAGTAGCCCAGCGTAGTAGTGGTCATGAAGCAGCTGCTGCTGGGTGATTTCCTCCATCTCCTCGCGCAGACGCTGAGGTGGAGGGGGGCCGGGGGGTGGAAGGGGTGGTGGTAGTTCACGGGAAATGTAGTTGCCAGGGGAGAAAATAAATTTTCCCCGCCAACTCAACCCGCTCGGCTCGCCCGCCCGCCCGCCCGCCCGCCCGCCCGCTCGCTCATTCGCCCGCTCACCCACCCACCCATTGGCTCACCCGCCCACCCCACCCGCTCACCCGCCCGCCCACTCGCTCACCCGCCCGCTCACTCACCCACCCGCGCTCACTCACTCACTCGCTCGCTCACCCAGCCACTCACCCACCCGCTCACTCACCCACCCGCTCACTCACCCACCCGCCCACTCGCCCACTCGCCCACCCAGCCACTCACTCACTCACCTACTCACTCACTCACCCACTCACTCGCCCACCCACCCGCCCACCCACCCACCCACTCACCCACCCACCCACTCACTCACTCACTCACCCACCCACCCACCCACTCACTCACCCACCCACCCACCCACTCACTCACTCACCCACCCACTCACTCACTCACTCACCCACCCACCCACCCACTCACCCACCCACCCACTCACCCAACCACCCACCCACTCACTCACTCACCCACCCACCCACTCACTCACTCGCCCGCCCACTCACCCACCCGCCCACCCACCCACCCACTCACCCACCCACCCACCCAGCCACCCACCCACCCAGCCACCCACCCACCCACTCACCCACCCACCCACCCGCCCACTCACCCACCCACCCGCCCACTCACCCGCCCACCAACTCAACCCCCACCCACCTCCCCCTCCATGCTGCTGATGCGGATGAGCTCGTTGAGGATGAGGAGGGAGCCGTGGATGCGGTCGTCCCTGTTCACCCCCTTCTCCTTGGTCACGGGCTCCTCGAAGCCGCGCTCAGCTTCCTCAAAGGTGTGCTGCCAAAGCGCACAGGTCAAAGTTCACGGCGCGTGACCCCGGGTCACCTCCCTTCCACCCCCGCCGCCGCCTATCGTCGCCACCCACGGCTCCTAGGCCGAGCCCCTAGGCCGCGCCGTGCCCCTAGGCCGCGAGGCCGGACACCCGCGAGGCCGCTCCGGTTCTCTCGGGGGCGCACCGCCAGGCCGAAGGCCCCGCCGCTGTACCGCAGCGGCGGGGCCTTCGTCTCTCCTTGGTCACGCGCTTGGCGGTCAGCAGCAGGAAAGGCCACGAGGGCCTCCAGGCCGTGCCGCTGGGCCGCGAGGCCGTGTCGCTGGGTCGTGTCGCTAGGCCGTGTCGCTAGGCCGCTAGGCCGTGCCGCTAGGCCGCTAGGCCGTGTCGCTGGGTCGTGTCGCTAGGCCGTGTCGCTAGGCCGTGTCGCTAGGCCGTGTCGCTGGGTCGTGTCGCTAGGCCGTGTCGCTAGGCCGTGTCACTAGGCCGTGTCGCTAGGCCGTGTCGCTAGGCCGTGTCGCTAGGCCGTGTCGCTAGGCCGTGTCGCTCGGCCGTGTCGCTAGGCCGTGTCACTAGGCCGTGTCGCTAGGCCGTGTCGCTAGGCCGTGTCGCTAGGCCGCTAGGCCATGTCGCTAGGCCGTGTCGCTAGGCCGTGCCGCTAGGCCGTGTCACTAGTCCGTGCCGCTAGGCCGCTAGGCCGTGTCACTAGGCCGTGTCGCTAGGCCGTGTCACTAGGTCGTGTCGCTAGGCCGTGTCGCTAGGCCGTGTCGCTAGGCCGTGTCGCTAGGCCGCTAGGCCGTGTCGCTAGGCCGTGTCGCTAGGCCGTGTCGCTAGGCCGTGTCGCTAGGCCGTGTCGCTATGCCGTGTCGCTAGGCCGTGTCGCTAGGCCGTGTCGCTAGGCCGTGTCGCTAGGCCGCTAGGCCGTGTCGCTAGGCCGCTAGGCTGTGTCGCTAGGTCGTGTCACTAGGCCGTGTCGCTAGGCCGTGTCGCTAGGCCGTGTCGCTAGGCCGCTAGGCCGTGTCGCTAGGCCGTTAGGCCGTGTCGCTAGGTCGTGTCACTAGGCCGTGTCGCTCGGCCGTGTCGCTAGGCCGTGTCGCTAGGCCGCTAGGCCATGTCGCTAGGCCGTGTCGCTAGGCCGTGCCGCTAGGCTGTGTCACTAGTCCGTGCCGCTAGGCCGCTAGGCCGTGTCACTAGGCCGTGCCGCTAGGCAGTGTCGCTAGGCCGTGTCGCTAGGCCGTGTCGCTAGGCCGTGTCACTAGGCCGTGTCGCTAGGCCGTGCCGCTAGGCCGTGCCGCTAGGCCGCCGGGCCGTGTCACTAGGCCGTGCCACTAGGCCGTGTCACTAGGCCGTGTCACTAGGCCGTGCCGCTAGTCCGTGCCACTAGGCCGTGCCGCTAGGCCGTGCCACTAGGCCGTGCCACTAGGCCGTGTCACTAGGCCGTGTCACTAGGCCGTGCCGCTAGTCCGTGCCACTAGGCCGTGCCGCTAGGCCGTGCCACTAGGCCGTGCCACTAGGCCGTGTCACTAGGCCGTGTCACTAGGCCGTGCCGCTAGTCTGTGCCACTAGGCCGTGCCGCTAGGCCGTGCCGCTAGGCCGTGCCGCTAGGCCGCTAGGCCGTGCCGCTAGGCCGTGCCACTAGGCCGTGTCACTAGGCCGTGTCACTAGGCCGCTAGGCCGCTAGGCCGTGTCACTAGGTCGCTAGGCCGTGTCACTAGTCCGTGTCACTAGTCCGTGTCGCTAGGCCGCGTCGCTCGACCGTGCCGCTAGGCCGCTAGGCCGCTAGGCCGCTAGTCCGTGCCGCTAGGCCGCCGGGCCGTGCCGGCCGAGGCCGTACCCGGTACCACAGCGGGCGCTGCATCTCCTTGGTCTCGCGCTTGGCGGTGAGGAGCAGGCAGGCCCTGAGGGCCGAGACGGCTCCCTCGCGGATCGCCTGCTTGGGGTCCCAGACGCCGTTGAAGATGACGTCGAAGAACGGCTGCACTTGCTGGAAGAAGAATGTGGGCGCGTTGACGGCCAACTCCCTAGGGAGGGGAGGGGAGGGAGGGAGGGGAGGGGAGTGAGGGAGGGGAGTGAGGGAGGGAGGGAGGGAGAGAGGGAGGGAGGGAGGGATGGGGGCGGGGAAAGGAGAGACTCCTCAAGTATCCTCCCTCCGTGTCTCTCCCAGTGTCTCTCCCCGTGTGTCTCCCAGTGTCTCTCCCAGTGTCTCTCCCAGTGTGTCTCCGTCCGTGTCTCTCCCCGTGTGTCTCTCCCCGTGTGGCTCTCCCCGTGTGTCTCTCCCAGTGTCTCTCTCCCCGTGTCTCTCCCCGTGTGTCTCTCCCAGTGTCTCTCCGTGTCTCTCCCCATGTCTCTCCCCGTGTGTCTCTCCCCGTGTGTCTCTCCCAGTGTGTCTCC
This sequence comes from Petromyzon marinus, assembly GCF_048934315.1. NCBI lineage: Eukaryota > Metazoa > Chordata > Hyperoartia > Petromyzontiformes > Petromyzontidae > Petromyzon > Petromyzon marinus. Next base: position 164,246 of record NW_027422616.1, on the reverse strand, counting down.
CAGTGTGTCTCCCAGTGTCTCCCCGTGTCTCTCCGTGTCTCTCTCCGTGTGTCTCTCCCAGTGTCTCTCCCCGTGTGTCTCTCCCCGTGTGTCTCTCCCCGTGTGTCTCTAGGTCCGTGTCTCTCCCAGTGTCTCTCCGTGTCTCTCCGTCCGTGTCTCCCCGTGTCTCTCCCCGTGTCTCTCCCCGTGTCTCTCCCCGTGTGTCTCCCCGTGTCTCTCCCCGTGTGTCTCCCCGTGTCTCCCAGTGTGTCTCTCCCAGTGTGTCTCTCCCAGTGTGTCTCTCCCAGTGTCTCTCCGTCCGTGTCTTCCCGTGTCTCCCCGTGTCTCTCCCCGTGTGTCTCCCAGTGTCTCTCCGTCCGTGTCTTCCCGTGTCTCCCCGTGTGTCTCCCAGTGTCTCTCCGTCCGTGTCTTCCCCTTGTCTCCTCGTGTCTCTCCACGTGTGTCTCCCAGTGTCTCTCCCAGTGTGTCTCCCAGTGTCTCTCCCCGTGTGTCTCCCACTGTGTCTCCCCGTGTCTCCCTGCTTCTCACCGTGTCTCCCCGTCTCTTCCCGTGTCTCCCCTGTGTCCCCCCGTGTCTCTTTACCACAACGTGTCTCCCCGTGTCTCCCCCATGTCTCTCCGTGTCTCTCCCCGTGTCTCTCCGCGTGTCTCCCCGTCTCTCCGCGTGTCTCTCCCAGTGTCTCTCCCAGTGTCTCTCCCCGTGTATATCCGTGTCTCCCCCATGTCTCTCCGTGTCTCCCCGTGTCTCTCCCCGTGTCTCTCCCAGTGTCTCTCCCAGTGTCTCTCCCAGTGTCTCTCCCCGTGTATCTCCCACTGTGTCTCCCCGTGTCTCTCCGTGTCTCTCCGTGTCTCTCCCTGTGTGTCTCTCCGTGTCTCCCCCATGTCTCTCCGTGTCTCCCCGTGTCTCTCCCCGTGTCTCTCCCAGTGTCTCTCCCAGTGTCTCTCCCAGTGTCTCTCCCAGTGTCTCTCCCAGTGTCTCTCCCAGTGTCTCTCCCAGTGTCTCTCCCCGTGTATCTCCCACTGTGTCTCCCCGTGTCTCTCCGTGTCTCTCCGTGTCTCTCCCTGTGTGTCTCCCCGTGTCTCTCCGTGTCTCCCCGTGTCTCTCCCCGTGTCTCCCCGTGTCTCTCCGTGTGTCTCTCTCCGTGTCTCTCCGTGTGTCTCTCTCCGTGTGTCTCTCTCCGTGTCTCTCCGTGTCTCCCTGCTTCTCACCGTGTCTCCCCGTCTCTTCCCATCTCTTCCCGTGTCCCCCCGTGTCTCTTTACCGCAATGTGTCTCCCCCGTGTCTCCCCCATGTCTCTCCGTGTCTCTCCGTGTCTCTCCGTGTCTCTCCGTGTCTCTCCGCGTGTCTCTCCCGTGTCTCCCCCGTGTCTCCCCCGTGTCTCTCCCCATCCCCCCGTGTCTCCCCCCGTGTCTCCCCCCGCGTCTCCCCCCGCGTCTCCCCCCGCGTCTCCCCCGCGTCTCCCCCCGTGTCTCCCCCCGTGTCTCCCCCGTGTCTCCCCCGTGTCTCCCCCCGTGTCTCCCCCGTGTCTCCCCCGTGTCTCCCCCCGTGTCTCCCCCGTGTCACCCCGTGTCTCCCCCGTGTCTCCCCGTGTCTCCCCCGTGTCTCCCCCGTGTCTCCCCCCGTGTCTCCCCCGTGTCTCCCCCGTGTCTCCCCCCGTGTCTCCCCCCGTGTCTCCTCCCGTGTCTCCCCCCGTGTCTCCCCCCGTGTCTCTCCGTGTCTCCCCCCCGTATCTCCCCCCGTGTCTCCCCGTGTCTCCCCCCGTGTCTCCCCCCGTGTCTCCCCCCGTGTCTCCCCCGCGTCTCCCCCCGTGTCTCCCCCCGTGTCTCCCCCCGTGTCTCCCCCCGTGTCTCCCCCGTGTCTCCCCCGCGTCTCCCCCCGTGTCTCTCCGTGTCTCTCCCCCGTGTCTCCCCCCGTGTCTCCCCCGTGTCTCCCCCGCGTCTCCCCCCGTGTCTCCTCACCGCAGCGTGTCTCCCCCCGTGTCTCCCCCCGTCTCTCCCCGTGTCTCACCCCGTGTCTCTCCCCGTGTCTCCCCCCGTGTCTCCCCCCATCTCCCCGTGTCTCCCCCGTGTCTCCCCCCGTATCTCCCCCGTGTCTCCCCCGTGTCTCCCCCCATCTCCCCCGTGTCTCCCCCGTGTCTCCCCCCGTGTCTCCCCCCGTGTCTCCCCCGTGTCTCCCCCCGTGTCTCCCCCGTGTCTCCCCCGTGTCTCCCCCCATCTCCCCCGTGTCTCCCCCGTGTCTCCCCCGTGTCTCCCCCCGTGTCTCCCCCCGTGTCTCCCCCCGTATCTCCCCCGTGTCTCCCCCGTGTCTCCCCCCATCTCCCCGTGTCTCCCCCCGTGTCTCCCCCGTGTCTCCCCCCGTGTCTCCCCCCGTATCTACCCCGTGTCTCCCCCGTGTCTCCCCCGTGTCTCCCCCGTGTCTCCCCCCGTGTCTCCCCCGTGTCTCCCCCCATCTCCCCCGTGTCTCCCCCGTGTCTCCCCCGCGTCTCCCCCGTGTCTCCCCCGTGTCTCCCCCCGTGTCTCCCCCCATCTCCCCCGTGTCTCCCCCGTGTCTCCCCCCGTGTCTCCCCCCGTGTCTCCCCCGTGTCTCCCCCCGTGTCTCCCCCCGTATCTCCCCCGTGTCTCCCCCGTGTCTCCCCCCATCTCCCCCGTATCTCCCCCGTGTCTCACCCCGTGTCTCCCCCGTGTCTCTCCCCCGTGTCTCCCCCCGTGTCTCCCCCGCGTCTCCCCCCGTGTCTCCTCACCGCAGCGTGTCTCCCCCCGTGTCTCCCCCCCGTCTCTCCCCATGTCTCTCCCCGTGTCTCACCCCGTGTCTCTCCCCCGTGTCTCCCCCGCGTCTCCCCCGTGTCTCCCCCCGTGTCTCCCCCCGTGTCTCCCCGTCTCCCCCCGTCTCCCCCCGTGTCTCCCCCGTGTCTCCCCCCGTGTCTCCCCCCGTGTCTCTCCCGTGTCTCCCCCCGTGTCTCCCCCCGTGTCTCCCCCCGTGTCTCCCCCCGTGTCTCTCCCTGTCTCCCCTCATGTCTCCCCGTGTCTCCCCCCGCGTCTCTCCCCGTGTCTCCCCCCGTGTCTCCCCCGTGTCTCCCCCCGTGTCTCCCCCGCGTCTCCCTCCGTGTCTCCTCACCGCAGCGTGTCTCCCCCGTGTCTCCCCCCGTGTCTCCCCCGTGTCTCCCCCCGTGTCTCCCCCGCGTCTCCCCCCGTGTCTCCCCCGCGTCTCCCCCCGTGTCTCCCCCCGTCTCTCTCCGTGTCTCACCCCGTGTCTCCCCCGTGTCTCCCCCCGTGTCTCCCCCGTGTCTCCCCCGTGTCTCCCCCGTGTCTCCCCCCGTGTCTCCCCCGTGTCTCCCCCGTGTCTCCCCCCGTGTCTCCCCCCGTCTCTCCCCATGTCTCTCACCCCATGTCTCCCCCCGTGTCTCCCCCCGTGTCTCCCCCCGTGTCTCTCCGTGTCTCCCCCGTGTCTCCCCCCGTATCTCCCCCGTGTCTCCCCCCGTGTCTCCCCCCGTGTCTCCCCCGCGTCTCCCTCCGTGTCTCCTCACCGCAGCGTGTCTCCGTCCCTCACTGCGGTCTCCAGTGAGCCACTCCAGCGCCCTCTTCACCTCAAACTCAACGTACTCAGCCGTGAACGTCCCTCCGGCCGTCGAGAGGCGACCCATCGCCCGGCTCACCTGGCACCAGCAGCATCATCAGCATCATCAGCAGCAGCAGAAGCATCATCATCAGCATCATCATCAGCATCATCATCAGCATCATCAGCATCATCAGCATCATCAGCAGCAGGCATCATCATCAGCAGCAGCATCATCAGCGGCATCATCATCAGCGGCATCATCATCAGTAGTGTGTGTATGAGTGAGTAGTGTGTGTGTATGAGTGAGTGGTGTGTGTATGAGTGAGTAGTGTGTGTATGAGTGAGTGAGTAGTGTGTGTATGAGTGAGTAGTGTGTGTATGAGTGAGTGAGTAGTGTGTGTATGAGTGAGTGAGTGGTGTGTGTATGAGTGAGTGAGTAGTGTGTATGAGTGAGTGAGTAGTGTGTGTATGAGTGAGTGAGTAGTGTGTGTATGAGTGAGTAGTGTGTGTATGAGTGAGTGAGTAGTGTGTGTATGAGTGGGTGAGTAGTGTGTGTATGAGTGAGTAGTGTGTGTATGAGTGAGTGAGTAGTGTGTGTATGAGTGAGTGAGTGGTGTGTGTATGAGTGAGTGAGTAGTGTGTGTATGAGTGAGTGAGTAGTGTGTGTATGAGTGAGTGAGTAGTGTGTGTATGAGTGAGTGAGTAGTGTGTGTATGAGTGAGTGAGTGGTGTGTGTATGAGTGAGTAGTGGTGTGTATGAGTGAGTGAGTAGTGTGTGTATGAGTGAGTGAGTAGTGTGTGTATGAGTGAGTAGTGTGTGTATGAGTGAGTGAGTAGTGTGTGTATGAGTGGGTGAGTAGTGTGTGTATGAGTGAGTAGTGTGTGTATGAGTGAGTGAGTAGTGTGTGTATGAGTGAGTGAGTGGTGTGTGTATGAGTGAGTGAGTGGTGTGTGTATGAGTGAGTGAGTAGTGTGTGTATGAGTGAGTGAGTAGTGTGTGTATGAGTGAGTGAGTAGTGTGTGTGTATGAGTGAGTGAGTAGTGTGTGTATGAGTGAGTGAGTAGTGTGTGTATGAGTGAGTGAGTAGTGTGTGTATGAGTGAGTAGTGTGTGTATGAGTGAGTAGTGTGTGTATGAGTGAGTAGTGTGTGTATGAGTGAGTGAGTAGTGTGTGTATGAGTGAGTAGTGTGTGTATGAGTGAGTGAGTAGTGTGTGTATGAGTGAGTGAGTAGTGTGTGTATGAGTGAGTGAGTAGTGTGTGTATGAGTGAGTGAGTAGTGTGTGTATGAGTGAGTAGTGTGTGTAAGAGTGAGTAGTGTGTGTATGAGTGAGTGAGTAGTGTGTGTATGAGTGAGTGAGTAGTGTGTGTATGAGTGAGTAGTGTGTGTATGAGTGAGTGAGTAGTGTGTGTATGAGTGAGTGAGAAGTGTGTGTATGAGTGAGTGAGTGGTGTGTGTATGAGTGAGTGAGTAGTGTGTGTATGAGTGAGTAGTGTGTGTATGAGTGAGTGAGTAGTGTGTGTATGAGTGAGTAGTGTGTGTATGAGTGAGTAGTGTGTGTATGAGTGAGTGAGTGGTGTGTGTATGAGTGAGTAGTGTGTGTATGAGTGAGTGAGTAGTGTGTGTATGAGTGAGTGAGTAGTGTGTGTATGAGTGAGTGAGTAGTGTGTATGAGTGAGTAGTGTGTGAGTGAGTGAGTAGTGTGTGTATGAGTGAGTGAGCAGTGTGTGTATGAGTGAGTGAGTAGTGTGTGTGTGTGTGAGTAGTGTGTGTATGAGTGAGTGAGTTGTGTGTGTATGAGTGAGTAGTGTGTGTATGAGTGAGTGAGTGGTGTGTGTATGAGTGAGTGAGTAGTGTGTGTATGAGTGAGTGAGTAGTGTGTGTATGAGTCAGTGAGTAGTGTGTGTATGAGTGAGTGTGTGTATGAGTGAGTGAGTAGTGTGTGTATGAGTGAGTAGTGTGTGTATGAGTGAGTGAGTAGTGTGTGTATGAGTGAGTGAGTGGTGTGTGTATGAGTGAGTAGTGTGTGTATGAGTGAGTGAGTAGTGTGTGTATGAGTGAGTGAGTAGTGTGTGTATGAGTGAGTGAGTAGTGTGTGTATGAGTGAGTGAGTAGTGTGTGTATGAGTGAGTGAGTAGTGTGTGTATGAGTGAGTGAGTAGTGTGTGTATGAGTGAGTGAGTGGTGTGTGTATGAGTGAGTAGTGTGTGTATGAGTGAGTGGTGTGTGTATGAGTGAGTGAGTAGTGTGTGTATGAGTGAGTGTAGTGTGTGTATGAGTGAGTGAGTGTGTGTGTTTGAGTGAGTGAGTAGTGTGTGTATGAGTGAGTAGTGTGTGTATGAGTGAGTAGTGTGTGTATGAGTGAGTGAGAAGTGTGTGTATGAGTGAGTGAGTGGTGTGTGTATGAGTGAGTGAGTAGTGTGTGTATGAGTGAGTAGTGTGTGCATGAGTGAGTGAGTAGTGTGTGTATGAGTGAGTAGTGTGTGTATGAGTGAGTAGTGTGTGTATGAGTGAGTGAGTGGTGTGTGTATGAGTGAGTAGTGTGTGTATGAGTGAGTGAGTAGTGTGTGTATGAGTGAGTGAGTAGTGTGTGTATGAGTGAGTGAGTAGTGTGTATGAGTGAGTGTGTGAGTGAGTGAGCAGTGTGTGTATGAGTGAGTGAGCAGTGTGTGTATGAGTGAGTGAGTAGTGTGTGAGTGAGTGAGTAGTGTGTGTATGAGTGAGTGAGTAGTGTTGTGTATGAGTGAGTAGTGTGTGTATGAGTGAGTGAGTGGTGTGTGTATGAGTGAGTGAGTAGTGTGTGTATGAGTGAGTGTGTGTGTATGAGTGAGTGTGTGTATGAGTGAGTAGTGTGTGTATGAGTGAGTAGTGTGTGTATGAGTGAGTAGTGTGTGTATGAGTGAGTAGTGTGTGTATGAGTGAGTGAGTAGTGTGTATGAGTGAGTGAGTAGTGTGTGTATGAGTGAGTGAGTAGTGTGTGTATGAGTGAGTGAGTAGTGTGTGTATGAGTGAGTGAGTAGTGTGTGTATGAGTGAGTGAGTGGTGTGTGTATGAGTGAGTAGTGTGTGTATGAGTGAGTGGTGTGTGTATGAGTGAGTAGTGTGTGTATGAGTGAGTGAGTAGTGTGTGTATGAGTGAGTGAGTAGTGTGTGTATGAGTGAGTAGTGTGTGTATGAGTGAGTGAGTAGTGTGTGTATGAGTGAGTGAGTAGTGTGTGTATGAGTGAGTGAGTAGTGTGTGTATGAGGGAGTGAGTAGTGTGTGTATGAGTGAGTAGTGTGTGTATGAGGTGAGTGGGTGTGTGTATGAGTGAGTGAGTAGTGTGTGTATGAGTGAGTGAGTAGTGTGTGTATGAGTGAGTAGTGTGTGTGTGAGTGAGTAGTGTGTGTATGAGTGAGTGAGTAGTGTGTGTGTGAGTGAGTAGTGTGTGTATGAGTGAGTGTGTGTATGAGTGAGTGAGTAGTGTGTGTATGAGTGAGTAGTGTGTGTATGAGTGAGTGAGTAGTGTGTGTATGAGTGAGTGGTGTGTGTATGAGTGAGTGAGTAGTGTGTGTATGAGTGAGTGAGTGGTGTGTGTGTATGAGTGAGTGAGTGTGTGTATGAGTGAGTAGTGTGTGTATGAGTGAGTGAGTAGTGTTGTATGAGTGAGTGAGTGGTGTGTGTATGAGTGAGTGAGTAGTGTGTGTATGAGTGAGTGAGTAGTGTGTGTATGAGTGAGTGAGTAGTGTGTGTATGAGTGAGTGAGTGGTGTGTGTATGAGTGAGTAGTGTGTGTATGAGTGAGGTGAGTAGTGTGTGTATGAGTGAGTGAGTAGTGTGTGTATGAGTGAGTGAGTGTGTGTGTATGAGTGAGTGAGTAGTGTGTGTATGAGTGAGTGAGTAGTGTGTGTATGAGTGAGTAGTGTGTGTGGAGTGTGTGTGTATGAGTGAGTGGAGTGTGTGTATGGTGAGTGAGTGGTGTGTGTATGAGTGAGTGAGTAGTGTGTGTATGAGTGAGTAGTGTGTGTATGAGTGAGTGAGTAGTGTGTGTATGAGTGAGTAGTGTGTGTATGAGTGAGTAGTGTGTGTATGAGTGAGTAGCATGTGTGTATGAGTGAGTGAGTGGTGTGTGATGAGTGAGTAGTGTGTGTATGAGTGAGTGAGTAGTGTGTGTATGAGTGGTGAGTAGTGTGTGTATGAGTGAGTGAGTGGTGTGTATGAGAGTAGTGTGTGAGTGAGTAAGTGTGTGTGTATGAGTGAGTGAGCAGTGTGTGTATGAGTGAGTGAGTAGTGTGTGTGTGAGTGAGTGAGTAGTGTGTGTATGAGTGAGTGAGTAGTGTGTGTATGAGTGAGTAGTGTGTGTATGAGTGAGTGAGTGTGTGTGTATGAGTGAGTGAGTAGTGTGTGTATGAGTGAGTGAGTAGTGTGTGTATGAGTGAGTGTGTGTATGAGTGAGTGAGTAGTGTGTGTATGAGTGAGTAGTGTGTGTATGAGTGAGTAGTGTGTGTATGAGTGAGTATGTGTGTATGAGTGAGTAGTGTGTGTATGAGTGAGTGAGTATTGTGTGTATGAGTGAGTGAGTAGTGTGTGTATGAGTGAGTGAGTAGTGTGTGTATGAGTGAGTAGTGGTGTGTGTATGAGTGAGTGAGAGTGTGTGTATGAGTGAGTGAGTAGTGTGTGTATGAGTGAGTGAGTAGTGTGTGTATGAGTGAGTGAGTAGTGTGTGTATGAGTGAGTAGTGTGTGTATGAGTGAGTGAGTAGTGTGTGTATGAGTGAGTGAGTAGTGTGTGTATGAGTGAGTGAGTAGTGTGTGTATGAGTGAGTGAGTAGTGTGTGTATGAGTGAGTAGTGTGTGTATGAGTGAGTGAGTGGGTGTGTGTATGAGTGCAGTGAGTAGTGTTGTGTATGAGTGAGTGAGTAGTGTGTGTATGAGGTGAGTAGTGTGTGTGTGTGTGAGTAGTGTGTGTATGAGTGAGTGAGTAGTGTGTGTATGAGTGAGTGTGTGTATGAGTGAGTGTATGTGTGTATGAGTGAGTAGTGTGTGTATGAGTGAGTGAGTAGTGTGTGTATGAGTGAGTGAGTAGTGTGTGTATGAGTGAGTGAGTAGTGTGTGTATGAGTGAGTGAGTGTTGTGTGTGTATGAGTGAGTGAGTGGTGTGTGTATGAGTGAGTAGTGTGTGTATGAGTGAGTGAGTAGTGTCCTGTATGAGTGAGTGAGTGGTGTGTGTATGAGTGAGTGAGTAGTGTGTGTATGAGTGAGTGAGTAGTGTGTGTAATGAGTGAGTAGTGTGTGTATGAGTGGAGTGTAGTGTGTGTATGAGTGAGTGAGTAGTGTGTGTATGAGTGAGTGAGTAGTGTGTGTATGAGTGAGTGAGTAGTGTGTGTATGAGTGAGTGAGTAGTGTGTGTATGAGTGAGTGAGTGGTGTGTGTATGAGTGAAGTAGTGTGTGTATGAGTGAGTGAGTAGTGTGTGTATGAGTGAGTGAGTGGTGTGTGTATGAGTGAGTGAGTAGTGTGTGTATGAGTGAGTAGTGTGTGTAATGAGTGAGTGAGTAGTGTGTGTATGAGTGAGTGAGTAGTGTGTGTATGAGTGAGTGTGTAGTGTGTGTATGAGTGAGTGAGTAGTGTGTGTATGAGTGGTGAGTAGTGTGTGTATGAGTGAGTGGTGTGTGTATGAGTGAGTGAGTAGTGTGTGTATGAGTGAGTGAGTAGTGTGTGTATGAGTGAGTGAGTGGTGTGTGTATGAGTGAGTGAGTAGTGTGTGTATGAGTGAGTGAGTAGTGTGTGTATGAGTGAGTGAGTTGTGTGTATGAGTGAGTGAGTAGTGTGTGTATGAGTGAGTAGTGTGTGTATGAGTGAGTAGTGTGTGTATGAGTGAGTAGTGTGTGTATGAGTGAGTGAGTAAGTGTGTGTATGAGTGATAGTGTGTTGTATGTGGTGAGTGGTGTGTGTATGAGTGAGTGGAGTGGTGTGTGTATGAGTGAGTGAGTAGTGTGTGTATGAGTGAGTGGAGTGAGTAGTGTGTGTATGAGTGAGTAGTGTGTGAATGAGTGAGTGAGTAGTGTGTGTATGAGTGAGTGAGTAGTGTGTGTATGAGTGAGTGAGTAGTGTGTGTATGAGTGAGTGAGTAGTGTGTGTATGAGTGAGTGAGTAGTGTGTGTATGAGTGAGTGAGTAGTGTGTGTATGAGTGAGTAGTGTATGAGTGAGTAGTGTGTGTATGAGTGAGTGGTGTGTGTATGAGTGAGTAGTGTGTGTATGAGTGAGTAGTGTGTGTATGAGTGAGTGAGCGGTGGTGTGTATGAGTGAGTGAGTAGTGTGTGTATGAGTGAGTTAGTGTGTGTATGAGTGAGTGAGTAGTGTGTGTATGAGTGAGTAGTGTGTGCATGAGTGAGTGAGTGGTGTGTGTATGAGTGAGTGAGTGGTGTGTGTATGAGTGAGTGAGTAGTGTGTGTATGAGTGAGTGAGTGAGTAGTGTGTGTATGAGTGAGTGAGTGAGTAGTGTGTGTATGAGTGAGTGAGTAGTGTGTGTATGAGTGAGTGAGTAGTGTGTGTATGAGTGAGTGAGTGAGTAGTGTGTGTATGAGTGAGTGAGTAGTGTGTGTATGAGTGAGTGAGTAGTGTGTGTATGAGTGAGTGAGTAGTGGTGTGTATGAGTGAGTGAGTAGTGTGTGTATGAGTGAGTAGTGTGTGTATGAGTGAGTGGTGTGTGTATGAGTGAGTAGTGTGTGTATGAGTGAGTAGTGTGTGTATGGGGAGTGAGTGGTGTGTGTATGAGTGAGTGAGTAGTGTGTGTATGAGTGAGTGAGTAGTGTGTGTATGAGTGAGTGAGTAGTGTGTGTATGAGTGAGTGAGTAGTGTGTGTATGAGTGAGTGAGTAGTGTGTGTATGAGTGAGTGAGTGTGTGTGTGTATGAGTGAGTGAGTAGTGTGTGTATGAGTGAGTGAGTAGTGTGTGTATGATGAGTGAGTAGTGTGTGTATGAGTGAGTGAGTAGTGTGTGTATGAGTGAGTGAGTAGTGTGTGTATGAGTGAGTGAGTAGTGTGTGTATGAGTGAGTGAGTAGTGTGTGTATGAGTGAGTGAGTAGTGTGTGTATGAGTGAGTGAGTAGTGTGTGTAATGAGTGAGTGAGTGGTGTGTGTATGAGTGAGTGAGTAGTGTGTGTATGAGTGAGTGAGTAGTGTGTGTATGAGTGAGTAGTGTGTGTATGAGTGAGTGAGTAGTGTGTGTATGAGTGAGTGAGTAGTGTGTGTATGAGTGAGTGAGTAGTGTGTGTATGAGCGAGTGAGTGGTGTGTGTATGAGTGAGTGAGTAGTGTGTGTATGAGTGAGTGAGTAGTAGTGTGTATGAGTGAGTAGTGTGTGTATGAGTGAGTGAGTAGTGTGTGTATGAGTGAGTAGTGTGTGTATGAGTGAGTGAGTGGTGTGTGTATGAGTGAGTGAGTAGTGTCTGTATGAGTGAGTGAGTAGTGTGTGTATGAGTGAGTAGTGTGTGTCTGAGTGAGTGAGTAGTGTGTGTATGAGTGAGTGAGTAGTGTGTGTATGAGTGAGTGAGTAGTGTGTGTATGAGTGAGTAGTGTGCGTATGAGTGAGTAGTGTGTGTATGAGTGAGTGAGTAGTGTGTGTATGAGTGAGTGAGTAGTGTGTGTATGAGTGAGTAGTGTGTGTATGAGTGAGTAGTGTGTGTGTATGAGTGAGTGAGTAGTGTGTGTATGAGTGGTGTGTGTATGAGTGAGTGAGTAGTGTGTGTGTGTATGAGTGCGTAGTGTGTGTATGAGTGAGTAGTGTGTGTATGAGTGAGTAGTGTGTGTATGAGTGGAGTAGTGTGTGTATGAGTGAGTGAGTAGTGTGTGTATGAGTGAGTAGTGTGTGTATGAGTGAGTGTGTAGTGTGTGTATAAGTGAGTGAGTAGTGTGTGTATGAGTGAGTGAGTGGTGTGTGTATGAGTGAGTGAGTAGTGTGTGTATGAGTGAGTGCGTAGTGTGTGTATGAGTGAGTGAGTAGTGTGTGTATGAGTGAGTGCGTAGTGTGTGTATGAGTGAGTGAGTAGTGTGTGTATGAGTAGTGTGTGTATGAGTGAGTGAGTAGTGTGTGTATGAGTAGTGTGTGTATGAGTGAGTGAGTAGTGTGTGTATGAGTGAGTGAGTAGTGTGTGTATGAGTGAGTGAGTAGTGTGTGTATGAGTGAGTGAGTAGTGTGTGTATGAGTGAGTGAGTAGTGTGTGTATGAGTGAGTGAGTAGTGTGTGTATGAGTGAGTAGTGTGTGTATGAGTGAGTGAGCGGTGTGTGTATGAGTGAGTGAGTAGTGTGTGTATGGTGTGTGTGTGATGAGTGAGTGAGTAGTGTGTGTATGAGTGAGTGCGTAGGGTCACCATCTCGGTGAGTGTGGGGTCGCTGGAAGGGAGCAAGCTACGAAGGTTATTGGCGAAGCGACTGATCCTTGTTGAGTTGCCACCCTCCACTCCGATCAGAGACACTGGGGAGGGGGGGGGGGCGGGGGTCACGGTGAGACACAGGGAGAGGGTGAGACACAGGGAGACACAGGGAGACACAGGGAGACACAGGGAGACACAGGGAGAGACAGGGAGACACAGGGAGACACAGGGAGAGGGTGAGACACAGGGGGAGGGTGAGACACAGGGGGAGGATGAGACACAGGGAGACACAGGGAAAGGGTGAGACACAGGGAGAGACACAGGGAGAGACACAGGGAGACACAGGGGGAGACAGGGTGAGACACAGGGAGACAGGGGGAGGGTGAGACACAGGGAGACACAGGGAGAGACACAGGGGGAGGGTGAGACACAGGGGGAGGGTGAGACACAGGGAGAGACACAGGGAGAGACAGGGGGAGAGACACAGGGAGACACAGGGAGACACAGGGGGAGGGTGAGACACAGGGAGACACAGGGAGAGACACAGGGAGAGACACAGGGAGACACAGGGAGAGACACAGGGAGAGACACAGGGAGACACAGGGGGAGACAGGGTGAGACACAGGGAGACAGGGGGAGGGTGAGACACAGGGAGACACAGGGAGAGACACAGGGAGAGTGTGAGATACAGGGAGACACAGGGAGAGGGTGAGACACAGGGAGACACAGGGAGACACAGGGAGACACAGGGAGACAGGGAGACACAGGGGGAGGGTGAGACACAGGGAGACAGGGGGAGGGGGGGAGACACAGGGAGACACAGGGAGAGACACAGGGAGAGACACAGGGAGAGACACAGGGAGACACAGGGAGACACAGGGGGAGGGTGAGACATAGGGAGACACAGGGAGAGACACAGGGAGAGACACAGGGAGACACGGAGACAAAGAGAGACACAGGGAGACAGGGGGAGACAGGGGGAGGGTGAGACACAGGGAGACATAGGGAGAGACACAGGGAGACACACGGGGAGACACAGGGAGACACAGGGGGAGGGTGAGACACAGGGAGAGACACAGGGGGAGGGTGAGACACAGGGAGACACAGGGAGACAGGGGAGGGTGGAGGGACACAGGGAGAGACACAGGGAGAGACACAGGGAGAGACACAGGGAGACACAGGGAGACACAGGGGGAGGGTGAGACACAGGGAGAGACACAGGGAGACACAGGGGGAGACACAGGGGGAGGGTGAGACACAGGGAGACACAGGGGGAGGGTGAGACACAGGGAGACAGGGGGAGGGGGTGAGACACAGGGAGACAGGGAGAGACACAGGGAGACACACGGGGAGACACACGGGGAGGGTGAGACACAGGGAGAGACACAGGGAGAGACACAGGGAGAGACACAGGGAGAGACACAGGGAGAGACACACGGGAGACACACGGGGAGACAACGGGGAGACACAGGGGGAGGGGTGAGACACAGGGAGACACAGGGAGAGACACAGGGTGAGACACAGGGAGACACAGGGGGAGGGGATGAGACACAGGGAGACACAGGGAGAGACACAGGGAGAGACACAGGGGGAGGGTGAGACACAGGGAGACACAGGGAGACAGGGGGAGGGTGAGACACAGGGAGACACAGGGAGAGACACAGGGAGACACAGGGAGACACAGGGAGACACAGGGAGACACAGGGGGGAGACACAGGGGGATACACAGGAAGGGTGAGACACAGGGAGACACAGGGAGACACAGGGAGAGGGTGAGACCAAGGAGACACGGTGAGACACAGGGGGACACACAGGAAGGGTGAGACACAGGGAGACACACGGAGAGACACAGGGAGACACAGGGAGACACGCAGGAGACACAGGGAGGGTGAGACACAGGGAGACACACAGGGAGACACAGGGAGACACGCAGGGAGACACACAGGGAGACACACAGGGAGACACACAGGGGAGGTGTGACACAGGGAGACACACGGGGAGACACAGGGAGACACAGGGAGACACAGGGAGACACAGGAAGGGTGAGACACAGGGAGACACAGGGAGACACAGGGAGACACAGGGAGAGGGTGAGACGCAAGGAGACACGGGGAGCCACAGGGGGACACACAGGAAGGGTGAGACACAGGGAGACACAGGGGGAGGGTGAGACACAGGGAGACACAGGGAGACACAGGGGAGGGTGAGACACAGAGAGACTCAGGGGGAGAGTGAGACAGGGAGACACAGGGAGACACACAGGGAGACTCAGGGAGACACAGGGAGACACAGGGAGACACACGGGGTGGGTGAGACACAGAGAGACACAGGGGGGAGGGTGAAACACAGGAAGACACACAGGGAGGCACACGGGGAGACACAGGGAGGGAGACACACAGGGAGGGTGAGACACAGGGATACAGACGGGGAGACACAGGGAGGACACAGGGAGACACACAGGGAAGGTGAGACACAGGGATACACACGGGGAGACACAGGGGAACACACAGGTAGACACAAAGGGAGACACACAGGGATACACACGGGGAGACACAGGGGAACACACAGGTAGACACAAAGGGAGACACACAGGGATACACACGGGGAGACACAGGGAGACACAGGGAGACACACAGGGAGACACAAAGGGAGACACACGGGGATACACACGGGGAGACACAGGGAGACACAGGGAGACACACAGGGAGGGTGAGACACAGGGATACACACGGGGAGACACAGGGAGACACAGGGAGGGTGAGACAGGGAGACACACGGAGAGACACAGGGAGACACACAAGGAGGGTGAGACAGGGAGACACACGGAGAGACACAGGGAGACACAGGGAGACACAGGGAGACACACAAGGAGGGTGAGACACAGGGAGACACACGGAGAGACACAGGGAGACACAGGGAGACACACAGGGAGGGTGAGACACAGGGAGACACACGGGGAGACACAGGGAGACACAGGGAGACACACAGGGAGGGTGAGACACAGGGATACACACGGAGAGACACAGGGAGACACGCAGGGAGGGTGAGACAGGGAGACACACGGAGAGAGACAGATACTGAGACGTAAATAAACACACACACAGACCCACACAGACACAGACACACACAAAGACACACACAAAGACACACACACAGACCCAAACAGAAACACACACACAGAAACACACACACAGACACACGCAGAAACAAAGACAAAGACACACACATACACAAATAGACAGACACACACAAAGACACACACAAAGAGATACACACAAAGACACACACACAGAAACACACGCAAAAAGACACACACATACACAAATAGACAGACACATACACAAAGACACACACACAGAAATACACAAAGACACACACACAAATAGACAGACACACTCACAAAAAGACTCACAAAGACACACACACAGACACACACACAGACACACACAAAGACACACACAAAGACACACACACACAAAGACACACAAAGACACACACACAAAGACATGCACGAAGACACACACAAAGACACACACAAAGACACACACACAGAAACACACACAAAGACACACGGACACAGACACACACACAGAAACACACACAAACACACAAAGACACACACAAATAGACAGACACACTCACAAAAAGACTCACAAAGACACACACAGAGACACAGAGACACAGAAACACACAGACACACACAGAAACACACTCAGAAACACACACAGAAACACACACAAAGACACACACAAAGACAGACACAAATAGACAGACACACTCACAAAAAGACTCACAAAGACACACACACAGAGACACAGAAACACACAAACACACACACAGAAACACACACAGAAACACACACAAAGACACACACAAATAGACAGACACACTCACAAAAAGACTCACAAAGACACACCACACACACAGACACACAGAAACACTCGCAAAAAGACACATGCACACACACGCACACGCAAGCACGGAGACACACACACAGAGAGAGAGCCACGTACCTATGGCGAGGATGCCTCCCTTCTTCTCGTTGACGTCCGAGCTGGAGAAGAGCTCGAAGATCTGGTGGTTGAGATCATCGTAGAACGCAGCGCTCTCCTCCACGCTGAGCTGCAACGCACACAGAGACAAAGGTCCCCCGTGTAGCCTCCACATCCACTCACCCAACTAGCCACTCACTCACTCACCCACTCATCTACCCACTCACTCACTTGCTCTCCTCCACGCTGAGCTGCAACGCACACAGAGACAAAGGTCCCCCGTGTAGCCTCCACATCCACTCGCCCAACTAGCCACACACCCACTCACTCAACTACCCACTCACTCACTCACCCAACTACCCACTCACTCACTCAACTAGCCACACACCCACTCACTCAACTAGCCACTCACTCACTCACTCATCTATCCACTCACTCATCTACCCACTCACTCAACTAGCCACTCACTCAACTACCCACCCACCCATCTACCCACTCACTCACTTGCTCTCCTCCACGCTGAGCTGCAACGCACGCAGAGACAAAGGTCCCCCGTGTAGCCTCCACATCCACTCACCCAACTACCCACCCACTCACTCAACTAGCCACTCACTCAACTACCCACTCACCCACTCACTCATCTACCCCACTCGCTCATATACCCACTCACTCAACTAACCACTCGCTCATCTACCCACTCACTCAACTAACCACTCGCTCATCTACCCACTCACTCATCTACCCACTCACTCATCTACCCACTCACTCAACTAACCACTCACTCATCTACCCACTCACTCATCTACCCACTCACCCAACTACCCACACACTCACTCAACTACCCACCCACTCATCTACCCACTCACTCAACTACCCACCCACTCATCTACCCACCCACTCAACTACCCACCCACTCATCTACCCACTCACTCAAATACCCACCCACTCACTCATCTACCCACTCACCTAACCACCCACTCACTCACCCACTCACTCAACTACCCACTCACTCATCTACCCACCCACTCACTCACTCATCTACCCACTCACCTAACCACCCACTCACTCACCCACTCACTCACTCATCTACCAACTCACTTATCTACCCACCCACCCACTCACTCATCAACCCACTCACTCAACTACCCACCCACTCACTCATCTACCCACTCACCTAACCACCCACTCACTCAACTACCCACCCACTCACTCATCTACCCACTCACTCAACTACCCACCCACTCACTCACTCATCTACCCACTCACCTAACCACTCACTCACTCACCCACTCACTCAACTACCCACCCACTCAACTACCCACCCACTCACTCACGCATCTACCCACTCACTCATCTACCCACCCACTCATCTACCCACTCACCTAACCACCCACTCACTCAACTACCCACCCACTCACTCACCCACTCATCTACCCACTCACTCATCTACCCACTCACTCAACTACCCACCCACTCAACTACCCACCCACTCAACTACCCACCCACTCAACTACCCACCCACTCACATCTACTCACTCACCTAACCACCCACTCACTCAACTACCCACTCGCTCAACTACCCACCCACTCAGTCATCAACCCACTCACTCATCTACCCACTCACTCACTCACCACTCACTCACCTACCCACCCACTCACTCATCTACCCATTCACTTAACTACCCACCCACTCACTCACTCATCTACTCACTCACCTAACCACCCACCACTCATCTAATCAATCATTCACCCACCCAAGTGACTCATCTACCCACCCACTCACTCTCTCATCTACTCACCCACCACCGAGGGTGGTGGTGAGGAGGTGGACACCACCGATGGTGGTGAGGAGGAGGTGGACACCACCAAGGGTGGTGGAGCTGGTGGTGGTGGTGAGGTGGACACCACCGAGGGTGGAGCTGCTGGTGGTGAGGAGGGTGGACACCACCGAGGGTGGAGCTGGTGGTGGTGGTAGTGAGGTGGACACCACCAAGGGTGGAGCTGGTGGTGGTGGTGAGGTGGACACCACCGAGGGTGGAGCTGGTGGTGGTGGTGTGGACACCACCGCAGGGTGGAGCTGGTGGTGGTGGTGAAGGAGGTGGACACCACCGAGGGTGGAGCTGGTGGTGGTGAGGTGGACACCACCGAGGGTGGAGCTGCTGGTGGTGAGGTGGACACCACCGAGGGTGGAGCTGCTGGTGGTGGTGGTGAGGTGGACACCACCGCAGGGTGGAGCTGGTGGTGGTGAGGTGGACACCACCGAGGGTGGTGGTGAGGTGGACACCACCGAGGGTGGAGCTGCTGGTGGTGAGGTGGACACCACCGAGGGTGGTGGTGAGGTGGACACCACCGAGGGTGGAGCCTGGTGGTGGTGGTGAGGTGGACACCACCGAGGGTGGAGCTGGTGGTGGGAGCTGGTGGTGGTGAGGTGGACACCACCGAGGGTGGAGCTGGTGGTGGTGAGGTGGACACACCGAGGGTGGAGCTGGTGGTGGTGAGGTGGACACCACCGAGGGTGGAGCTGCTGGTGGTGAGGTGGACACCACCGAGGGTGGTGGTGAGGTGGACACCACCGAGGGTGGAGCTGGTGGTGGTGGTGAGGTGGACACCACCGAGGGTGGAGCTGGTGGTGGAGCTGGTGGTGGTGAGGTGGACACCACCGAGGGTGGAGCTGGTGGTGGTGAGGTGGGACCACCACCCGAGGGTGGAGCTGGTGGTGGTGAGGTGGACACCACCGAGGTGGAGCCTGGTGGTGGTGAGGTGGACACCACCGAGGGTGGAGCTGGTGGTGGAGCTGGTGGTGAGGTGGACACCTCTCGTAGCTCCGTGGCCACGTAGTGCTGGAGGTCCTTGGCTGCCCGTGACCTCGAGTCCTCGCTGCGGCTACGCAGGCCCTGCATGAACTGCTGCATCATGGCTGACGTTCCAGACATGGCGGTGGTGGCGGTGGTGGTGGTGGTGGTGGTGGGGGTGGTGGTGAAGGTGGTGGTGGTGGTGGCGGTGGTGGCGGTGGTGGTGGTGGAGGTGGTGGTGGTGGTGGTGGAGGTGGTGGTGGCGGTGGTGGCCCCACGCCTGCTGGGCACACGTGGGTGGGGCGGGTGAGTGGTGTGGTGGGTGGGTGAGTTGGGTGGTGGTGGGTGAGGGGTGGGTGGGGTGGGTGGGTGAGTGGTGTGGTGGGTGGGTGAGTGGTGTGGTGGGTGGGTGAGTGAGGTGGTGGTGGGGCAGTGGGTGGGTGGGGTGGGTGGTGAGTGAGGTGGTGGGTGGGTGAGTGGTGTGGTGGTGGGTGAGTTGGGTGGTGGGCGGGTGAGTGGTGTGGTGGGTGGGTGAGTGGTGTGGTGGGTGGGTGAGTGGTGTGGTGGGTGGGTGAGTTGGGTGGTGGGCGGGTGAGTGGTGTGGTGGGTGGGTGAGTTGGGTGGTGGGCGGGTGAGTGGTGTGGTGGGTGGGTGAGTTGGGTGGTGGTGGGTGAGTGGTGTGGTGGGTGGGTGAGTTGGGTGGTGGGCGGGTGAGTGGTGTGGTGGGTGGGTGAGTGGTGTGGTGGGTGGGTGAGTGGTGTGGTGGGTGGGTGAGTTGGGTGGTGGGCGGGTGAGTGGTGTGGTGGGTGGGTGAGTTGGGTGGTGGTGGGTGAGGGGTGGGTGGGGTGGGTGGGTGAGTTGGGTGGTGGTGGGTGAGTTGGGTGGTGGTGGGTGAGGGGTGGAGTGGGTGAGTGGTGTGGTGGGTGGGTGAGTTGGGTGGTGGTGGGTGAGGGGTGTGGTGGGTGGGTGAGTTGGGTGGGTGGGGTGAGTTGGGTGGGTGGGGTGGGTGAGGTTGTGGGTGAGGGGTGGGGTGGGTGGTGGTGAGTGAGGTGGGGTGAGTTGGGTGGGTGGGATGGGTGGGTGAGTTGGGTGGTTGTGAGCGAGGTGGGCGGATGAGAGAGGTGGGGTGAGTTGGGTGGGTGGGGTGGGTGGGTGAGTGGTATGGTGGGTGGGTGAGTGAGGTGGGGCGCGGCGGTGGGTGGGGTGAGTTGGGTGGGTGGAGTGGGTGGGTGAGTGGTGTGGTGGGTGGGTGAGTTGGGTGGTGGTGGGTGAGGGGTGGGGTGGGTGGGTGAGGGGTGGGGTGGGTGGGTGAGTTGGGTGGTGGTGGGTGAGGGGTGGGGTGGGTGGTGGTGGGGTAGGGGTGGGGTGGGCGAGTGAGTGAGGTGGGGTGGGGCGGTGGGTGGGTGGGGTGAGTTGGGTGAGTGGTGTGGTGGGTGGGTGAATTGGGTGGTGGTGGGTGGGTGAATTGGGTGGTGGTGGGTGAGGGGTGGGGTGGGTGGGTGAGGGGTAGGGTGGGTGGGTGAGTGGTGTGGTGGGTGGGTGAGTTGGGTGGTGGTGAGGTGGTGGGTGGGTTGGGTGGGTGAGTGGTGTGGTGGGTGGGTGGAGTAGGTAGAAGGGTGCATGGTGGGTGGTGGGGTGGGTGGTGGATGAGTGGCGAGGTGGATGGTGTGGTGGTGATGGTGATGATTGTGGTGTTGATGTTATTGGTGGTAGTGGTATGGTGATGGTGGTGATGGTCATGATGATAGCGGTGGTGGTGGTGGAAGCAGTAATAGTGGTAGTAGCGGTGATAGTGGTGGCAGTGATGATAGTGGTGATGTTTGTTATGATGGTGATAATGGTGGTGGTGGTGGTGATGATGATAGCAGTGGTGATAGTGGTGAAAGTTGTGATGATAGTGGTTGGAGTTATGATGATGTTGATAATGGTGGTGGTGGTGATAGTGGTAATGGTGGTGATGGCAGAGGTGACGTTGGAGACGCGATGGAGGTGGTGGTGATGTTGGGTGTGGTTGTGGTGACGATGATGGTGGTGATGTTGGAGAGGCGATGTTTGCGATGGAGGTGGTGATGCGTGTGGTTGTGGTGACGATGATGGTGGTGGTGGTGATGTTAGAGGCGGAAGAGGCGGTGTTTGCGATGGAGGTGGTGATGCGTGTGGTTGTGGTGACGATGATGGTGGTGGTGGTGATGTTAGAAGCGGAAGAGGCGGTGTTTGCGATGGATGTGGTGATGCGTGTGGTTGTGGTGACGATGATGATGGTGGTGGTGATGTTAGAAGCAATGGAGGCGGTGTTTGCGATGGAGATGGTGATGGGTGTGGTTGTTGTGACGATGATGGTTTAACATCACAAACAGCAACAAACAACAACAAAGCAGACATGCCAACAATTACACAACAGCATTACGGATTGTCTTCAACATATCTCCACGCATCTCTGTGTCTCTAATGTATCTCCCCGTGTATATACGCGTCTCTCAGCATCCCCTACGTATTTCTCGGAGTCTCTACGCATCTCCTCCCCGCGTATTAAAAGCACCACCACCACCACCACCACCGCCGCCACCACAGAATCATAATCTTGTGTCGAGACCGCAGGGTGACGAAATCCGGTGAGCTACGGAAGCTCTCCGTATTGTCGCAGATCCTGCAGCGTTTGGGCACGGGGTGAGAACGTTCGCAACAACAGTGCAGACACAAGCACGTGACGGGAGCGCAAAACAGGGCCAAAGGTTAGCGAGTCACCGAATGGAACCAATTGGTACATTAATTGGTAACACAAGTCCGATATGTGAGTGCTCGGGCAAGGCAGCAAAAAGTCAACAATACAATCCTAGGCCAAAATAAATTGTGTTTTTCTTTAACCAGGTGTAAGGCCCCAGCTAGCTACCGTGTGTCTCTTTGTCACAAGCGGCCTGGCCATCACAAACTAAACTATTAAACTATTTTTATTACTTTACCAGGTAAGGCCCCACCTAGCTACTGTGTCTCTTTGTCACAAGCAGCCTGGCCATCACAAACTAAACTATTAAATTATAAACTATTTTTATTACTTTACCAGCTAATGCCCCACCTAGCTACTGTGTATCTCTTTGTCACAAGCGGCCTGGCCATCACAAACTAAACTATTCAACTATAAACTATTTTTACTTTACCAGCTGCTGTGTATCTCTTTGTCACAAGCGGCCTGCACGTCACAAACTAAACTATTAAACTATAAACTATTTTTACTTTACCAGGCAAGGCCCCAGCTAGCTACCGTGTGTCTCTTTGTCACAAGCGGCCTGGCCATCACAAACTAAACTATTAAACTATAAACTATTTTTATTACTTTACCAGCTAATGCCCCACCTAGCTGATGTGTATCTCTTTGTCACAAGCGGCCTGGCCATAACAAACTAAACTATTAAACTATAAACTATTTTTATTATTTTACCAGCTAATGCCCCACCTAGCTACTGTGTGTCTCTTTGTCACAAGCAGCCTGGCCATCACAAACTAAACTATTAAACTATAAACTATTTTTACTTTACCAGCTGCTGTGTATCTCTTTGTCACAAGCAGCCTGGCCATCAAAAACTAAACTATTAAACTATAAACTATTTTTATTACTTTACCAAGGCCCCACCTAGCTACTGTGTATCTCTTTGTCACAAGCGGCCTCGCCATCACAAACTAAACTATTAAAATATAAACTATTTTTACTTTACCAGCTAATGCCCCACCTAGCTACTGTGTCTCTTTGTCACAAGCGGCCTGGCCATCACAAACTAAACTTACTAGCTAGCTGTAGTTAACTACCTCGCCTGGTCTACAGGAGGTCGTGGGGTCGACCCTGACGATGCCTGCTGCTGCTGCTGTATATTTTCCCTCGAACATTTAGAAGCATGCATCGAGTTTGTTTGGAGTGGGTGGGTGAGTGGGGTGAGTGGGTGGGTGGGTGAGTGGGTGTATGGGTGAGTGGGGTGAGTGAGTGGGGTGAGTGAGTGGGGTGAGTGAGTGGGGTGAGTGAGTGGGGTGAGTGAGTGGGGTGAGTGAGTGGGTGAGTGAGTGGGTGTATGGGTGAGTGGGTGGATGGGTGAGTGGCTGAGCGGGTGAATGGGTGATTCAGTGGGTGGGTGAGTGCTTTGGTGGATGGGTGAGTGGGTGGGTAAGTGGGTTGGTGGCTGAGTGAGTGAGTGGGAGGTTCAGCGGGTGGGTGAGTGGGTGAGTGGGTGGGTGAGTGGGTGAGTGGGTGGGTGAGTGGGTGGGTGGGTGAGTGGGTGGGTGGGTGAGTGGGTGGGTGAGTGAGTGGGTTGGTGGGTGAGTAGGTGGTTCAGTGGGTGAGTAGGTGGTTCAGTGGGTGAGTGGATGGATGAGTGAGTGGGTGAGTGGATGAGTGAGTGGATGGGGTGGTTCAGTGGGTGGTTCAGTGGGTGAGTGAGTGGGTGAGTGGATTGGTGAGTGAGTGGGTGAGTGAGTGGGTGAGTGGATTGGTGAGTGGGTGAGTGGATTGGTGAGTGGGTGAGTGGATGGGTGAGTGAGTGGGTGCGGTGGTTGAGTGAGTGGGTGGATTGGTGAGTGAGTGGATGGGTGAGTGAGTGGGTGAGTGAGTGGGTAAGTGGGCGAGTGGATGGTTGAGTGAGTGGGTGGGGTGGGTGAGTGGGTGGTTCAGTGGGTGAGTGGATTCGTGGGTGAGTGGATTGGTGAGTGGGTGAGTGAGTAAGTGGGTGAATGGATGGGCGAGTGAGTGGATGGGTGAGTGAGTGGGTGAGTGGATGGGTGGGTGAGTGGGTGTATTGGCGAGTGAGTTGGTGGGTGAGTGTGAATACGTGAGTGTATCAGTGCGTGTGTTTACGGTGTTTGTCGTCAAGTTCTGACCGTGTGCCCATACTGGACACCTGGTAAACAAAGCGCTTCATAGCTCATCGGATTCCGCCTGCAGTGACAAATATTATGATTCTGATTCCTGTATAGCGGGCGAGGGAGTTGACATTTCCTCGCAGATAAAACAGCAGCAGTCCCTCTAGACCATGGAAACATTACCAATGAACCAGCAGCGAATTAAAACAAAAACCCTATTAGACGCGAACCGCTTACAGATCTATCGTACCAGGCTATGTGCATCCATCTTTCTCTCTCAGTAAAACGCTGAGGTAATTTTTTTTTTAATGTTTATATTTCTATAAATCTAACATCAACTTCAATTTGGCACGGCAGCGGACATCGCGTCGAGATAAACAAAATTTCCGTAACGCTGCCGTATAATAATAATCTTAACTTTATAAGGACCTCCACCGGGCCGCACCGAAGCCTACGGGCTCGCCTAGTTGCCCCGGCCGACGGGAGCCGCGCCACGGCCGGCAGAAGCCTGTAGGCCGGAAGACCCCCCCCCCCCCCCCCTCTCTCTTCACGGGAATTTTTTTTTTATTTTTCTCTAACCGGCGCGCGTTTGTGTGTTGATGCTTTCCAACGCTCGTGCATTGCGATGATTTATTTTACCTTCAGTTCAGCTCTAGAGAGAGAGAGACGGGGGGGCCGAGGGAAAAGTTGCCAAAGTCCTCGCGAGATCTCAGCAAGTCGACGGCAATTTCATCTTTTTAAGAACAATCAGAGAACAACCCGGCGGGAACCGGATCCCTATCTACTAACATGGGCCCATGTAAATAAATAGGGATCCGGTTCCCGTAAAAAGTCTATGGGCCCATGTTAAAAGATACGGAACCGGTTCCCTATCTCTTAACATGGGGAAATGTTAAGAGATTGGGGGGACCCGGTTCCCATAGAAAGTCTATGGGGCCAAGTTAAGAGATAGGGAACCGGTTCAAAGATAGGGAACCGGTTCCCTATCTTTTAACACGGGCCCCATAGACTTCCTATGGGAACCGGTTCCCTATCTCTTAACATGGGGAAATGTTAAGAGATTGGGGGGACCCGGTTCCCATAGAAAGTCTATGGGGCCATGTTAAGAGATAGGGAACCGGTTCCCATAGGAAGTCTATGGGGCCCGTGTTAAAAGATAGGGAACCGGTTCCCTATCTTTTAACATTGGCCCACGTTCAGCGATAGGGAGCCGGTTCCCATAGAAAGTCTATGGGCCCGTGTTAAAAGATACGGAACCGGTTCCCTATCTTTTAACATTGGCCCATGTTAAAAGATAGGGAACCGGTTCCCTATCTTTTAACATGGGGAAATGTTAAGAGATAGGGACCCGGTTCCCATAGAATGTCTACTGGGTCATGTTAAGTGATAAGTGTTTAGAGATTTAGCCCATAAAATTCTATGGGCTAAATATACATGTCCGCTACTCCCCTCAACCTCCCCCCCCCGATCCGGCCATAGTAATGTGGAATTTCCCACCAGCTGGCTCGGTAGGGCTGTGAAAAAGGACATCTGTTGTCGATGTTGTCCAAGTATAAATCTGTGGCAAAAGATCAGCGAAATCTGGAGATATGAGATAAATCTTTGGGAAAAATCGGATAACTCTGGAACCATCAGAGAAATGTGGAGAAAACCTACACGTCTGTGGAGGAAAATCTGCGAGATCTGTGGACAAATCTGAGAAATCTGGAGAAAAATCTGAGAAATCTGTGGATAAATCTAAGAAATCTGGGAAAAAAATCTGAGAAATCTGTGAAAACAATGAGCAAAATCAGTTGATACACCGTTGTAATTATGTGTAAGATGTGCCCTTTTTTGAGCTGCCGTTTTGTATTCACAAGAGGTGGTCATTTTTTGAGCTGCCGTTTTGTATTCACAAGAGGTGGTCCTTTTTTGAGCTGCCGTTTTGTATGTGTAAGATTTGTGTAATAAAGTATTAAAGCTTTCGTGACTGCATAAAATTACTCTATGGTTTTTTCGGTAAAGCCACGTACGTAGAAATACAATAAAATTATATTAAAACAAAAAATAAATCACGACGTTTCGATCGCAACGCAAGCGACCTTCATCAGGTGTCAAGAACAAATCACAGCAGGTAAATACGACACAAGAAGATGGAGAGACGAGAATTCAACAAACCTGAAAAAACATTACGTGAAGCACATCCAGTCAGGCCAACGACACAGTTTTTAGACACTTCCTGGCGGACCGCGAATTTCAGAGGAGTGTTTAAATTTCGTGTTCAACCTTTGGATTGCGCATACCAGCATAGATAGAATGAAAAATACGAGGTACACGGTCAGTAGAAATACATATACAAGTCCAGCAAGAGGTAAGGAGGGAGGAAAGACGGACAGAGAGGCAGAGAGAGAGAAGGGGGATGAACAGAAGCTTAAATAGGAAATACGGTTGGAGGGGGGGAGGGGCCAGAGCGAGAGCGGCAGCTCAAAAAGCTTTAATACTTTATTATGCACATCTTACACATACAAAACGGCAGCTCAAAAAAAGGACCACCTCTTGTAAATACAAAACGGCAGCTCAAAAAAAGAACCACCTCTTGTAAATACAAAACGGCAGCTCAAAAAAGGACCACCTCTTGTAAATACAAAACGGCAGCTCAAAAAAAGGACCACCTCTTGTAAATACAAAACGGCAGCTCAAAAAAAAGACCACCTCTTGTAAATACAAAACGGCAGCTCAAAAAAGGACCACCACTTGTAAATACAAAACGGCAGATCAAAAAATGACCACCTCTTTTAAATACAAAACGGCAGCTCAAAAAAGGACCACCTCTTGTAAATACAAAACGGCAGCTCAAAAAATGACCACCTCTTTTAAATACAAAACGGCAGATCAAAAAGGGGCACATTTTACACGTAATTATAACGGTAACTTCCCCCGTAGAAGTGTGATAATAAATATAATAATAAAGTTTTTTTTGTTTTAATATAATTTTATTGTCTCTCTACGTACGTGACTTTACCGAAAAAACCAATGAGTAATTTTATGCATTCACGAGAGCTTTAATACTTTATTATCACACTTCTACGGGGAAGTTACCGTTGTAATTATGTGTAAGATGTGCCCCTTCTTTGAGCTGCCGTTTTGTATTTACAAGAGGTGGTGGTCATTTTTTGAGCTGCCGTTTTGTATGTGTAAGATGTTGCGTGTTTGAGCTGCCGCTCTCGCTCTGGCCCCTCCCCCCCTCCAACCGTATTTCCTATTTAAGCTTCTGTTCATCCCTCTGGCCGCACCCCCTCTCTCTCTCTCTGCCTCCCTGTCCGTCTTTCCTCCCTCCTTACCTCTTGCTGGACTTGTATATGTATTTCTACCGACCGTGTACCTCGTATTTTTCATTCTATCTATGCTGGTATGTGCAATCCAAAGGTTGAACACGAAATTTAAACACTCTTCTGAAATTCGTGGTCCACCAGGAAGTGTCTAAAAACTGTGTCGTTGGCCTGACTGGATGTGCTTCACGTAACGTTTTTTCAGGTTTGTTGAATTCTCGTCTCTCCATCTTCTTGTCGTATTTACCTGCTGTGATTTGTTCTTGACACCTGATGAAGGTCGCTTGCGTTGCGATCGAAACGTCGTGATTGTTTTTTTGTTTTAATATAATTTTATTGTATTTCTACATACGTGACTTTACCGAAAAAACCAATGAGTTAAATAAAACCGTTGATAAAGGGGCCTTTTCAGCTCAGCGGGATCTTGCACTGGACAAATAAAAAATAGTTTAGTTTAAATTTTGATTTAAAGCTTTCGTGACTGCAGTGATTCATATTCTTAGCTCTTTCGGTAAAGTCACGTTGAAGGGAAACAATAAAATAATAAAATATGTATCAAACAATATATATTAAAAAAAATTCTTGCCGTTGGTTTTCACACCTGATGATGACCATTTGTGTTATGGTCGAAACGTCGTGAGAATTTTTTATTGTTTTATATATTTTTTATTATTTTGTTGTTTCCCTTCAACGTGACTTTACCGAAAGAGCTAAGAATATAGTTTAGTTTTCGATGGCCATGTCGCTTGTGAAAGAGATTGACGCAGGAGCTAGCAGGGCCTTACCTGGACAAATACAAATTGTTTATAGCGGGGTCATTTAGTTTTTGATGGCCATGTTGCTTCTGCAAAAGAGCTACACGGCAGCCTAGTTGGGGACCTTGTCTGGTAGAATAAGAAATAGTTGAGCGGTTGTAATGGCCTGATTGCTTCTGAACAAGAGCCACACATATTCTTGGTTCTTTCGGTGAGGTCACGTCGTTTCCCTTCTACGTGGTGACTTTACCGAAAGAACCAGGAATATGAATCGCTGCAGTCACGAAAGCTTCAAAATCAACATTTAAGAGCTACACAGTACCTCAGTGGGGTGGGGTGGGTGGGGGTGGGGGACCTTACGCCTGGAAAATCTAACAAATGAGGGAAAACCAGAAAAATCTGTGGACGAAAAAAATCTTGAACAAAATCTGGAGAGAAACGAGAGGAATCTTGGAGGAAATGTCAGAAAAAAAAGCTGGGAAAATCGACACTCGCCAGCCACGTGGCCAACCTCACCGTCAGCTGAATGCATCCGAACTTCTCTGCGTATCCCCTCCCAACGGAAGTGGACACCGCCAAGATGGAGCTCTGAGATCCCGGATTCTTCTGCGAGTGACGGGCCGCTCAGCTCGGAACGGCCCACGGAAGTTGATGTCACCTTTGTGAGCATGTGGGTCTCTGTGTGGTGAGTCTGTGGGTCTCTGTGTGGTGAGTCTGTGGGTCTCTGTGTGGTGAGTCTGTGGGTCTCTGTGTGGTGAGTCTGTGGGTCTCTGTGTGGTGAGTCTGTGGGTCTCTGTGTGGTGAGTCTCTGGGTCTCTGTGTGGTGAGTCTGTGGGTCTCTGTGTGGTGAGTCTGTGGGTCTCTGTGTGGTGAGTCTGTGGGTCTCTGTGTGGTGAGTCTGTTGGTGTCCTGTGTGGTGAGTCTGTGGGTCTCTGTGTGGTGAGTCTGTGGGTCTCTGTGTGGTGAGTCTGTGGGTCTCTGTGTGGTGAGTGTGTGGGTGTCTGTGTGGTGAGTCTGTGGGTCTCTGTATGGTGAGTCTGTGGGTCTCTGTGTAGTGAGTCTGTGGGTCTCTGTTTGGTGAGTCTGTGGGTCTCTGTGTGGTGAGTCTGTGGG
Source organism: Petromyzon marinus (assembly GCF_048934315.1). Taxonomy (NCBI): domain Eukaryota; kingdom Metazoa; phylum Chordata; class Hyperoartia; order Petromyzontiformes; family Petromyzontidae; genus Petromyzon; species Petromyzon marinus. Next base: position 135,540 of record NW_027422616.1, on the reverse strand, counting down.
TCTCTGTGTGGTGTCTGTGGGTCTCTGTGTGGTGAGTCTGTGGGTGTCTGTGCGGTGAGTCTGTGGGTGTCTGTGTGGTGAGTCTGTGGGTCTCTGTTTGGTGAGTCTGTGGGTCTCTGTGTGGTGAGTCTGTGGGTCTCTGTGTGGTGAGTCTGTGGGTCTCTGTGTGGTGAGTCTGTGGGTCTCTGTGTGGTGAGTCTGTGGGTCTCTGTGTGGTGAGTCTGTGGGTCTCTGTGTGGTGAGTCTCTGGGTCTCTGTGTGGTGAGTCTGTGGGTCTCTGTGTGGTGAGTCTGTGGGTCTCTGTGTGGTGAGTCTGTGGGTCTCTGTGTGGTGAGTCTGTTGGTGTCCTGTGTGGTGAGTCTGTGGGTCTCTGTGTGGTGAGTCTGTGGGTCTCTGTGTGGTGAGTCTGTGGGTCTCTGTGTGGTGAGTGTGTGGGTGTCTGTGTGGTGAGTCTGTGGGTCTCTGTATGGTGAGTCTGTGGGTCTCTGTGTAGTGAGTCTGTGGGTCTCTGTTTGGTGAGTCTGTGGGTCTCTGTGTGGTGAGTCTGTGGGTCTCTGTGTGGTGTCTGTGGGTCTCTGTGTGGTGAGTCTGTGGGTGTCTGTGCGGTGAGTCTGTGGGTGTCTGTGTGGTGAGTCTGTGGGTCTCTGTTTGGTGAGTCTGTGGGTCTCTGTGTGGTGAGTCTGTGGGTCTCTGTGTGGTGAGTCTGTGGGTCTCTGTGTGGTGAGTCTGTGGGTCTCTGTGTGGTGAGTCTGTGGGTCTCTGTGCGGTGAGTCTGTGTGTCTCTGTGTGATGAGTCTGTGGGTCTGTGTGTGGTGAGTCTGTGGGTCTCTGTGTGGTGAGTCTGTGGGTCTCTGTGCGGTGAGTCTGTGGGTCTCTGTGTGGTGATTCTGTGTGGTGAGTCTGTGGGCCTCTCTGTGTGGTGAGTCTGTGGGTCTCTGTGTGGTGAGTCTGTGGGTCTCTGTGTGGTGAGTCTGTGGGTCTCTGTGTTATGAGTCTGTGGGTGTCTGTGTGGTGAGTCTGTGGGTCTCTGTGTAGTGAGTCTGTGGGTCTCTGTGTGGTGAGTCTGTGGGTGTCTGTGTGGTGAGTCTGTGGGTCTCTGTGTGGTGAGACTGTGGGTATCTGTGTTATGAGTCTATGGGTCTCTGTGTGGTGAGTCTGTGGGTGTCTGTGTGGTGAGTCTGTGGGTCTCTGTGTTATGAGTTTATAGGTCTGTCTGTGATGAGTCTATGGGTCTCTGTGTGAGTCTACGGGTCTCTGTGTGAGTCTACGGGACTCTGTGGGAGTTTGAATGTGTCTGTATGTATGCATGTTGAACTTCTTTCGCACCGTACATAGCCAACCGTGCTTATTGGATGTGCGGCATTTACGTGTGTTTGTCTGTGTGCCTGTCTGTCTGGGTGCGTATGGAGCAGGTTCGTGAAGTACGCTAGCGGGCAGTGCCAGGCTAGGGGCACCTTGAGTCAATGGAGCAGTCGGAGGCAGTCGCCCTCAATCTGCCATTCATCTCAACTGTTAAAACCTGGGTCTGTCACGTGACCTCCTCCTCCTGCACCTAGCCTGGCACAGCAGTACAACAACCCATGGCACCTGCTGGGTCTGTCCCGTGACCTCCTCCTGCTGCACCTAGCCTGGCACGGCAGTACAACCCACGGCACCTGCTGGGTCTGTTCCGTGACCTCCTCCTGCACCTAGCCTGGCACATTAGCCAGCTCATGGCACCTGCTGGGTCTGTCACGTGACCTCCTGCTGCACCTAGCCTGGCACAGCAGCAGTACAACAACCCGCGTCACCTGCTGGGTCTGCTACCCGTGACCTCCCGTCAGCAGCGAGCCTTCGACGCTTCACGTGGTGGCCTCAAGGTGCACCTAGCCTGGCACAGGCGCCGTGGCGTCGTCACCGCCACTCGGTGGCGAATGGCGGTTGTTGTTATTGTTGTCCGTCCGTCCGTCTGTCTGTCTGGATGAATATCTGCGCGCATGCAAGCCTGCGTGTGTCTGTCTGTCGATACGTATGCCGCCTCTGTGCGTTCATCCGTGACCGGCAAAAACGATCCCCCCCCCCTTCCCCTTCCTCCTCCTCGTCGTTGGTGTCGGGCGGTAACGCTGTGGTGAGCAGTGGTATGCGAGAGGGGGGCAGGGGGCAGGGGGAGGGAGAGAGGGAGGAGGAGGAGGAGGCATTTTCCTCACCACAGTGACCAAAGTGGGCTGGTAACCCCCTCCACCTTAAAGCAATTACCCGAAAACCAGGCGGTCTATGACGTCCCCTGGCCAAAATTCCATTCGGCGGAGGCAGGAGATTGAATCCTTACCCTCGGGGCTCATCCTCAAAACGCCTGCCCCGCTCACTCACTCACTCACCACTCACCCTCACAACCCACTCACTTTCACGCCCGCCCACCCACTAGCCCATCGCTGCGGGTGGCCACGTGGAATGTTCAGAACGCTCAATGCGGAAGGAGAGGCTGCCCGCTCCCCTGTCGGGAGCTGGACCGGTACCGCCTGGATCTCTGCGGCGTTCAGGAGGTCCGGTGGACCGGCTCTGGCTCCTGCCACCGTGAAGGGGGTGGACAGTCCTCTACTCGGGGCAGGAGACTGCCAAACAACAGGGTGCGGCTCTTATTCTGAATAAAAGAATGAATGGAGGGGGCGTGGGAGCGTGGCGGTGAGGTGTGGGAAGCTGTAAGCCCCAGGCTACTTTGGCCTCACCTTCCCATCAACCGGAGGCGAGGAGTGGTGGTGGTGGTTACTTATGCCCCCACCGAAGATGAACATCCGTGGAGGGATGCAGGCAAGGCCGATGAGTCAGATGCCTTCTATGACCTCCTGTCACAGGTGCTGGCTGAAGTGGCCCCTCGGGATAGAGTCATCATGTTGGGTGACTTCAATGCCCGAGTTGGTCATGATGCTGGCACCTGGTCTGGAGTGAATGGAAGGCATGGGCCAGATCAGCTCAATAACAACGGTAGGAGGCTGCTAGATTTTTGTGCAGCCCATGGGCTTGTAATTACCAACACGCTGTTCCGGCATCGGCGCATTCACACATCATGGATGCATGCCGGGTCCAAGCAAGAACATCTGCTGGACTACATAGTGACGGATCAGTGGATGCGAGCCCATGTCTTTGACACCAGGACCTACCGTGGAGTTGATCTGCCCACTGACCATCGACTTGTCATCTGTAAGATGCGCCTGCCATTCTTCCACTCCGGTGGTGGGTGTACACTCAGGACCCCATTCCAACCTAAAGTGGCCTGGTATCAGATAGCTGATGAAAGTTGCAAGCGAGAATTTCATCATCGCTTGCGGTTGGGGTTGGCATCGTCCCCCACTCCTCCTGATGTCAAGGGGAAATGGGCGAGGTTTAGGACTGTGGCTCATGCAGCTGCAATGGCTGCTTTGGGTACGCGGTCCAGACCTCCCCAGACAAAGTGGGGATAACCCTGCTGAGGCTGCGGTGCCTCAAATATTGGAAAAAGTCACCACCTGTGAGTGGCTGGCTGAGGTGACATCTGTTGAGGAAGTACTGAAGGTGATCCAGAGTCTGAGACCAGGAAAAGCACCGGGCAGTGATGATCTCCCAAGCGAAATAGTGAGGGAGGGTGGCGTCTGTGCACAGACTGCCATAAATGACATCATAACAACAGTCTGGACCACTGGATGGGTTCCGCAGGATTGGAAGGATGCCCTGGTGGCCCCCCTCTTTAAGAAGGGGGACCGCACAGACTGTGACAACTACAGGGGCATCTCACTCCTCAGTGTGCCGGGAAAGGTCCTGGCAAGGATTATTCAACATCGCCTTGCCAGGCACGCTGAGGAGAGGCTTGCGGAGCCCCAATGTGGTTTCAGGAAAGGGCGCTCCTGCACAGATGCCATATTTTCTGTCCGTCTGCTACAGCAGAGGTGTAGGGAATTCAAACAAGACCTACATCTCTGCTTTATTGACCTGGTCAAGGCCTATGATACCATCAGTAGGCCTGGGCTCTGGGTTGTATTTCGTGCTTTCAGAGTCCCTAACTCTCTGCTCACGATCATTAAGGACCTTCATGATGGTGAGCGGGCCCGGGTAAAACTACGTGGCCGGGAGTCGGAGCCATTTCCTGTTCACCTTGGGGTGGGACAGGGATGTCCTCTGGCTCCCACATTATTTAACATCTATTTTGACCACGTAGTTCGTGAAGCCTTTGATGGCCGTACCAGAGGAATTTCCATTTGGCACAGATACAATGGGAGGCTGATCGATGCCCGGGTGCGGTCAAGGGATGGCTCCCTATTGCTCAACCACGTTATGTATGCCGATGATTTGGTGATTGCTGCTCACTCAGAGGAGGAGTTGGAGACGCTGCTGCTGAGACTGGAGCGTGCCACTAAGAGATGGGGCCTTACTATCAGCCCCACCAAAACTAAGCACCTGCCTGGGTATTTTGTACCATCGGACACTCCACCCCCACAACTCCCAATCGGCGATGGGGCAGTTGTGGAGAGAGTGGAGAGTTTCCCATACCTGGGCAGTGTGCTCATGACCGGCTCCAGTTTAACAGCAGAGGTCTCACTCCGAATCAGTCGAGCGGCAATTTCTTTTCATCGGTTGCGTAACGCTGTGTGGAAGCTACCTGGTCTGTCGCTCCGCACTAAGCTTCGGGTCTTCTCGGCCACGGTCATTCCCTCCCTTCTCTACGCTTGCGAAACGTGGACCCCCCTAATGGAACATCTTCACTGGTTAGAAACATTTAGACTGGCCTGCCTACAATCCTTCCTTTGTTTAACCAGGCTGGTTTGTGTAAAGAGCTCAAAAATACTTGAACGATCTGGACAAACTCCCATCCGTGAGCTCCTCCGGCAGGCAAGGCTGCGTTGGCTGGGTCATGTAGCCTGCATGCCCAGCCACCGCATGCCGAAACAGCTTTTTCTCAGCCGGACAGAAGGGGCTATTCGGGCGTGGCACGGGCTAGAGAAGAGATGGACTGATGTGGTACAGGAGGACGTGGAGCTGAGTGGACTTGCCGATGACTGGTACCAGCGGTGTCAAGATCGGCCGCTGTGGAGGAGGCTCATGAAGGATGCTACTGGGCAGTTGGAGGCAGTCGCCCTCCAACAACAACGGAGGGCGGAGGAGCGACGCTCACAACAACGAGCGGAGCGCCGGGTGGCTAAGGCACAGCAAGTTGGCACAGTAGGGGGCATAGGTGGTGCATCAGCCACTCATCTCAGTCATCTCAGTCAGTCGACCCGTGGCACCTGCTGGGTCTGCCCCGTGACCTCCTGCCAGCGGGCGTTCGACACTTCACGTGGCCTCAAGGTGCACATAGCCTGGCACAAGCGTCGTGGTGACGTCGCCGCCACTTAGTGGCGAATGGCGGTTGTTGTTGTCCGTCTGTATGTATGTCTGTCTGAGTATATCTGTCTGTGTGTGTGTGTCCGTCTGTACGTCTCTGTGTATGTATGTCTGTCTGTGAGTATGTCTGTCTGTCTGTCTGTGTGTGTCCGTCTGTATGTCTCTGTGTATGTATGTCTGTCTGTGAGTATGTACGTCTGTGTGTGTGTCTGTCTGTATGTCTGTCTGTGAGTATGTCTGTCTGTCTGTGTGTGTCCGTCTGCATGTCTCTGTGTATGTATGTCTGTGAGTATGTACGTCTGTGTGTTTGTCTGTCTGTATGTCTCTGTGTATGTATGTCAGTATGTCTGTCTGTACGTCTGTGTGTGTGTCCGTCTGTACGTCTCTGTGTATGTATGTCTGTCTGTGTGTGTGTCCGTCTGTATGTCTGTCTGTGAGCATGTCTGTGTGTGTGTGTCCGTCTGTATGTCTCTTGTGTATGTATGTCTGTCTGTGTGTGTCCGTCTGTATGTCTCTGTGTATGTCTGTCTGTCTGTGAGTATGTCTGTCTGTCTGTGTGTGTCCGTCTGTATGTCTCTGTGTATGTATGTCTGTGAGTATGTCTGTCTGTCTGTGTGTGTCCGTCTGTATGTCTCTGTGTATGTATGTCTGTCTGTGAGTATGTCTGTCTGTCTGTGTGTGTGTCTGTCTGTATGTCTCTGTGTATGTATGTCTGTCTGTGAGTATGTACGTCTGTGTGCGTCCGTCTGTATGTCTCTGTGTATGTATGTCTGTCAGTATGTCTGTCTGTCTGTGTGTGTCCGTCTGTATGTCTCTGTGTATGTATGTCTGTCAGTATGTCTGTCTGTGTGTGTCCGTCTGTATGTCTCTTGTGTATGTATGTCTGTCTGTGAGTATGTCTGTCTGTATGTGTGTGTGTCCGTCTGTACATCTCTGTGTATGTATGTCTGTCTGTATGTGTGTCCGTCTGTATGTCTGTCTGTGAGTATGTCTGTCTGTGTGTGTGTCCGTCTGTATGTCTCTTGTGTATGTATGTCTGTCTGTGAGTATGTCTGTCTGTCTGTGTGTGTGTCCGTCTGTATGTCTCTTGTGTATGTATGTCCGTCTGTATGTATATCTGTCTGTAAGTATATCTGTCTGTGTGTGTGTCCGTCTGTACGTCTCTGTGTATGTATGTCTGTCTGTGAGTTTGTCTGTCTGTCTGTGTGTGTGTCCGTCTGTACATCTCTGTGTATGTATGTCTGTCTGTGAGTATGTCTGTCTGTCTGTGTGTGTGTGTGTCCGTCTGTACGTCTCTTGTCTATGTATGTCTGTCTGTCAGTATGTCTGTCTGTCTGTCTGTCCGGCAACGTGGCACACCAGGAGGGTTTCCAGCACCACGCCCGGCCGCCTTTGTCTCCCCCTAGTGGCGCTCGTTTGAGGCCGAAGCCGACACAAGGGCTGACCGATCTCTCCGACAGACAACCCCCCATACCCACCCCACCGCTCGCTCGCTCACACAAACCTCGCCATCAGCACAAATAATGAAGAAGAAGAAGAAGCAGACGACGAAGACGCAGTACCACCACGTGGTGCAACCGGTAACGCGTCACGTGGTTTTTCATTGTTTTTTTTTTAACAGTGGAACAACAAAGACAAAGACACTCGCCCTCCCCTCCCCCTCCCTCCCCTCCCTCCCCTCCCCCCTCCCCTGTTGGGTGACCATCACCTACGAAAGGCCGCGGTTGGAATGTGGCGTGCGGGCAGCACCAGGCCCGGCCGCCTTTGTCTCCCCGAGTGGCGATGTCCACCTCACAATGCACCAGGGTACTTACGGGGCCCAACACCTCACGGAGGGAGACGGGGGGGGGGGGTGGTCTCGGGAGTACACTAACCTAGGTTCGAGCCCTGGGTCTGGGTGTCTCTCTCTCTCAAGGGGGTTCACAATGGCCGTGACGGAGACACTGAGACCCTAGGTTCGAGCCCTGGGTCTGGGTGTCTCTCTCTCTCAAGGGGGGTCACAATGGCCGTGACGGAGACACTGAGAACCTGGGTTCAAGTCCTGGGTCTGGGTGTCTCTCAGGGGGTTCACAATGGCCGTGACGGAGACACTGAGAACCTGGGATCAAGCCCTGGGTCTGGGTGTCTCTCTCTCTCAGGGGGTTCACAATGGTCATGATGGAGAGACTGAGATTCTAGGTTCGAGCCCTGGGTCTGGGTGTCTCTCTCTCTCTCAAGGGGGTTCACAATGGCCGTGACGGAGACACTGAGACCCTAGGTTCGAGCCCTGGGTCTGGGTGTCTCTCTCTCTCTCTCAAGGGGGTTCATAATGGCCATGCCAGAGACATTGAGATCCTGGGTTCGAGCCCTGGCTCTGGGTGTCTCTCAAGGAGGTTCACAATGGCCGTGACGGAGACACTGAGACCCTCGGTTCAAGCCCTGGGTCTGGGTGTCTCTCTCTCTCAAGGGGGTTCACAATGGCCGTGACGGAGACACTGAGACCCTGGGTTCAAGCCCTGGGTCTGGGTGTCTCTCTCTCTCAAGGGGGTTCACAATGGCCGTGATGGAGAGACTGAGAACCTGGGTTCGAGCCCTGGGTCTGGGTGTCTCTCAGGGGGTTCACAATGGCCGTGACGGAGACATTGAGATCCTGGGTTCAAGCCCTGGGTCTGGGTGTCTCTCTCTCAAGGGGGTTCACAATGGCCGTGACGGAGACACTGAGACCCTAGGTTCAAGCCCTGGGTCTGGGTGTCTCTCAGGGGGTTCACAATGGCCGTGACGGAGACATTGAGATCCTGGGTTCAAGCCCTGGGTCTGGGTTTCTCTCTCTCTCTCTCTCTCAAGGGGGTTCACAATGGCCGTGACGGAGACATTGAGATCCTGGGTTCAAGCCCTGGGTCTGGGTGTCTCTCTCTCTCAGTAGGTTCACAATGGCTGTGTAGGAGACACTGAGACCCTGGGATCAAGCCCTGGGTCTGGGTGTCTCTTTCTCTCAAGGGGGTTCACAATGGCCGTGACGGAGACATTGAGATCCTGGGTTCGAGCCCTAGGTCTGGGTGTCTCTCTCTCTCTCAAGGGGGTTCGCAATGGCCGTGTCAGAGACATTGAGAACCTGGGTTCGAGCCCTGCATCTGGGTATCTCTCTCAAGGGGGTTCGCAATGGCCGTGATGGAGAGACTGAGAACCTGGGTTCAAGCCCTGGGTCTGGGTGTCTCTCAGGGGGTTCACAATGGCCGTGACGGAGACACTGAGACCCTGGGTTTGAGCCCTGGGTCTGGGTGTCTCTCTCTCTCAAGGAGGTTCACAATGGCCGTGGCAGAGACACCGAGAACCTGGGTTTGAGCCCTGGGTCTGGGTGTCTCTCTCTCTCAAGGGGGTTCACAATTGCCGTGGCAGAGACACTGAGAACCTGGGTTCAAGCCCTGGGTCTGGGTGTCTCTCAGGGGGTTCACAATGGCCGTGACGGAGACACTGAGAACCTGGGTTCAAGCCCTGGGTCTGGGTGTCTCTCTCTCTCAAGGGGGTTCATAATGGCCGTGTCGGAGACACTGAGATCCTGGGTTCGAGCCCTGGGTCTGGGTGTCTCTCTCTCAGGGGGTTCACAATGGCCGTGACAGAGACACTGAGACCCTCGATTCAAGCCCTGGGTCTGGGTGTCTCTCTCTCTCTCAAGGGGGTTCACAATGGCCGTGATGGAGACATTGAGACCCTGGGTTCAAGCCCTGGGTCTGGGTGTCTCTCTCTCAAGGGGGTTCACAATGGCCATGCCAGAGACATTGAGATTCTAGGTTCAAGCCCTGGGTCTGGGTGTCTCTCTCTCAAGGGGGTTCATAATGGCCGTGATGGAGACACTGAGAACCTGGGTTCGAGCCCTGGGTCTGGGTGTCTCTCTCTCTCAAGGGGGTTCACAATGGTCATGATGGAGAGACTGGGAACCTGGGTTCGAGCCCTGGGTCTGGGTGTCTCTCTCTCTCAAGGGGGGTCACAATGGCCGTGACGGAGACACTGAGAACCTGGGTTCAAGTCCTGGGTATGGGTGTCTCTCAGGGGGTTCACAATGGCCGTGACGGAGACACTGAGAACCTGGGATCAAGCTCTGGGTCTGGGAGTCTCTCTCTCTCAGGGGGTTCACAATGGTCATGATGGAGAGACTGAGATCCTTGGTTCAAGCCCTGGGTCTGGGTGTCTCTCTCTCTCAAGGGGGTTCACAATGGTCATGATGGAGAGACTGAGACCCTGGGTTCGAGCCCTGGGTCTGGGTGTCTCTCTCTCTCAAGGGGGTTCATAATGGCCGTGTCGGAGACATTGAGATCCTGGGTTCAAGCCCTGGGTCTGGGTGTCTCTCTCTCTCAAGGGGGTTCACAATGGCCGTGACGGAGACACTGAGATCCTGGGTTCGAGCCCTGGGTCTGGGTGTCTCTCTCTCAAGGGGGTTCACAATGGCCGTGATGGAGACACTGAGAACCTGGGTTCAAGCCCTGGGTCTGGGTGTCTCTCTATCTTAGTAGGTTCACAATGGCCGTGATGGAGACACTGAGACCCTCGGTTCAAGCCCTGGGTCTGGGTGTCTCTCTCTCTCAAGGGGGTTCACAATTGCCGTGACGGAGACACTGAGACCCTGGGTTCGAGCCCTGGGTCTGGGTGTCTCTCTCTCTCAAGGGGATTCACAATGGCCGTGACGGAGACACTGAGAACCTGGGTTCGAGCCCTGGGTCTGGGTGTCTCTCAGGGGGTTCACAATGGCCGTGGCAGAGACACTGAGACCCTCGGTTCAAGCCCTGGGTCTGGGTGTCTCTCTCTCTCAAGGGGGTTAACAATAGCCGTGCCGGAGACACTGAGACCCTGGGTTCGAGCCCTGGGTCTGGGTGTCTCTCTCTCAAGGGGGTTCACAATGGCCGTGACGGAGACACTGAGACCCTAGGTTCGAGCCCTGGGTCTGGGTGTCTCTCTCTCTCAAGGGGGTTCACAATGGCCGTGACGGAGACACTGAGACCCTAGGTTCGAGCCCTGGGTCTGGGTGTCTCTCTCTCTCAAGGGGGGTCACAATGGCCGTGACGGAGACACTGAGAACCTGGGTTCAAGTCCTGGGTCTGGGTGTCTCTCAGGGGGTTCACAATGGCCGTGACGGAGACACTGAGAACCTGGGATCAAGCCCTGGGTCTGGGAGTCTCTCTCTCTCAGGGGGTTCACAATGGTCATGATGGAGAGACTGAGATCCTCGGTTCAAGCCCTGGGTCTGGGTGTCTCTCAGGGGGTTCACAATGGTCATGATGGAGAGACTGAGATCCTTGGTTCAAGCCCTGGGTCTGGGTGTCTCTCTCTCTCAAGGGGGTTCACAATGGTCATGATGGAGAGCCTGAGATCCTGGGTTCAAGCCCTGGGTCTGGGTGTCTCTCTCTCAAGGGGGTTCACAATGGCCGTGACGGAGACACTGAGACCCTGGGTTCGAGCCCTGGGTCTGGGTGTCTCTCTCTCTCTCTCAAGGGGGTTCACAATGGTCATGATGGAGAGACTGAGATTCTGGGTTCAAGCCCTGGGTCTGGGTGTCTCTCAGGGGGTTCACAATGGCCATGCCAGAGACATTGAGATCTTGGGTTCAAGCCCTGGGTCTGGGTGTCTCTCAGGGGGTTCACAATGGTCATGATGGAGAGACTGAGATCCTGGGTTCAAGCCCTGGGTCTGGGTGTCTCTCTCTCTCAAGGGGGTTCACAATGGCCGTGACGGAGATACTGAGATCCTGGCTTCAAGCCCTGGGTCTGGGTGTCTCTCTCAGGGGGTTCACAATGGTCGTGATGGAGAGACTGAGATCCTTGGTTCAAGCCCTGGGTCTGGGTGTCTCTCTCTCTCAAGGGGGTTCATAATGGCCGTGACGGAGACATTGAGATCCTGGGTTCAAGCCCTGGGTCTGGGTGTCTCTCTCTCAAGGGGGTTCACAATGGCCGTGACGGAGACACTGAGAACCTGGGTTCAAGCCCTGGGTCTGGGTGTCTCTCTCTCTCTCAAGGGGGTTCACAATGGTCATGAAAGAGAGACTGAGATCCTGGCTTCAAGCCCTGGGTCTGGGTGTCTCTCTCTCTCAAGGGGGTTCACAATGGCCGTGACGGAGATACTGAGATCCTGGGTTCAAGCCCTGGGTCTGGGTGTCTCTCTCTCAAGGGGGTTCACAATGGCCGTGACGGAGATACTGAGAACCTGGGTTTGAGCCCTGGGTCTGGGTGTCTCTCAGGGGGTTCACAATGGCCGTGACGGAGACACCGAGATTCTAGGTTCGAGCCCTGGGTCTGGGTGTCTCTCTCTCTCTCAAGGGGGTTCACAATGGCCGTGACGGAGACACCGAGATTCTAGGTTCGAGCCCTGGGTCTGGGTGTCTCTCTCTCTCTCAAGGAGGTTCACAATGGCCGTGACGGAGACACCGAGAACCTGGGTTCGAGCCCTGGGTCTGGGTGTCTCTCTCTCTCAAGGGGGTTCACAATGGCCGTGTAGGAGACACCGAGAACCTGGGTTCGAGCCCTGGCTCTGGGTGTCTCTCTCTCTCTTATCTCTCCGAGAGTCTTAACCGACGGTGGCGATTTGGTGATTGGTGGGAGTCCGGTGGGGTTTGGGGTTTGGCGGACCTCACGTTAGACTCACAAACTTCTACGATGGCGACATCGACGATGGAGGTGACGGCGATGACGGCGATGGCGGGTGATGATGTCAATAACTTGGGTTATCACTGCGATGTCTGCACCAACAATTAGGCTACGAGGCGATACCACCACGATGATGGATGGATTGGGGGGACTGGAGGGGCGATGGGTACTACTCGTGTACAACAATCGACGTAATCCGTCTCGCACGCGCGCAAAAAAGTTGCCATCGGAGGCCAGGACCCTGGGGGGCGGGGGGGGGGGAGAGCAGAGGGTTCACAATGGCCGTGTCGGAGACACTGAGACCCTGGGTCTGGGTGTCTCTCTCTCTCTCAGGGGGTTCACGATGGCCGTGTCGGAGACACTGAGACCCTGGGTCTGGATGTCTCTCTCTCTCAGGGGGTTCACGATGGCCGTGTCAGAGACACTGAGACCCTGGGTCTGGGTGTCTCTCTCTCTCTCAGGGGGTTTATGATGGCCGTGTCGGAGACACTGAGACCCTGGGTCTGGGTGTCTCTCTCTCAGGGGGTTCACGATGGCCGTGTCGGAGACACTGAGACCCTGGGTCTGGATGTCTCTCTCTCAGGGGGTTCACGATGGCCGTGTCAGAGACACTGAGACCCTGGGTCTGGGTGTCTCTCTCTCTCAGGGGGTTCACGATGGCCGTGTCAGAGACACTGAGACCCTGGGTCTGGGTGTCTCTCTCTCTCTCTCAGGGGGTTCACGATGGCCGTGTCAGAGACACTGAGACCCTGGGTCTGGGTGTCTCTCTCTCTCAGGGGGTTCACGATGGCCGTGTCAGAGACACTGAGACCCTGGGTCTGGGTGTCTCCCTTAGGGGGTTCACGATGGCCGTGAAAGAGACACTGAGACCCTGGGTCTGGGTGCCTCTCTCGGAGGGTTCGCGATGGCCGTGAAAGAGACACTGAGACCCTGGGTCTGGGTGCCTCTCTCTCAGGGGGTTCACGATGGCTGTGTCGGAGACACTGAGACCCTGGGTCTGGGTGTCTCTCTCTCAGGGGGTTCACGATGGCCGTGTCAGAGACACGGAGACCCTGGGTCTGGGTGTCTCTCTCAGGGGGTTCACGATGGCCGTGTCAGAGACACTGAGAGCCTGGGTCTGGGTGTCTCTCTCTCTCAGGGGGTTCACGATGGCCGTGTCGGAGACACTGAGACCCTGGGTCTGGGTGTCTCTCTCTCTCAGGAGATTCACGATGGCCGTGTGAGAGACACTGAGACCCTGGGTCTGGGTGTCTCTCTCTCTCAGGGGGTTCACGATGGCCGTGTCGGAGACACTGAGACCCTGAGTCTGGGTGTCTCTCTCTCTCAGGGGGTTCACGATGGCCGTGTCGGAGACACTGAGACCCTGGGTCTGGGTGCCTCTCTCTCAGGGGATTCACGATGGCCGTGTCAGAGACACTGAGACCCTGGGTCTGGGTGTCTCTCTCTCTCTCAGGGGGTTCACGATGGCCGTGTCGGAGACACTGAGACCCTGGGTCTGGGTGTCTCTCTCTCTCTCTCAGGGGGTTCACGATGGCCGTGTCAGAGACACTGAGACCCTGGGTCTGGGTGCCTCTCTCTCTCAGGGGGTTCACGATGGCCGTGTCGGAGACACTGAGACCCTGGGTCTGGGTGTCTCTCTCTCTCTCAGGGGGTTTATGATGGCCGTGTCGGAGACACTGAGAACCCTGGGTCTGAGTGTCTCTCTCTCTCAGGGGGTTCACGATGGCCGTGTAGGAGACACTGAGACCCTGGGTCTGGGTGTCTCTCTCTCTCAGGGGGTTCACGATGGCTGTGTAGGAGACACTGAGACCCTGGGTCTGGGTGCCTCTCTCTCAGGGGGTTCACGATGGCATTGCACACAGTGGCATCCCTCTATAACCGTCTCACCCTGAAGGACACAGCTTGTACGTCTCCCCATATAATAATAATCATTATATATAATATTATAATCCTAGTCGTATCTACCGCGTGTAAACTCACACAACCCGCTGTCTCTCACTCGCAACATGGTGGAACATCATATTCTTGGTTCTTTCGGTAAAGTCACCACGTAGAAGGGAAACAATAAAATAATAAAAATACAAAACAATAAAATTCTCACGACGTTTACGACTGCAACACAAAGCAGCAATCATCATCAGGTGTGAAAACCACCACGTAGAAGGGAAACAATAAAATAATAAAAAATATAAAACGATACAATTCTCACGACGTTTCGACTGCAACACAAGCAGCAATCATCATCAGGTGTGAAAACCACAGCAAGAAAATAAAAACCGCCACTTTTTAAAATTTGTCTTGCTGTGGTTTTCACACCTGACGATGATTTTATTGTTTTATATTTTTTATTATTTTATTGTTTCCCTTCTACGTGGTGGTGACGTTGCCGAAAGAACCAAGAATATGAATCCGTGCAGTCGCGAAAGCTTTAAATAAAAACTTAAACGGTGGCACATTGTGAAGTGAACTCTGTTAATGGTTGATTTCAGAGAAAAAAAATCGTGATATTGATGTAAATTCGTCGTTAGCGGGCACGGGTTAACTCATCAACTCACCCACCCATTCATTAACTCACCCACTGACTCATTAACTCAACGACTGACTCATTAATTCACCCACTGACTCATTAATTCACCCACCCACTCATTAATTCACCCACTGACTCATTAATTCACCCACCCACTCATTAACTCACTCACTAACTCATTAACTCAACCACCCACTAATTAATTCACCCACTGACTCATTAACTCACTAACTGACTCATTAACTCACTCACTGACTTATTAACTCAACCAATCACTCATGAACTCACTAACTCATTGAGTCACCCACCCACTCATTAATCACTCACTAACCCATTAACTCAACCACCCACTCATTAATTCACCCACTGACTCATTAACTCACCAACTGACTCATTAACTCACTCAGTGACTTATTAACTCAACCAATCACTCATTCACTCACTAACCCATAGAGCTATGTGACTATGGGTCTCTGCGTGGTGAGTCTGTGGGTCTCTGTGTGATGAGTCTGTGGGTCTCTGTGTGATGAGTCTGTGGGTCTCTGTGTGGTGAGTCTGTGGGTCTCTGTGTGATGAGTCTGTGGGTCTCTGTGTGATGAGTCTGTGGGTCTCTGTGTAGTGAGTCTGTGGGTCTCTGTGTGGTGAGTCTGTGGGTCTCTGTGTGATGAGTCTGTGGGTCTCTGTGTGGTGAGTCTGTGGGTCTCTGTGTGGTGAGTCTGTGGGTCTCTGTGTAGTGACTCTGTGGGTTTCTGTGTGGTGAGTCTGTGGGTGTCTGTGTGGTGAGTCTGTGGGTCTCTGTGTAGTGATTCTGTGGGTCTCTGTGTGGTGAGTCTGTGGGTCTCTGTGTGGCGAGTCTGTGGGTCTCTGTGTAGTGAGTCTGTAGGTCTCTGTGTGGTGAGTCTGTGGGTCTCTGTGTGGTGAGTCTGTGGGTCTCTGTGTGTAGTGAGTCTGTGGGTCTGTGTGTGGTGAGTTTGTAGGTCTCTGTGTGGTGAGTCTGTGGGTCTCTGTGTGTAGTGAGTCTGTGGGTCTGTGTGTGGTGAGTTTGTAGGTCTCTGTGTGGTGAGTCTGTGGGTCTCTCTGTGATGAGTCTGTGGGTCTCTGTGTGTGGTGAGTCTGTGGGTCTCTGTGTGGTCAGTCTGTGGGTCTCTGTGTGTGGTGAGTCTGTGGGTCTCTGTGTAGTGACTCTGTGGGTCTCTGTGTGGTGAGTCTGTGGGTCTCTATGTGTAGCGAGTCTGTGGGTCTCTGTGTAGTGACTCTGTGGGTCTCTGTGTGGTGAGTCTGTGGTTCTCTGTGTGTGGTGACTCTGTGGGTCTCTGTGTGTGGTGAGTCTGTGGGTCTCTGCGTGGTCTCCCTCAATGCTGATGACTGTTTCACAAACACGCACACGGGCACGACACATATATAACAACTGAGTGTGCTCCCCCGTGTAGCCTCTGACAAATGGGGCAAGCGCTGTTGGGGATACAGCAAGCGGACAGCGCTCCCCTAAGAACTCATCGTTTTTTTTTCGGTAAATTCACGTGCAGTAGAGATACAATAAAATTATATCAAAACCAAAAAAAACATTCATTCACGACGTTTCGATCACAACGCAAAGCGCTCTTCATCAGGCGTTCAAGATTTGTTCTTGACAAGATTTGTTCTTCTTGACACCTAATGAAGATCGCTTTGCGTTGTGATCGAAACGTCGTGATTTATTTTGTTTTGATATAATTTCTACGGTATTTCTACACGCGCGACTTTACCGAAAAAAAAAACACGGAGTAAATTTTACGCGGTCGCGAAAGCTTTAATACTTTATCACTGCCTACGAAGCCCACGTGCACTTTGAAGTGGTCAGCGCCACCACGCCCGGCCGCCTTTGTCTTTCCCAACCCCCCCCCCCCAGCGGCACGAGGTTTTTGCTCGTTTTGAGGCTGAGTCGACCTAGGGGAGGAGGCCTCCGACCCCCCACCCCCACCCCCCCCAGGGTAACCGGTTCAGATGAATCGCAATCGCTGGTCGTGGTGGCTTTGAGCGGGGAATCGTGGCGCTAACCACTGCACCACCGCTCCCTACAATACACACACACACAGTGCGCTAACCACTGCACCACCGCTCCCTACAATACACACACACACAGTGCGCTAACCACTGCACCACCGCTCCCTACAATACACACAGTGCGCTAACCACTGCACCACCGCTCCCCACAATACACACAGTGCGCTAACCACTGCACCACCGCTCCTCACAATACACACACACAGTGCGCTAACCACTCCACCACCGCTCCCCACAATACACACACACAGTGCGCTAACCACTGCACCACCGCTCCCCACACTCACACAGTGCGCTAACCACTGCACCACCGCTCCCCACAATACACACAGACAGTGCGCTAACCACTGCACCACCGCTCCCCATAATACACACAGTGCGCTAACCACTGCACCACCGCTCCCCACAATACACACAGTGCGCTAACCACTGCACCACCGCTCCCTACAATACACACACACAGTGCGCTAACCACTGCACCACCGCTCCCCACAATACACACACACAGTGCGCTAACCACTCCACCACCGCTCCCCACAATACACACACACAGTGCGCTAACCACTCCACCACCGCTCCTCACAATACACACACAGTGCGCTAACCACTGCACCACCGCTCCCCACAATACACACACACAGTGCGCTAACCACTGCACGACCGCTCCCCACAATACAGTGCGCTAACCACTGCACCACCGCTCTCCACAATACACACAGTGCGCTAACCACTGCACCACCGCTCCCCATAATACACACAGTGCGCTAACCACTGCACCACCGCTCCCCACAATACACACACAGTGCGCTAACCACTGCACCACCGCTCCCCACAATACACTGCGCTAACCACTGCACCACCGCTCCCCACAAGATACCACACACACGCTCACAGACACAATACGTGTGTGTGTGGAAATTTCGTGGGTACAGCTGATGGTGCATCTACCGGGTCTGTCACGCGACCTCCTCCTGCACCTAGCCTGGCACAGCAGTCAACCTATGGCACTTGCTGGGTCTGTCACGTGACCTCCACCTGCACCTAGCCTGGCACAGCAGTACAACTCATGGCACCTGCAGGGTCCGTCACGTGACCTCCTACTCATGCACCTAGCCTGGCACAGTAGTACAAGCCATGGCACCTGCTGGGTCTGTCACGTGACCTCCTCCTCCTGCACCTAGCCTGGCACAGCAGCAGTACAACAACCCGTGGCACCTGCTGGGTCTGTCACGTGACCTCCTCCTGCACCTAGCCTGGCACAGCAGCAGTAAACAACCCGTGGCACCTGCTGGGTCTGTCCCCGTGACCTCCTCCTCCTCCTGCACCTAGCCTGGCACAGCAGCAGTACAACAACCCGTGGCACCTGCTGGGTCTGTCCCCGTGACCTCCTCCTCCTCCTCCTGCACCTAGCCTGGCACAGCAGCAGCAGCACAACAACCCGCGGCACCTGCTGGGTCTATACCACGTGACCTCCTGTCGGCAGCGAGAAGCCTTCCGACACTTCTCGCTGCGGCCTCGAGGTGCACCTAGCCTGGCACAGGTGCCGTAGGGGTGGGGTGGGTGGGAGGGGTGACCTGTGGCGGACGTTACTCAGGCGGTCGCGGCGGCGGCGGTCGTGGTTGGCGGCGCGGATTTTAACTAAGCCACAGGCCAGCGGCG
The DNA here is from genome assembly GCF_048934315.1 of Petromyzon marinus. NCBI lineage: Eukaryota > Metazoa > Chordata > Hyperoartia > Petromyzontiformes > Petromyzontidae > Petromyzon > Petromyzon marinus. Next base: position 117,369 of record NW_027422616.1, on the reverse strand, counting down.
AAAGTGCTAAGCCCCTCAATGGCGTCCAACCTCATCGCGGACATAAAAACAAACAAACAAAAAAACACACAGGTCCTTGCGGGGGTGGGCTGGTAGGAACATTGGAATCTTGGGCTATTTTAAGACATTGTCACGTAAAAATTGTGCAAATGGAGAGCGCCCTGCCACCTTTTTGCCCTCAAAATTTGTTGAGGGTTCTTCGGACAAATTCACCTCCGTAGAGGAACGGAACGGTGAAATCCTTATTGACTTTTGGAAAATCCTGCTCATTTTGGAAAAATCTGCTCATTTTGGAAGATCTGCTCATTTTGGAAAATCTGCTCATTTTGGAAAATCTTCTCATATTGGAAAATCTGCTCATTTTGGAAAATCTACTCATTTTGGAAAATCTGCTCATTTTGGAAGATCTGCTCATTTTGGAAAATCTGCTCATTTTGGAAAATCCTGCTCATTTTGGAAAATCTGCTCATTTTGGAAGATCTGCTCATTTTGGAAAAATCTGCTCATTTTGGAAAATCTGCTCATTTTGGAAAATCTGCTCATTTTGGAAAATCTGCTCATTTTCGAAAATCTGCTCATTTTGGAAAATCTGCTCATTTTGGAAAAATCTGCTCATTTTGGAAAATCTGCTCATTTTGGAAAATCTGCTCATTTTGGAAGATCTGCTCATTTTGGAAAATCCTGCTCATTTTGGAAAATCTGCTCATTTTGGAAAATCTGCTCATTTTGGAAAATCTGCTCATTTTGGAAAATCTGCTCATTTTGGAAAATCCTGCTCATTTTGGAAAATCTGCTCATTTTGGAAAATCTGCTCATTTTGGAAAATCTGCTCATTTTGGAAAAATCTGCTCATTTTTTGGAAAATCTGCTCATTTTGGAAAATCCTGCTCATTTTGGAAAATCCTGCTCATTTTGGAAAATCCTGCTCATTTTGGAAAATCTGCTCATTTTGGAAAATCTGCTCATTTTGGAAGATCTGCTCATTTTGGAAAATCTGCTCATTTTCGAAAATCTGCTCATTTTGGAAAATCTGCTAATTTTGGAAAAATCTGCTCATTTTGGAAAATCTGCTCATTTTGGAAAATCTGCTCATTTTGGAAGATCTGCTCATTTTGGAAAATCCTGCTCATTTTGGAAAATCTGCTCATTTTGGAAAATCTGCTCATTTTGGAAAATCTGCTCATTTTGGAAGATCTGCTCATTTTGGAAAATCTGCTCATTTTCGAAAATCTGCTCATTTTGGAAAATCTGCTAATTTTGGAAAAATCTGCTCATTTTGGAAAATCTGCTCATTTTGGAAAATCTGCTCATTTTGGAAGATCTGCTCATTTTGGAAAATCCTGCTCATTTTGGAAAATCTGCTCATTTTGGAAAATCTGCTCATTTTGGAAAATCTGCTCATTTTGGAAGATCTGCTCATTTTTGGAAAATCTGCTCATTTTGGAAAATCTGCTCATTTTGGAAAATCTGCTCATTTTGGAAAATCTGCTCATTTTGGAAAATCTGCTCATTTTGGAAAATCTGCTCATTTTGGAAAAATCTGCTCATTTTGGAAAATCTGCTCATTTTGGAAAATCTGCTCATTTTGGAAAAATCTGCTCATTTTGGAAAATCTGCTCATTTTGGAAAATCTGCTCATTTTTGGAAAATCTGCTCATTTTGGAAAATCTGCTCATTTTGGAAAATCTGCTCATTTTGGAAAATCTGCTCATTTTGGAAAATCTGCTCATTTTGGAAAATCTGCTCATTTTGGAAAATCTGCTCATTTTGGAAAATCCTGCTCATTTTGGAAAATCTGCTCATTTTGGAAAATCTGCTCATTTTGGAAAATCTGCTCATTTTGGAAAATCCTGCTCATTTTGGAACATCTGCTCATTTTGGAAAATCTGCTCATTTTGGAAAATCCTGCTCATTTTGGAAAATCTGCTCATTTTGGAAAATCTGCTCATTTTGGAAAATCCTGCTCATTTTGGAAAATCTGCTCATTTTGGAAAATCTGCTCATTTTGGAAAATCTGCTCATTTTGGAAAATCTGCTCATTTTGGAAAATCCTGCTCATTTTGGAAAATCTGCTCATTTTGGAAAATTTGCTCATTTTGGAAAATCCTGCTCATTTTGGAAAATCTGCTCATTTTGGAAGATCTGCTCATTTTGGAAAATCTGCTCATTTTGGAAAATCCTGCTCATTTTGGAACATCTGCTCATTTTGGAAAATCTGCTCATTTTGGAAAATCCTGCTCATTTTGGAAAATCTGCTCATTTTGGAAAATCTGCTCATTTTGGAAAATCCTGCTCATTTTGGAAAATCTGCTCATTTTGGAAAATCTGCTCATTTTGGAAAATCTGCTCATTTTGGAAAATCTGCTCATTTTGGAAAATCCTGCTCATTTTGGAAAATCTGCTCATTTTGGAAAATTTGCTCATTTTGGAAAATCCTGCTCATTTTGGAAAATCTGCTCATTTTGGAAGATCTGCTCATTTTGGAAAATCTGCTCATTTTGGAAAATCTGCTCATTTTGGAAAATCTGCTCATTTTGGAAGATCTGCTCATTTTCGAAAATCTGCTCATTTTGGAAAATCTGCTCATTTTGGAAAATCTGCTCATTTTGGAAAATCCTGCTCATTTTGGAGCAATGTATCGTAAAATCGTTAAGGGCTGCGCCGAAAAATTACGCCAATTGCATTTTAAAATGAGGAATTGTTTCCCGGTATACGCTAGTATGGGGCTTTTGAAAGGGGACGGACGGACGGACACATTAATCTATTGCAGGCTGGTACACTCACTTTACAACCTCGTTCTTACCAGTATAAAAGTCCAAACCTTAATGGGGGGGGGGGACCCCATCGCACGCGAGAGAGAGGATCGCCAACAAGCGGAACGCTGGTCGTTGCAAACCGGCCGGGTAAGAGGAAAGTAGTGGTAGTAGTATCCAGGAGTAGTGGTGTTAGTGGTGGTGGTGATGGTAGTTGGAGAGGCGTATCGAGGCCAATGTTATCCAGGGCAGAGGTTAGTTAGTTTGGGTTACCGCGTGGGATTTAAGCGGAGCAACATAATCCGTGAGAGTTTGTTTTGGACTGGGGGGGGAGAGGTTTTAGATCACGCGTGGTTAAAGCAGCCAGTACCTGACACAGCCAATTAGTATTACTACACTACTATACACTACGCTATAAACTACACTATACACTACACTATACACTAGTGTACTAGTATACTACACTATACACTAGTGTACTAGTATACTACACTATACACTAGTGTACAAGTATACTACACTATACACTAGTGTACTAGTATACTACACTATACACTAGTGTACTAGTATACTACACTATACACTAGTGTACTAGTATACTACACTATACACTAGTGTACTAGTATACTACACTATACACTAGTGTACTAGTATACTACACTATACACTAGTGTACTAGTATACTACACTGTACACTAGTGTACTAGTATACTACACTGTACACTAGTGTACTAGTATACTACACTGTACACTAGTGTACTAGTACACTAGACGATACACTAGTGTACTAGTATACTACACTATACACTAGTGTACTAGTATACTACACTATACACTAGTGTACTAGTATACTACACTATACACTAGTGTACTAGTATACTACACTATACACTAGTGTACTAGTATACTACACTATACACTAGTGTACTAGTACACTACACTATACACTAGTGTACTAGTACACTACACTATACACTAGTGTACTAGTATACTACACTATACACTAGTGTACTAGTATACTACACTATACACTAGTGTACTAGTATACTACACTATACACTAGTGTACTAGTATACTACACTATACACTAGTGTACTAGTACACTACACTATACACTAGTGTACTAGTATACTACACTATACACTAGTGTACTAGTATACTACACTATACACTAGTGTACTAGTACACTACACTATACACTAGTGTACTAGTATACTACACTATACACTAGTGTACTAGTATACTACACTATACACTAGTGTACTAGTATACTACACTATACACTACACTACTATACACTAGTGTACTAGTATACTACACTATACACTACACTACTATACACTAGTGTACTGGTATACTACACTATACACTACACTACTATACACTAGTGTACTAGTATACTACACTATACACTACACTACTATACACTAGTGTACTAGTATACTACACTATACACTACACTACTATACACTAGTGTACTAGTTTACTACACTATACACTAGTGTACTAGTATACTGCACTATACACTACACTACCATACACTAGTGCTGTACGAGTAACGAAATCGGCGCGTTCCGTTTTCGCGACAAACATTACTAATATTGGCTGTGTCGGGTGGTGGCGGGGAGCTTAAACGACACAACATTTACATAACCACGTGATCGAACCCCGACAACAACAACAACAACAACAACAAAAAATCCTCCATCATGGTTTGGGGTAAGGTCGCGTCGATTCCGAACGCGGCGTCGCCACCACCACCACCCCGACAACACGACCCAATAATTGAGGAGGTTTCTGTGTAAAGTAAAAAAAATGTTTAACAAAAAAAAACCCCCGCCACTGCCGATTCGTTACGGGCGTGGAGCTATCGCTAGCCGGTTGTGTGCTGGCGCTTCTTGACACGGTCCTGGAGGATTTCCGAGGGGATCCTTCAGAAATCCCACGTTGGGGATTGTTGAGAAGGTCCTGGAGATGGTTGAGAAGGTTCCTAAAAGAATCCGGCAGTCGTTGAATTGGCCCTAGGAGATTTGCTGAGAGATGGTTATCGAGGCTCTGGAGATGGTTGTTGAGAAGGTTCCTACGTAATCTGATAGTTGTTGAGAAGGTCCTGGAGATTTTTCAGAAGGTTCCTACATCATATGACAGTTGTTGAGAAAGTTCCAAGAGGTTCTTGAGAAGACCCCTACAGGATCTGGAGGTTGTTGAGAAGGTCCTGGAGATTTTTCAGAAGGTTCCTAAAATGATCCGGCAGTTGTTGAGTTGGCCCTAGGAGATTTGCTGAGAGATGGTTATCCAGGCTCTGGAGATGGTTGTTGAGAAGGTTCCTACGTAATCTGACAGTTGTTGAGAAGGTCCTGGAGATTTTTCAGAAGGTTCCTACATAATCTGACAGTTGTTGAGTTGGCCCTAGGAGATTTGCTGAGAGATGGTTATCCAGGCTCTGAAGATGGTTGAGAAAGTTCCTACATAATCTGACAGTTGTTGAGAAGGTCCTGGAGATTTTTCAGAAGGTTCCTACATAATCTGACAGTTGTTGAGTTGGTCCTAGGAGATTGGTGAGAGATGGTTCTCCAGGTTCTGGCGGTTGTTGAGAAGGTCCTGGAGATTGTTGAGAAGGTTCCTACATAATCTGACAGTTGTTGAGAAGGTCCTGGAGATTTTTCAGAAGGTTCCTACATAATATGGCAGTTGTTGAGAAGGTTCTAATAGGTTCTTGAGAAGACCCCTACAGGATCTGGAGGTTGTTGAGAAGGTCCCGGAGGATTTTTTTTTAAAGGGTTCCTTACAGGATCTGGACGTCCTTGAGAAGGTCCTTGAGATTTATGAGAAGGTCCCGGATAATACTGAGAAGATCTTGAAGATCTGTAGGTTGCTGAGGTCTCATGGGTTTCAGAGGCTATTGCGTGTGAGTGTCTGGAGAGAGTCCCAGAGGTTATTGAGAAGGTCCTACAGGTCGTAGAGAAGGTACTACAGGTCGTAGAGAAGGTACTACAGGTCATTGAGACGGTCCTGGAGGTCATTGAGAAGGTCTTACAGGTCGTAGAGAAGGTCCTACAGGTCATTGGGAAGGTCCTACAGGTCATTGAGAAGGTCTTACAGGTCGTAGAGAAGGTCCTACAGGTCGTAGAGAAGGTCTTACAGGTCATTGAGAAGGTCCTACAGGTCATTGAGAAGGTCCTACAGGTCATTGAGAAGGTCCTACAGGTCGTAGAGAAGGTCTTACAGGTCATTGAGAAGGTCCTACAGGTCATTGAGAAGGTCCTACAGGTCATTGAGAAGGTCCTACAGGTCGTAGAGAAGGTCCTACAGGTCACTGAGAAGGTCCTACAGGTCATTGAGAAGGTCCTACAGATCATTGAGAAGGTCGTACAGGTCATTGAGAAGGTCTTACAGGTCATTGAGAATGTCCTGCAGATCATTGAGAAGGTCCTGCAGATCCCTAAGAAGGTCCTACAGTTACTTAGAAGGTCTTACAGGTCGTAGAGAAGGTCTTACAGGTCATTGAGAACGTCCTACAGGTCATAAAGAAGGTCCTACAGGTCATTGAGAAGGTCCTACAGGTCATTGAGATGGTCCTACAGGTCATTAAGAAGGTCCTACAGATCATTGAGAAGGTCTTACAGGTCATTAAGAAGGTCCTACAGGTCATTGAGAAGGTCTTACAGGTCATTGAGAAGGTCTTACAGGTCATTGAGAAGGTCCTACAGGTCATTGAGAAGGTCCTACAGGTCGTAGAGAAGGTCCTACAGGTCACTGAGAAGGTCCTACAGGTCATTGAGAAGGTCTTACAGGTCATTGAGAATGTCCTGCAGATCATTAAGAAGGTCCTGCAGATCCCTCAGAAGGTCCTACAGATACTTAGAAGGTACTACAGGTCGTAGAAAAGGTCCTATAGGTCATTGAAAAGGTCCTACAGGTCATTGAAATGGTCCTACAGGTCATTGAAATGGTCCTACAGGTCATTAAGAAGGTCCTACAGGTCGTAGAGAAGGTCTTACAGGTCATTGAGAAGGTCCTACAGGTCATTGAGAAGGTCCTGCAGATCCCTAAGAAGGTCCTACAGGTCACTGAGAATGTCCTGCAGATCCTCCAGAACGTCCTACCACAGACCATTTAGAAAGTCCTATGGGCCATTGAAAAGGTCCTGCGTATCACTGAGAAGGTCCTGCAGATGATTAAAGCTGTGGAGGAGGCCACTGTGGGAGCTGAAGGCTGGAGGAGGGATCCTTCCTGTGTTGGTTGTGGTGGTTGTGGTGGTTGTGATGGTTGTTGTGGTGGTGGTGGCGTTAGGAGACTGTGGGCTGAGATGCTTGTGCCTTCATGGCCTCGATGGAGTAGAGGATCTTCTTCTGGTGTCCCGGCAGGTGGACTCCTATCCTCAGCAGGTCCCTATGGGAATAACAAGGAGATGGCACAGGTGGGTGCATGGGTGGGTGAGTGGGTGGATGGGTGAGTGAGTGGGTAAGTGGGTGTGTGGGTGGGTGAGTGGGTGGGTGGTTGGGTGGATGAGTGATTGAGTGGGTGGGTGGGTGAGTGGTTGGGTGAGTGGATGGATGAGTGAGTGGGTGGGTGGGTGAGTAGGTGGGTGAGTGGATGGATGAGTGAATGGGTGAGTGGGTGGGTGGTTGGGTGGATGAGTGGGTGGGTGAGTGGTTGGGTGAGTGATTGAGTGGGTGGGTGGGTGAGTGGATGGATGAGTGAGTGGGTGGGTGGGTGGATGGGTGGGTGGGTGAGTGGATGGATGAGCAAGTGGGTGGGTGGTTGGGTGGATGAATGGATGAGTGAGTGGGTGGGTGGTTGGGTGAGTGGTTGGGTGGGTGAGTGGATGGGTGAGTGGTTGGGTGAGTGATTGAGTGGGTGGGTGGGTGAGTGGGTGGGTGAGTGGATGGATGAGTGAGTGGGTGGGTGGTTGGGTGAGTGGTTGGGTGGGTGAGTGGATGGGTGAGTGGTTGGGTGAGTGATTGAGTGGGTGGGTGGGTGAGTGGGTGGGTGAGTGGATGGATGAGTGAGTGGGTGGGTGGTTGGCTGAGTGGTTGGATGGGTGAGTGGATGGGTGAGTGGTTGGGTGAGTGATTGAGTGGGTGGGTGGGTGAGTGGGTGGGTGAGTGGATGGATGAGTGAGTGGGTGGGTGGTTGGGTGAGTGGTTGGGTGGGTGAGTGGATGGGTGAGTGTTGGGTGAGTGATTGAGTGGGTGGGTGGGTGAGTGGGTGGGTGGGTGAGTGGATGGATGAGTGAGTGGGTGGGTGGTTGGGTGAGTGGTTGGGTGGGTGAGTGGATGGGTGAGTGGTTGGGTGAGTGATTGAGTGGGTGGGTGGGTGAGTGGGTGGGTGGGTGAGTGGATGGAGGAGTGAGTGGGTGGGTGGTTGGGTGAGTGGTTGGGTGGGTGAGTGGATGGGTGAGTGGTTGGGTGAGTGATTGAGTGGGTGGGTGGGTGAGTGGGTGGGTGGGTGAGTGGATGGATGAGTGAGTGGGTGGGTGGTTGGCTGAGTGGTTGGATGGGTGAGTGGATGGGTGAGTGGTTGGGTGAGTGATTGAGTGGGTGGGTGGGTGAGTGGGTGGGTGAGTGGATGGATGAGTGAGTGGGTGGGTGGTTGGGTGAGTGGTTGGGTGGGTGAGTGGATGGGTGAGTGGTTGGGTGAGTGATTGAGTGGGTGGGTGGGTGAGTGGGTGGGTGGGTGAGTGGATGGATGAGTGAGTGGGTGGGTGGTTGGGTGGAGTGGTTGGGTGGGTGAGTGGATGGGTGAGTGGTTGGGTGAGTGATTGAGTGGGTGGGTGGGTGAGGGGGTGGGTGGGTGAGTGGATGGATGAGTGAGTGGGTGGTGGTTGGGTGAGTGGTTGGGTGGGTGAGTGGATGGGTGAGTGGTTGGGTGAGTGATTGAGTGGGTGGGTGGGTGAGTGGGTGGGTGGGTGAGTGGATGGCATGAGTGAGTGGGTGGGTGGTTGGGTGAGTGGTTGGGTGGGTGAGTGGATGGGTGAGTGGTTGGGTGAGTGATTGAGTGGGTGGGTGGGTGAGTGGTGGGTGAGTGGATGGATGAGTGAGTGGGTGGGTGGTTGGGTGAGTGGTTGGGTGGGTGAGTGGATGGGTGAGTGGTTGGGTGAGTGAATTGAGTGGGTGGGTGGGTGAGTGGGTGGGTGGGTGAGTGGATGGATGAGTGAGTGGGTGGGTGGTTGGGTGAGTGGTTGGGTGGGTGAGTGGATGGGTGAGTGGTTGGGTGAGTGATTGAGTGGGTGGGTGGGTGAGTGGGTGGGTGGGTGAGTGGATGGATGAGTGAGTGGGTGGGTGGTTGGGTGAGTGGTTGGGTGGGTGAGAGTGGATGGGTGAGTGGTTGGGTGAGTGATTGAGTGGGTGGGTGGGTGAGTGGGTGGGTGAGTGGATGGATGAGTGAGTGGGTGGGTGGTTGGGTGAGTGGTTGGGTGGGTGAGTGGATGGGTGAGTGGTTGGGTGAGTGATTGAGTGATGAGTGGGTGGGTGGGTGAGTGGGTGGGTGAGTGGATGGATGAGTGAGTGGGTGGGTGGTTGGGTGAGTGGTTGGGTGGGTGAGTGGATGGGTGAGTGGTTGGGTGAGTGATTGAGTGGGTGGGTGGGTGAGTGGGTGGGTGAGTGGATGGATGAGTGAGTGGGTGGGTGGTTGGGTGAGTGGTTGGGTGGGTGATTGAGTGGGTGGGTAGGTGAGTGGGTGGGTGAGTGGATGGATGAGTGAGTGGGTGGGTGGGTGGGTGAGTGCGTGGGTGAGTGGATGGATGAGAGTGAGTGGGTGGGTGGTTGGGTGTGAGTGGTTGGGTGGGTGAGTGGTTGGGTGGGTGAGTGGATGGGTGAGTGGTTGGGTGAGTGATTGAGTGGGTGGGTGGGTGGTCGGGAGGATGAGTGGATGGGTGAGCGGGCGGGTTTAGCGGGCCGACCGACCGACCGGCCGACCGGCCGAGCGACCGAGCGAGCGAGCGACTGACTGTAGCGGCCGAGCGGGCGACTCACTCCTGGGTGATCTGGTGGACGAGCGGGAAGCTCGTGAAGCCGGCCTCCTGGAAGCTGGCCTGGTGCATGGCCATGCCGATGGCGTCCAGTGATTGAGTGGGTGGGTGAGTAGGTGGGTGAGTGGATGGATGAGTGAGTGGGTGGGTGGTTGGGTGGATGAGTGGATGGATGAGTGAGTAGGTGGGTGAGTGGTTGGGTGAGTGATTGAGTGCATGGGTGGGTGAGTGGGTGGGTGAGTGGATGGATGAGTGAGTGGGTGAGTGGATGGATGAGTGAGTGGGTGGGTGGTTGGGTTGATGAGTGGTTGGGTGAGTGGATGGATGAGTGAGTGGGTGGGTGAGTGGTTGGGTGAGTGATTGAGTGGGTCGGTGGGTGAGTAGGTCGGTGAGTGGATGGATGAGTGGATGGGTGAGTGGGTGGGTGGATGAGTGGATGGGTGAGTGGATGGATGAGTGAGTGGGTGGGTGAGTGGTTGGGTGAGTGATTGAGTGGGTGGGTGGGTGAGTGGGTGAGTGGATGGATGAGTCAGTGAGTGGGTGAGTGATTGAGTGGGTGGGTGGGTGGTCGGGTGGATGAGTGGATGGGTGAGCGGGCGGGTTTAGCGGGCCGACCGACCGACCGGCTGACCGGCTGAGCGACCGAGCGAGCGAGCGACTGACTGTAGCGGCCGAGCGGGCGACTCACTCCTGGGTGATCTGGTGGACGAGCGGGAAGCTCGTGAAGCCGGCCTCCTGGAAGCTGGCCTGGTGCATGGCCATGCCGATGGCGTCAAGCCACTCGGCAACGCTCGGGAAACTCAGCAGCTCGGGAACGTTGTGGTAGACGGCCGACCGGACACCGCTGTGGACGCGGGGAGGGGAGGGGGTGGGGGGTACGGGAAGGCATCATGAGCAGATCGACCGCGGGAGGAATCCGTCGTGAGAATTTTATTGTTTTATATTTTTTATTATTTTATTGTTTCCCTATAAACGCGGCGGTGACTTTACCGAAAGAACCAAGAATAATACTTTAATTGTTTTACAATAATTTTATTGTTTTATATTTTTATTTATTTTATTGTTTCCCCTATCTACGCGGTGGTGGTGACTTTACCGAAAGAACCAAGAATAATAATTGTATTGTTTTTACAATAATTTTATTGTTTTATATTTTTATTATTTTATTGTTTCCCTTCTACGTGGTAACTTTACCGGAACAACCAAGAATGATAATTTTATTGTTTTACAATAATTTTATTTATATTCTTAGTTTTTTCGGTAAAGTCAACGTGACTTTACCGAAAAAACTAAGAATATGAATTACTGCAGTAACGAAAGCTTTAAATCAAAATAATTTTATTGTTTTATATTTTTATTATTTTATTGTTTCCCTATCAACGCGGCAGTGACTTTACCGAAAGAACCAAGAATAATACTTTAATTGTTTTACAATAATTGTATTGTTTTATATTTTTATTATTTTATTGTTTCCCCTATCTACGCGGTGGTGGTGACTTTACCGAAAGAACCAAGAATAATAATTTTATTGTTTTACAATAATTTTATTGTTTTATTTTTTTATTATTTTATTGTTTCCCTATCTACGCGGCAGTGACTTTACCGGAAGAACCAAGAATAATAATTTTATTGTTTTACAATAATTTTATTGTTTTATATTTTTATTATTTTATTGTTTCCCTTCTACGTGGTAACTTTACCGGAACAACCAAGAATGATAATTTTATTGTTTTACAATAATTTTATTTATATTCTTAGTTTTTTCGGTAAAGTCAACGTGACTTTACCGAAAAAACTAAGAATATGAATTACTGCAGTAACGAAAGCTTTAAATCAAAATAATTTTATTGTTTTATATTTTTATTATTTTATTGTTTCCCTATCAACGCGGCAGTGACTTTACCGAAAGAACCAAGAATAATACTTTAATTGTTTTACAATAATTGTATTGTTTTATATTTTTATTATTTTATTGTTTCCCCTATCTACGCGGTGGTGGTGACTTTACCGAAAGAACCAAGAATAATAATTTTATTGTTTTACAATAATTTTATTGTTTTATTTTTTTATTATTTTATTGTTTCCCTATCTACGCGGCAGTGACTTTACCGGAAGAACCAAGAATAATAATTTTATTGTTTTACAATAATTTTATTGTTTTATATTTTTATTATTTTATTGTTTCCCTTCTACGTGGTAACTTTACCGGAACAACCAAGAATGATAATTTTATTGTTTTACAATAATTTTATTTATATTCTTAGTTTTTTCGGTAAAGTCAACGTGACTTTACCGAAAAAACTAAGAATATGAATTACTGCAGTAACGAAAGCTTTCAATCAAAATAATTTTATTGTTTTATATTTTTATTATTTTATTGTTTCCCTATCAACGCGGCGGTGACTTTACCGAAAGAAGCAAGAATAATAATTTTATTGTTTTACAATAATTTAATTGTTTTATATTTTTATTTATTTTATTGTTTCCCCTATCTACGCGGTGGTGGTGACTTTACCGAAAGAACCAAGAATAATAATTTTATTGTTTAACAATAATTTTATTGATTTATATTTTTATTATTTTATTGTTTCCCTTCTACGGAGCATTTGTAGCGGGCTGCGTGAACGGCGGTTACACCGCGAGATGCCTCCCCTTCGCCGGTGTTCAAGTACGAATTGTAGTTTGCGTTGATTGTAATCGCAGTAGGGTGTTTATTTTAATTTTATTTTATTACGTTTAATCTTATTTTATTTTCCTATTATATCCTATTTAATTTTTTATTCTATTCTATTACGTTTTATTTTTAAAATCATTTCATTCTTTCCATTCCACGTGACTTTACCGCGAGAACCAAACAGGTACTCTTTGGTTCTATTCGGTAAAGTCACGTTGGTAGGTAAAAAAATAAAATAATAACAAAAATCACGGCGTTTCGGCCAAAGAGTGTGGATCCTTGCAGTCACGAAAGCTTCAAATCTAGAACCAAGTGGGTGTTTGTGCCCCGTTCCGGCAGTGGTTAAACGGGGCGTTGCGTCAGAAGGCGCTCAAACGAGCCGAGGGTCTTCGGGGTAAACCTCCCGCGGGGATTTCGTATCCCTTGGGTCTTCGGGTTCAAAGGAAAAAAAACAACAACGGGCGATGGAGACCTTTCCGATCGCATACGCAAGAGGCTCCAACCTCCTGACGCGACCCTTGACCGAAAGACCCCCCCGGAAAATTTGAATTCCTGCAGTCAACGAAAGCTTCTGAGTCGAGACTTCTGGCAAGGATTTGGAGCGCCGCGTTACGGTGGCTCTGGCGAGCACGTCTCTGATGGCGATAATGCAACAATGGCTTCGCTTGGCATTGAGCGGCCTACACCGGGGGCAGGGGGATTCTCCACAACGCCGCAGGGCGACCAGGACAAGGGCAATGCCAGGTATGGGAAGACTTAGAGAGCTCCTCCTCCTGCACCACCGCCAACTCCTTCACCTCTCCCTTCACCTCCATCTCCTTCACCTCCTCCTGCACCACCTCCTCCTGCTGCACCACCTCCCACCACCACCTCCACCTCCACCCCCTCCACCTCCTCCCCCTTCACCTCCTCCACCTCCTCCCCCTCCACCTCCTCCTCCACCTCCTCCTCCACCTCCTCCACCTCCACCTCCCTCTCATCCACCTCCTTCTCCTCCCCCTTCTCCTCCTCCTCCTCCTCCTCCTCCTCCACCTCCTCTTCCTCCACCTCCTCCACCACCTCCTCCTCCTCCTCCTCCTCCACCTCCTCCTCCCCCTCCACCTCCTCCTCCACCTCCTCCTCTTCCCCCTCAACCTCCACCTCCTCCACCTCCCTCTCATCCACCACTTCCTCCTCCACCTCCTCCTCCTCCTCCTCCTCCACCACCTCCACCTCCACCTCCTCCTCCACCTCCTCCTCTTCCCCCTCAACCTCCACCTCCTCCACCTCCCTCTCATCCACCACTTCCTCCTCCACCTCCTCCTCCCTCTACTTCTCCTCCTCCACCACCCCCACCAACCCCCACCACCACCACAACCTCCACCACCCCCCACCACCACCACCACCACCTTCCCCACCACCACCTCCACCACCCACCACCACCACCCACCCACCCACCACACCCACCACCGCCTCCTCACCCCGAGGCTCTCCGTCCACCCGCGGTGCCCCCCAAAGCACGTGGGTTCTCCTGCAGCCCCTCCAGGCGAGACAGGATCTGCCCGAAGCTGGGCCTCGAAGCCCTCTCGGCCTCCCAGCAGTCGAGCATCAGGGTGTGCAAAGCCGGGGGGCAGTCGAGGGGGGGTGGCAGCCGGTAGCCCCTCTCCACCGACTCGATCACCTGGACACAGGGCCCGGGGAGGTGGAACGAGAGGGTCGGCGGTGGTGGTGGTGGTGGTGGTGGGGGGGGTGGGGGGGGGTGGGGGGGATGTGGCTCACGCACAGAGAGAGATGCAGAGAGATACACAGAGATACACAGAGAGAGATACAGAGAGAGATATACACAGAGAGATATACACAGAGAGATATAGAGAGAGATAGAGAGAGATATACAGAGAGATAGAGAGAGATATACACAGAGAGAGATAGAGAGAGATAGAGAGAGATACACAGAGAGATAGAGAGAGATACACAGAGATAGATACACAGAGAGATAGAGAGAGATACACAGAGAGATAGAGAGAGATACACAGAGAGAGATACACAGAGAGATAGAGAGAGATAGAGAGAGATACACAGAGAGACGCACAGAGAGAGATAGAGAGAGATATACACAGAGAGATGCACAGAGAGAGATAGAGAGAGAGATATACACAGAGAGACGCACAGAGAGAGATAGAGAGAGATATACACAGAGAGATATACACAGAGAGAGATAGAGAGAGATATACACAGAGATATACACAGAGAGAGATGCAGAGAGATACACAGAGATACACAGAGAGATGTACACAGAGAGAGATAGAGAGATATATACACAGAGATACACAGAGAGATACACAGAGAGAGATAGAGAGAGATATATACACAGAGAGACGCACAGAGAGAGATAGAGAGAGAGAGAGATACACAGAGATACACAGAGAGATACACAGAGATACACAGAGAGATACACAGAGATACATAGAGATAGACAGATAGATACGCAGAGATACACAGAGATACACAGATAGACAGAGAGATACAGAGATAGACAGAGATAGACAGAGATACACAGAGATAGACAGAGATACACAAAGAGATGCACAGAGATAGACAGAGATACACAGAGATAGACAGAGATACACAGAGATACACAGAGATAGACAGAGACCCACGGAGATACACAGAGACCCACAGAGACCCATAGAGATACACAGAGACCCATAGAGATACACAGAGATACACAGAGACCCATAGAGATACACAGAGACCCACAGAGATACACAGAGATACACAGAGACCCACAGAGACCCATAGAGATACACAGAGACCCATAGAGATACACAGAGACCCATAGAGATACACAGAGATACACAGAGACCCACAGAGACCCATAGAGATACACAGAGACCCATAGAGACGCCCATAGACACCCACAGATACACCTATATACACTCACAGAGATACACAGAGACCCACAGAGATACACAGAGACCCACAGACACCCAGATCCATCGCGGCCCTCTATAGACCCATAGAGACCCACATAAACACCTAGAGACACCTACAGAGATACACAGATCCATAGAGGCACCCATACACCCATAGAGACCCATAGAAATACCTATAAAGACCCATAGAGACCCATAGAACCATAGAGACACTCAGAGACACACACAGAGACCCATAGACTCAGTCCCATAGAAACCCACAGACACACCCACAGAGACACCCATAGACCCATAGAGACACATAAAGACTCCCATAGAGATGCCCACAGTGACCCATAGAGACCCACAGAGACATGTATAGACCCATAGAGACCCACAGAGACACCCATAGACCCATAGAGACCCACAGAGAGACCCATAGACCAATAGAGACCCACAGAGACACCCATAGACCTAGAGACCCATAAAGACACCCATAGAGATACCTACAAAGACCCATAGAGACCCACAAAGACACCCATAGACCCACAGAGACCCACAAAGACACCCATAGAGATACCCACAGAGACGCATAGATACCCACAGAGACCCATAAAGACACCCATAGAGATATACATAGAGACACCCATAGACCCATAGAGACACCCATAGACCCATAGAGACCCATAGAGATACCCACAGAGACGCACATAGACCCATAGAGACACCCATAGACCCATAGAGACCCATAGAGATACCCACAGAGACGCACATAGACCCATAGAGACCCATAAAGATACCCATAGAGATACCTACAGAGACGCATAAAAACCCACAGAGACACGTATAGACCCATAGAGACCCACAGATACACCCATAGACCCATAGAGACCCACAGAGACACCCATAGACCTAGAGACCCATAAAGACACCCATAGAGATACCTACAGAGACCCATAGAGACCCACAGAGACACGTATAGACCCATAGAGACCCACAGAGACCCATAGAGACCCACAGAGACACCTACAGAGATGCACATAGACCCAGAGAGACCCATAGAGACCCACAGAGACACCCATAGACCCATAGAGAGACCCACAGAGACACCCATAGACCCAGAGAGACCCATAAATACACCCATAGAGACACCCATAGACCCACAGAGATACCCACAGAGACCCACAGAGACCCACAGAGAGACCCACAGAGACACCCACAGAGACACCCACAGAGACCCACAGTGAGACCCACAGAGACACCCACAGGGACACCCACAGAGACACCCACAGAGACACCCATAGAGACCCACAGAGACCCACAGGGCCACCCATAGACCAACAGAGACACCCACAGAGATACCCACAGAGATACCCACAGAGACACCCACAGAGAGACACCCACAGGGACACCCACAGAGAGACACCCACAGAGACACCCAGAGACACCCACAGAGACACCCACACAGAGACACCCATAGACCCACAGAAAGACACCCTCAGAGACACCCACAGAGACACCCATACAGACACCCACAGAGACACCCACAGAGACACCCACAGAGACACCTACACAGAGACACCCACAGAGACACCCACAGAGACACCCACCGAGACACCCATAGAGACACCCACACAGAGACACCCACAGAGACACCCACACAGACACCCACAGAGAGACCCACAGAGAGACCCACAGAGACACCCATAGACCCACAGAGAGACCCACAGAGACACCCACAGAGACACCCATAGAGACCCACAGAGACCCACAGGGACACCCATAGACCCACAGAGAGACCTATAGACCCACAGAGACACCCACAGAGACACCCACAGGGACACCCACAGAGACACCCACAGAGACACCCACAGAGACACCCACAGAGAGACACCCACAGGGACACCCACAGAGACACCCACAGAGACACCCACAGAGACACCCACAGAGACCCACAGAGACACCCACAGAGACACCCACAAAGACACCCATAGAGATCCACAGAGACACCCAAAGGGACACCCACAGACCCACAGAGAGACCATAGACCCACACAGACACCCACACAGACACCCACATAGACACCCACACAGAAACACCCACAGAGACAGCCACAGAGACACCCACAGAGACACCCACACAGACACCCACACAGAGACACCCACCGAGACACCCATAGAGATACCCACACAGAGACACCCACAGAGACACCCACACAGACACCCACAGAGAGACCCACAGAGAGACCCACAGAGACACCCATAGACACATAGAGAGACCCACAGAGACACCCATAGACCCAGAGAGACCCATAAATACACCCATAGAGACACCCATAGTCCCACAGAGATACCCACAGAGACCCACAGAGACCCACAGAGAGACCCACAGAGACACCCACAGAGACACCCACAGAGACACCCATAGAGACCCACAGAGACCCACAGGGCCACCCATAGACCAACAGAGACACCCACAGAGATACCCACAGAGATACCCATAGAGACACCCACAGAGAGACACCCACAGGGACACCCACAGAGAGACACCCACAGAGACACCCACAGAGACACCCACAGAGACACTCATAGACCCACAGAGACACCCACAGACACCCACAGAGACACCCACAGAGACACCCATACAGACACCCACAGAGACACCCACAGAGACACCCACAGAGACACCCACACAGAGACACCCACAGAGACACCCACAGAGACACCCACCGAGACACCCATAGAGACACCCACACAGAGACACCCACAGAGACACCCACACAGACACCCACAGAGAGACCCACAGAGAGACCCACAGAGACACCCATAGACCCACAGAGAGACCCACAGAGACACCCACAGAGACACCCATAGAGACCCACAGAGACCCACAGGGACACCCATAGACCCACAGAGAGACCTATAGACCCACAGAGACACCCACAGAGACACCCACAGGGACACCCACAGAGACACCCACAGAGACACCCACAGAGACACCCACAGAGACACCCACACAGACACCCACACAGACACCCACATAGACACCCACACAGAAACACCCACAGAGACAGCCACAGAGACACCCACAGAGACACCCACACAGACACCCACACAGAGACACCCACACAGACACCCACAGAGACACCCACACAGACACCCACAGGGACACCCACACAGAGACACCCACACAGAGACACCCACAGGGACACCCACACAGAGACACCCACACAGAGACACCCACACAGAGACACCCACACAGACATCCACACAGAGACACCCACACAGAGACACCCACACACAGACACCCACACACAGACACCCACAGGGACACCCACACAGAGACACCCACACACAGACACCCACAGAGACACCCACACAGAGACACCCACACACAGACACCCACACAGAGACACCCACACAGAGACACCCACAGAGACACCCACACAGAGACCCCCACACAGAGACACCCACACAGACACCCACACAGACACCCACACAGACACCCACAGGGACACCCACACACAGACACCCACACAGACACCCACACAGACACCCACACACAGACACCCACAGAGACACCCACACAGAGACACCCACAGAGACACCCACAGAGACACCCATAGACCCACACAGACACCCACACAGACACCCACAGAGACACCCATAGACCCACAGAGAGACCCACAGAGACACCCATAGACCCAGAGAGACACCCACAGAGACACCCACACAGACACCCACACACAGACACCCACAGAGACACCCACACACAGACACCCACAGAGACACCCACAGAGACACCCATAGACCCACAGAGACACCCACAGACACCCACAGAGACACCCACAGAGACACCCACACAGAGACACCCACACAGAAACACCCACAGAGACACCCACAGAGACACACACAGAGACACACACAGAGACACACACAGAGACACCCATAGACCCACAGAGAGATACCCACAGAGACACCCATAGAGACACCCATAGACCCACACAGACACCCACACAGACACCCACACACAGACACCCACAGAGACACCCACAGAAACACCCACAGAGACACCCACAGAGACACCCACAGAGACACCCATAGACCCACACAGACCCACAGAGAGACCCACAGAGAGACCCACAGAGACACCCACAGACCCACAGAGAGACCCACACAGACACCCATAGAGACACCCACAGAGACACCCACAGAGACACCCATAGAGACACCCACAGAGACACCCACAGAGACACCCACAGAAACACCCACACAGACACCCACAGAGACACCCACAGAGACACCCACACAGAGACACCCACACAGACACACACACAGCCACCCACACAGACACCCACACAGAGACACCCACACAGAGACACCCACACAGACACCCACAGAGACACCCACAGAGACACCCACAGAGACACCCACAGAGAGACACCCACACACAGCCACCCACACAGACACCCACAGAGACACCCACACAGACACCCACAGAGACACCCACAGAGACACCCACACAGACACCCACACAGACACCCACAGAGACACCCACAGAGACACCCACACAGACACC
>NW_027422616.1:5000-92500 GCF_048934315.1 Petromyzon marinus | reverse complement strand
CGCACTCACTCACCCACCCCACCCACCCACCCACCCACTCACTCACCCACTCACTCACCCACCCACCCCACCCACCCACCCACTCACTCACCCACTCACTCACCCACCCCACTCACCCACTCACCCACTCACCCACTCACTCACCCACCCACTCACTCACCCACCCACCCACCCACTCACCCACCCACTCACCCACTCACCCACCCACCCCACCCCCACCCACACCCCCACCCACCCGCAGGTACGCATCGAGCGAGCCGTTCTCCATGAACTCCGTCACGATCATCACCGCGGGGCCCCTCGTGACAACCCCCAGCATGCGCACGACGTTCCCGTGCCGAAACTGCCCCATGAGGCTGGCCTCGCACAGGAAGTCGCGCAGCTGCCGGGCGGTGTGGCCGGCCCTCAGCGTCTTCACGGCCACGACGCTGCCGCCGCCTCCGCCGCCTCCGCCACCGCCTCCGCCACCGCCTCCGCCGCCTCCGCCGCCGCCTCCACCGCCTCCACCGCCTCCGCCGCCTCCGCCGCCGCCTCCTCCACCTCCTCCGCCACCGCCTCCACCTCCTCCGCCACCGCCTCCTCCACCGCCTCCACCGCCGCCGCGTCTGCTCAACGTGGAGGTTGTCTCCGCCTGCCGCCGCTGTCGCGTGGGGCTCGACGCTGCAGGAGACGACGAGGACGAGGAGGAGGAGGAGGAGGAGGAGGAGGCCGCCGACGCCGACGCCGGCGGCAGCGGCGGCGACTGCGGCCGCCGCTGCCGCCGCTGCTGCCGCCGCTGCCGCTTTGTGGACGGCTGCGGCTGCGGCTGCTGCGGCTGCGGCGGCGAAGGGGACCTGGCGAGTGGGCGGCAGGACGCCGGCGGAGGCAGGGCGCAGGAGGAGGAGGAGGAGGAGGAGGAGGAGGCAGGTGGCGGCGTGGCGAGCAGGAGGACGCTGCCGCTGCGGACGCCGGGAGCCAGCAGCGTGCCGCGGTAGACCTCGCCAAACTCGCCTGGGGTGGTGGTGGGTGGTGGTGGTGGTGGGGAGTGAAAGTGCAGAAAGAGTTGGGGGAGGGCGGGTGGGTGGGTGGGCAGGTGGGCGGGTGAGTGGAGGAGTTGGTGGGTGGGTGAGTTGGTGGGTGGGTGGGCGGTTGAGTGAGTGAGTGGGGGAGTTGGTGGGTGGGTGGGTGAGTGAGTGGGTGAGTGAGTGAGTGGGTGGGTGAGTGAGTGGGTGGGGGAGTTGGTGGGTGAGTGAGTGGGTGAGTGGGGGGGGTGAGTGGGTGAGTTGGTGGGTGGGTGAGTGAGTGGGTGAGTGGGTGGGGGAGTTGGTGGGTGAGTGAGTGGGTGGGTGGGTGAGTGGGTGAGTTGGTGGGTGGGTGAGTGAGTGGGTGAGTGGGTGGGGGAGTTGGTGGGTGGGTGGGTGGGTGAGTGAGTGAGTGAGTGGGTGGGTGGGTGGGGGAGTTGGTGGGTGAGTGAGTGGGTGAGTGAGTGAGTGAGTGGGGGAGTTGGTGGGTGGGTGAGTTGGTGGTTGGGTGGGTGAGTGAGTGGGTGGGGGAGTTGATGGGTGGGTGGGTGAGTTGGTGGGTGGGTGGGTGCGTGAGTGGGTGAGTGAGTTGGTGAGTGAGTGGGTAGATGAGTAGGTGGGTGAGTTGGTGAGTGAGTGGGTAGATGAGTGGGTGAGTGAGTTGGTGAGTGAGTGGGTAGATGAGTGGGTGGGTGAGTTGGTTGATGGGTTGGTGGATTAGTGATTGGATGGGTGAGAGGGTAGATGAGTGGGTAGGTGAGTTTGTTGGTGGGTGGATGGGTGAGTTGATGGGTGGGTGGATGAGTGAGTGGATGGGTGAGTGGGTAGATGAGTGGGTGGGCGAGTGGGTGGGTGGACGGGTCAGTAGATGAGTGGGTGGGCAGGTGGATGGGTGGGTGGGTAGATGAGTGAGTGGATGGGTGCGTGAGTTGGTGGGTGGATGAGTGAATTGGTGGGTAAGTGGGTGGATAGGCGAGTGATTGAGTGGGTGGGTAGCTGAGTGAGTGAGAGGCTGGATAGGTGAGTGGGTGAACGAGTGGGTGGGTAAGTGGGGATGAGTCACTGAGCGAGTTGGTGGGTGGGTGAGTGGATTATTGGGTGAGTGAGTGGGTGGATGAGGTGGACGAGGTGGATAAGGTGGAAGTGGTGGTGCAGGTGGTGATGGTGTTGGAGTTGATGGTGGAGGTGATATTTTAGGTGGTGGAGGTGATATTGGAGGTGGTGGAGGTAAAGGTGGAGGTGATGGTGGATGTGGTGGGGATGGTGGAGGCGATGTTGGAGGTGGTAATGGTGGAGGTGATGGTGGAGGTGATATTGGAGGTGGTGGGGGTGATGGTGGAGGTAGTGGTGGTGGAGGAGGTGATGGTGGAGGTGATGGTGGGGATGGTGGAGGTGATATTGCAGGTGGTGGTGGTGATGGTGGAGGTGGTGGTGGAGGTTTTGGTGGAGGTGATGGTGGGGATAGTGGACGTGATGGTGGAGGTGTTGGTGGAGGTGTTGGTGGAGGTGATGGTGGGGATGGTGGAGGTGATGGTGGAGGTGATAGTGGTGGAGGCGGTGATGGTGGGGATGGTGGTCGTGATGGTGGAGGTGATGGTTGGAGGTGATGGTGGAGGAGGTGGTGAAGGCGGTGGTTCTGGAGGCGGTGATAGTGGAGGTGATGGTGGGGATGGTGGAGGTGATGGTGGAGGTGATGGTGGAGGTGATGGTGGAGGTGATGGTGGAGGAGGTGGTGGAGGCGGTGGTTCTGGAGGCGGTGATGGAGGAGGCGATGGTGGAGGTGATGGTGATGGTGGAGGTGATGGTGGACGTGAAGGTGGAGGTGGTGGTGGAGGTGTTGGTGGAGGTGATGGTGGGGATGGTGGTCGTGATGGTGGAGGTGATGTTTGGAGGTGATGGTGGAGGAGGTGGTGGAGGCGGTGGTTCTGGAGGCGGTGATGGAGGAGGCGATGGTGGAGGTGATGGTGGAGGTGATGATGGTGGAGGTGATGCAGGTGGAGGCGATGGTGGAGGTGGAGCCCGAGGTGGACAATCGCCCGTGCCCCACCGGATCCGATGACTCGCTCGATCTGGACGCTGTCCGGGTCGATGTCGCGGGCAAACTCCTGGACAGCCTCGTTGGGATCCTCATACGTGTAGGGATCAACGTACACCTTGGCATGTCGGGACGCTGGGGGGTGGCGGTCAGAAGGTCATAGGGTCAGAAGGTCATAGGGCAGTCGGGTTATACGGTCACAATGTCATACAGTAGTCAGGGCAGAATGTCAAAAGGTCAGCAGGTCATAGGTAGGCAGGTTGCACAGTCAGAAGATCATGCGGTAGTTAGGGCAGAAGGTCAGAAGGTCATACGGTAGTCGGGGCATAAGGTTAGACATTCAAAAGGTCAAATGGTAGTTGGGTCAAAAGGTTATAAAGTCACGTGGTAGTCGGGTCATGTGGTCAGAACGCCATAGAAGGTCAAGAGGTCATACGGTAGTCAGGTTACACAGTCAGTAGGTGACACGGTAGTCAGGTCACACAGTCAGTAGGTGACACGGTAGTCAGGTCACACAGTCAGTAGGTGACACGGTAGGTAGGTTACACAGTCAGTAGGTGACACGGTAGTCAGGTTACACAGTCAGTAGGTGACACGGTAGTCAGGTTACACAGTCAGTAGGTGACACGGTAATCAGGTTACACAGTCAGTAGGTGACACGGTAGTCAGGTTACATAGTCAGTAGGTGATACGGTAGTCAGGTTATACAGTCAGTAGGTGACACGGTAGTCAGGTTACACAGTCAGTAGGTGACACGGTAGTCAGGTTAAACAGTCAGTAGGTGACACGGTAGTCAGGTTACACAGTCAGTAGGTGACACGGTAGTCAGGTTACACAGTCAGTAGGTGACACGGTAGTCAGGTTGTAGAGGCAGTAGGTGACACGGTAGTCAGGTTACACAGTCAGTAGGTGACACGGTAGTCAGGTTAAACAGTCAGTAGGTGACACGGTAGTCAGGTTACACAGTCAGTAGGTGACACGGTAGTCAGGTTATACAGTCAGTAGGTGACACGGTGGTCAGGTTAAACAGTCAGTAGGTGACACGGTAGTCAGGTTACACAGTCAGTAGGTGACACGGTAGTCAGGTTAAACAGTCAGTAAGTGACACGGTAGTCAGGTTACACAGTCAGTAGGTGACACGGTGGTCAGGTTACACAGTCAGTAGGTGACACGGTGGTCAGGTTACACAGTCAGTAGGTGACACGGTGGTCAGGTTACACAGTAGGTGACACAGTAGTCACGTTATATAGTCACTAGGTTACACGGTATTCAGGTTACACAGTCAGTAGATGACACGGTAGTCAGGTTACACAGTCAGTAGGTGACACGGTAGTCAGGTTATACAGTCAGTAGGTGACACGGTAGTCAGGTTACACAGTCAGTAGGTGACACGGTAGTCAGGTTATACAGTCAGTAGGTGACACAGTAGTCAGGTCACACAGTCAGTAGGTGACACGGAAGTCAGGTTACACAGTCAGTAGGTGACACGGTAGTCAGGTTACACAGTCAGTAGGTGACACGGTAGACTGGTTACACAGTCAGTAGGTGACACGGTAGTCAGGTTACACAGTCAGTAGGTGACACGGTAGACTGGTTACACAGTCAGTAGGTGACACGGTAGTCAGGTTACACAGTCAGTAGGTGACACGGTAGTCAGGTTACACAGTCAGTAGGTGACACGGTAGACTGGTTACACAGTCAGTAGGTGACACGGTAGTCAGGTTATACAGTCAGTAGGTGACACGGTAGTCATGTTACACAGTCAGTAGGTGACACGGTAGTCAGGTTATACAGTCAGTAGGTGACACGGTAGTCAGGTTATACAGTCAGTAGGTGACACGGTAGTCAGGTTATACAGTCAGTAGGTGACACGGTAGTCAGGTTACACAGTCAGTAGGTGACACGGTAGTCAGGTTATACAGTCAGTAGGTGACACGGTAGTCACGTTACACAGTCAGTAGGTGACACGGTAGTCAGGTTATACAGTCAGTAGGTGACACGGTAGCCAGGTCACACAGTCAGTAGGTGACACGGTAGTCAGGTTACACAGTCAGTAGGTGACACGGTAGCCAGGTCACACAGTCAGTAGGTGACACGGTAGTCAGGTTACACAGTCAGTAGGTGACACGGTAGTCAGGTTACACAGTCAGTAGGTGACACGGTTGTCAGGGTACACAGTCAGTAGGTGACACGGTAGTCAGGTTACACAGTCAGTAGGTGACACGGTAGTCAGGTTATACAGTCAGTAGGTGACACGGTAGTCAGGTTAGACAGTCAGTAGGTGACACGGTGGTCAGGTTACACAGTCAGTAGGTGACACGGTAGTCAGGTTACACAGTCAGTAGGTGACACGGTAGTCAGGTTACACAGTCAGTAGGTGACACGGTAGTCAGGTTACACAGTCAGTAGGTGACACGGTAGTAAGGTTATACAGTCAGTAGGTTACACGGTAGTCAGGTTGTAGAGGCAGTAGGTGACACGCTAGTCAGGTTGTAGAGGCAGTAGGTGACACGGTAGTCAGGTTACACAGTCAGTAGGTGACACGGTAGTCAGGTCACACAGTCAGTAGGTGACACGGTAGTCAGGTTACACAGTCAGTAGGTGACACGGTAGTCAGGTTACACAGTCAGTAGGTGACACGGTAGTCAGGTTATACAGTCAGTAGGTGACACGGTAGTCAGGTTGTAGAGGCAGTAGGTGACACGCTAGTCAGGTTTTAGAGGCAGTAGGTGACACGGTAGTCAGGTTACACAGTCAGTAGGTGACACGGTAGTCAGGTTACACAGTCAGTAGGTGACACGGTAGTCAGGTTATACAGTCAGTAGGTGACACGGTAGTCAGGTTATACAGTCAGTAGGTGACACGGTAGTCAGGTTACACAGTCAGTAGGTGACACGGTAGTCAGGTTACACAGTCAGTAGGTGACACGGTAGTCAGGTTACACAGTCAGTAGGTGACACGGTAGTCAGGTTAGACAGTTAGTAGGTGACACGGTAGTCAGGTTACACAGTACGTAGGTGACACGATAGTCAGGTTACACAGCCAGTAGGTTACACGGTGATCAGGTTACACAGTCAGTAGGTGACACGGTAGTCAGGTTACACAGTCAGTAGGTGACACGGTAGTCAGGTTACACAGTCAGTAGGTGACACGGTAGTCAGGTTACACAGTCAGTAGGTGACACGGTAGTCAGGTTAGACAGTCAGTAGGTGACACGGTAGTCAGGTTACACAGTCAGTAGGTGACACGGTAGTCAGGTTACACAGTCATTAGGTGACACGGTAGTCAGGTTATACAGTCAGTAGGTGACACGGTAGTTAGATTACACAGTCAGTAGGTGACACGGTAGTCAGGTTATACAGTCAGTAGGTGACACGGTAGTCAGGTTACACAGTCAGTAGGTGACACGGTAGTCAGGTTACACAGTCAGTAGGTGACACGGTAGTCAGGTTACACAGTCAGTAGGTGACACGGTGGTCAGGTTACACGGTCAGTAGGTGACACGGTGGTCAGGTTACACAGTCAGTAGGTGACACGGTAGTCAGGTTATACAGTCAGTAGGTGACACAGTAGTCAGGTTACACAGTCAGTAGGTGACACGGAAGTCAGGTTACACAGTCAGTAGGTGACACGGTAGTCAGGTTACACAGTCAGTAGGTGACACGGTAGACTGGTTACACAGTCAGTAGGTGACACGGTAGTCAGGTTACACAGTCAGTAGGTGACACGGTAGACTGGTTACACAGTCAGTAGGTGACACGGTAGTCAGGTTATACAGTCAGTAGGTGACACGGTAGTCATGTTACACAGTCAGTAGGTGACACGGTAGTCAGGTTATACAGTCAGTAGGTGACACGGTAGTCAGGTTATACAGTCAGTAGGTGACACGGTAGTCAGGTTATACAGTCAGTAGGTGACACGGTAGTCAGGTTACACAGTCAGTAGGTGACACGGTAGTCAGGTTATACAGTCAGTAGGTGACACGGTAGTCACGTTACACAGTCAGTAGGTGACACGGTAGTCAGGTTATACAGTCAGTAGGTGACACGGTAGCCAGGTCACACAGTCAGTAGGTGACACGGTAGTCAGGTTACACAGTCAGTAGGTGACACGGTAGCCAGGTCACACAGTCAGTAGGTGACACGGTAGTCAGGTTACACAGTCAGTAGGTGACACGGTAGTCAGGTTACACAGTCAGTAGGTGACACGGTTGTCAGGGTACACAGTCAGTAGGTGACACGGTAGTCAGGTTACACAGTCAGTAGGTGACACGGTAGTCAGGTTATACAGTCAGTAGGTGACACGGTAGTCAGGTTAGACAGTCAGTAGGTGACACGGTGGTCAGGTTACACAGTCAGTAGGTGACACGGTAGTCAGGTTACACAGTCAGTAGGTGACACGGTAGTCAGGTTACACAGTCAGTAGGTGACACGGTAGTCAGGTTACACAGTCAGTAGGTGACACGGTAGTAAGGTTATACAGTCAATAGGTTACACGGTAGTCAGGTTGTAGAGGCAGTAGGTGACACGCTAGTCAGGTTGTAGAGGCAGTAGGTGACACGGTAGTCAGGTTACACAGTCAGTAGGTGACACGGTAGTCAGGTCACACAGTCAGTAGGTGACACGGTAGTCAGGTTACACAGTCAGTAGGTGACACGGTAGTCAGGTTACACAGTCAGTAGGTGACACGGTAGTCAGGTTATACAGTCAGTAGGTGACACGGTAGTCAGGTTGTAGAGGCAGTAGGTGACACGCTAGTCAGGTTTTAGAGGCAGTAGGTGACACGGTAGTCAGGTTACACAGTCAGTAGGTGACACGGTAGTCAGGTTACACAGTCAGTAGGTGACACGGTAGTCAGGTTATACAGTCAGTAGGTGACACGCTAGTCAGGTTATACAGTCAGTAGGTGACACGGTAGTCAGGTTACACAGTCAGTAGGTGACACGGTAGTCAGGTTATACAGTCAGTAGGTGACACGGTAGTCAGGTTACACAGTCAGTAGGTGACACGGTAGTCAGGTTACACAGTCAGTAGGTGACACGGTAGTCAGGTTACACAGTCAGTAGGTGACACGGTAGTCAGGTTACACAGTCAGTAGGTGACACGGTAGTCAGGTTACACAGCCAGTAGGTGACACGGTGATCAGGTTACACAGTCAGTAGGTGACACGGTAGTCAGGTTACACAGTCAGTAGGTGACACGGTAGTCAGGTTACACAGTCAGTAGGTGACACCGTAGTCAGGTTACACAGTCAGTAGGTGACACGGTAGTCAGGTTAGACAGTCAGTAGGTGACACGGTAGTCAGGTTACACAGTCAGTAGGTGACACGGTAGTCAGGTTACACAGTCAGTAGGTGACACGGTAGTCAGGTTACACAGTCAGTAGGTGACACGGTAGTCAGGTTAGACAGTCAGTAGGTGACACGGTAGTCAGGTTACACAGTCAGTAGGTGACACGGTAGTCAGGTTACACAGTCAGTAGGTGACACGGTAGTCAGGTTATACAGTCAGTAGATGACACGGTAGTCAGGTTAGACAGTCAGTAGGTGACACGGTGGTCAGGTTACACAGTCAGTAGGTGACACGGTAGTCAGGTTACACAGTCAGTAGGTGACACGGTAGTCAGGTTACACAGTCAGTAGGTGACACGGTAGTCAGGTTACACAGTCAGTAGGTGACACGGTAGTAAGGTTATACAGTCAGTAGGTTACACGGTAGTCAGGTTGTAGAGGCAGTAGGTGACACGCTAGTCAGGTTGTAGAGGCAGTAGGTGACACGGTAGTCAGGTTACACAGTCAGTAGGTGACACGGTAGTCAGGTCACACAGTCAGTAGGTGACACGGTAGTCAGGTTACACAGTCAGTAGGTGACACGGTAGTCAGGTTACACAGTCAGTAGGTGACACGGTAGTCAGGTTATACAGTCAGTAGGTGACACGGTAGTCAGGTTGTAGAGGCAGTAGGTGACACGCTAGTCAGGTTTTAGAGGCAGTAGGTGACACGGTAGTCTGGTTACACAGTCAGTAGGTGACACGGTAGTCAGGTTACACAGTCAGTAGGTGACACGGTAGTCAGGTTATACAGTCAGTAGGTGACACGGTAGTCAGGTTATACAGTCAGTAGGTGACACGGTAGTCAGGTTACACAGTCAGTAGGTGACACGGTAGTCAGGTTATACAGTCAGTAGGTGACACGGTAGTCAGGTTACACAGTCAGTAGGTGACACGGTAGTCAGGTTACACAGTCAGTAGGTGACACGGTAGTCAGGTTACACAGTCAGTAGGTGACACGGTAGTCAGGTTACACAGTCAGTAGGTGACACGGTAGTCAGGTTAGACAGTCAGTAGGTGACACGGTAGTCAGGTTGCACAGTCAGTAGGTGACACGGTAGTCAGGTTACACAGCCAGTAGGTGACACGGTGATCAGGTTACACAGTCAGTAGGTGACACGGTAGTCAGGTTACACAGTCAGTAGGTGACACGGTAGTCAGGTTACACAGTCAGTAGGTGACACGGTAGTCAGGTTACACAGTCAGTAGGTGACACGGTAGTCAGGTTAGACAGTCAGTAGGTGACACGGTAGTCAGGTTAGACAGTCAGTAGGTGACACGGTAGTCAGGTTACACAGTCAGTAGGTGACACGGTAGTCAGGTTACACAGTCAGTAGGTGACACGGTAGTCAGGTTATACAGTCAGTAGGTGACACAGTAGTTAGATTACACAGTCAGTAGGTGACACGGAAGTCAGGTTATACAGTCAGTAGGTGACACGGTAGTCAGGTTACACAGTCAGTAGGTGACACGGTAGTCAGGTTACACAGTCAGTAGGTGACACGGTAGTCAGGTTACGCAGTCAGTAGGTGACACGGTGGTCAGGTTACACGGTCAGTAGGTGACACGGTGGTCAGGTTACACAGTCAGTAGGTGACACGGAAGTCAGGTTATACAGTCAGTAGGTGACACGGTGGTCAGGTTACACGGTCAGTAGGTGACACGGTGGTCAGGTTACACAGTCAGTAGGTGACACGGTAGTCAGGTTACACAGTCAGTAGGTGACACGGTAGTCAGGTTACACAGTCAGTAGGTGACACGGTAGTCAGGTTAGACAGTCAGTAGGTGACATGGTAGTCAGGTTATACAGTCAGTAGGTGACACGGTAGTCAGGTTACACGGTCAGTAGGTGACACGGTAGTCAGGTTACACAGTCAGTAGGTGACACGGTAGTCAGATCACACAGTCAGTAGGTGACACGGTGGTCAGGTTACACAGTCAGTAGGTGACACGGTAGTCAGGTTAGACAGTCAGTAGGTGACACGGTAGTCAGGTTAAACAGTCAGTAGGTGACACGGTAGTCAGGTTACACAGTCAGTAGGTGACACGGTGGTCAGGTTACACAGTCAGTAGGTGACACGGTGGTCAGGTTACACAGTCAGTAGGTGACACGGTAGTCAGGTTACACAGTCAGTAGGTGACACGGTAGTAAGGTTATACAGTCAGTAGGTTACACGGTAGTCAGGTTGTAGAGGCAGTAGGTGACACGCTAGTCAGGTTGTAGAGGCAGTAGGTGACACGGTAGTCAGGTTACACAGTCAGTAGGTGACACGGTAGTCAGGTCACACAGTCAGTAGGTGACACGGTAGTCAGGTTACACAGTCAGTAGGTGACACGGTAGTCAGGTTACACAGTCAGTAGGTGACACGGTAGTCAGGTTATACAGTCAGTAGGTGACACGGTAGTCAGGTTGTAGAGGCAGTAGGTGACACGCTAGTCAGGTTTTAGAGGCAGTAGGTGACACGGTAGTCAGGTTACACAGTCAGTAGGTGACACGGTAGTCAGGTTACACAGTCAGTAGGTGACACGGTAGTCAGGTTATACAGTCAGTAGGTGACACGGTAGTCAGGTTATACAGTCAGTAGGTGACACGGTAGTCAGGTTACACAGTCAGTAGGTGACACGGTAGTCAGGTTATACAGTCAGTAGGTGACACGGTAGTCAGGTTACACAGTCAGTAGGTGACACGGTAGTCAGGTTACACAGTCAGTAGGTGACACGGTAGTCAGGTTACACAGTCAGTAGGTGACACAGTAGTCAGGTTACACAGTCAGTAGGTGACACGGTAGTCAGGTTAGACAGTCAGTAGGTGACACGGTAGTCAGGTTACACAGTCAGTAGGTGACACGGTAGTCAGGTTACACAGCCAGTAGGTGACACGGTGATCAGGTTACACAGTCAGTAGGTGACACGGTAGTCAGGTTATACAGTCAGTAGGTGACACGGTAGTCAGGTTACACAGTCAGTAGGTGACACGGTAGTCAGGTTACACAGTCAGTAGGTGACACGGTAGTCAGGTTACACAGTCAGTAGGTGACACGGTGGTCAGGTTACACGGTCAGTAGGTGACACGGTGGTCAGGTTACACAGTCAGTAGGTGACACGGTAGTCAGGTTAGACAGTCAGTAGGTGACATGGTAGTCAGGTTATACAGTCAGTAGGTGACACGGTAGTCAGGTTACACGGTCAGTAGGTGACACGGTAGTCAGGTTACACAGTCAGTAGGTGACACGGTAGTCAGATCACACAGTCAGTAGGTGACACGGTGGTCAGGTTACACAGTCAGTAGGTGACACGGTAGTCAGGTTAGACAGTCAGTAGGTGACACGGTAGTCAGGTTAAACAGTCAGTAGGTGACACGGTAGTCAGGTTACACAGTCAGTAGGTGACACGGTGGTCAGGTTACACAGTCAGTAGGTGACACGGTGGTCAGGTTACACAGTCAGTAGGTGACACGGTAGTCAGGTTACACAGTCAGTAGGTGACACGGTAGTAAGGTTATACAGTCAGTAGGTTACACGGTAGTCAGGTTGTAGAGGCAGTAGGTGACACGCTAGTCAGGTTGTAGAGGCAGTAGGTGACACGGTAGTCAGGTTACACAGTCAGTAGGTGACACGGTAGTCAGGTCACACAGTCAGTAGGTGACACAGTAGTCAGGTTACACAGTCAGTAGGTGACACGGTAGTCAGGTTACACAGTCAGTAGGTGACACGGTAGTCAGGTTATACAGTCAGTAGGTGACACGGTAGTCAGGTTGTAGAGGCAGTAGGTGACACGCTAGTCAGGTTATACAGTCAGTAGGTGACACGGTAGTCAGGTTACACAGTCAGTAGGTGACACGGTAGTCAGGTTACACAGTCAGTAGGTGACACGGTAGTCAGGTTACACAGTCAGTAGGTGACACGGTAGTCAGGTTACACAGTCAGTAGGTGACACGGTAGTCAGGTTAGACAGTCAGTAGGTGACACGGTAGTCAGGTTGCACAGTCAGTAGGTGACACGGTAGTCAGGTTACACAGCCAGTAGGTGACACGGTGATCAGGTTACACAGTCAGTAGGTGACACGGTAGTCAGGTTACACAGTCAGTAGGTGACACGGTAGTCAGGTTACACAGTCAGTAGGTGACACGGTAGTCAGGTTACACAGTCAGTAGGTGACACGGTAGTCAGGTTAGACAGTCAGTAGGTGACACGGTAGTCAGGTTAGACAGTTAGTAGGTGACACGGTAGTCAGGTTACACAGTCAGTAGGTGACACGGTAGTCAGGTTACACAGTCAGTAGGTGACACGGTAGTCAGGTTATACAGTCAGTAGGTGACACAGTAGTTAGATTACACAGTCAGTAGGTGACACGGAAGTCAGGTTATACAGTCAGTAGGTGACACGGTAGTCAGGTTACACAGTCAGTAGGTGACACGGTAGTCAGGTTACACAGTCAGTAGGTGACACGGTAGTCAGGTTACGCAGTCAGTAGGTGACACGGTGGTCAGGTTACACGGTCAGTAGGTGACACGGTGGTCAGGTTACACAGTCAGTAGGTGACACGGAAGTCAGGTTATACAGTCAGTAGGTGACACGGTGGTCAGGTTACACGGTCAGTAGGTGACACGGTGGTCAGGTTACACAGTCAGTAGGTGACACGGTAGTCAGGTTACACAGTCAGTAGGTGACACGGTAGTCAGGTTACACAGTCAGTAGGTGACACGGTAGTCAGGTTAGACAGTCAGTAGGTGACATGGTAGTCAGGTTATACAGTCAGTAGGTGACACGGTAGTCAGGTTACACGGTCAGTAGGTGACACGGTAGTCAGGTTACACAGTCAGTAG
The DNA here is from genome assembly GCF_048934315.1 of Petromyzon marinus. Taxonomy (NCBI): domain Eukaryota; kingdom Metazoa; phylum Chordata; class Hyperoartia; order Petromyzontiformes; family Petromyzontidae; genus Petromyzon; species Petromyzon marinus. The sequence continues at coordinate 79,311 of NW_027422616.1, read as the reverse complement.
GTGACACGGTAGTCAGATCACACAGTCAGTAGGTGACACGGTGGTCAGGTTACACAGTCAGTAGGTGACACGGTAGTCAGGTTAGACAGTCAGTAGGTGACACGGTAGTCAGGTTAAACAGTCAGTAGGTGACACGGTAGTCAGGTTACACAGTCAGTAGGTGACACGGTGGTCAGGTTACACAGTCAGTAGGTGACACGGTGGTCAGGTTACACAGTCAGTAGGTGACACGGTAGTCAGGTTACACAGTCAGTAGGTGACACGGTAGTAAGGTTATACAGTCAGTAGGTTACACGGTAGTCAGGTTGTAGAGGCAGTAGGTGACACGCTAGTCAGGTTGTAGAGGCAGTAGGTGACACGGTAGTCAGGTTACACAGTCAGTAGGTGACACGGTAGTCAGGTCACACAGTCAGTAGGTGACACGGTAGTCAGGTTACACAGTCAGTAGGTGACACGGTAGTCAGGTTACACAGTCAGTAGGTGACACGGTAGTCAGGTTATACAGTCAGTAGGTGACACGGTAGTCAGGTTGTAGAGGCAGTAGGTGACACGCTAGTCAGGTTTTAGAGGCAGTAGGTGACACGGTAGTCAGGTTACACAGTCAGTAGGTGACACGGTAGTCAGGTTACACAGTCAGTAGGTGACACGGTAGTCAGGTTATACAGTCAGTAGGTGACACGGTAGTCAGGTTATACAGTCAGTAGGTGACACGGTAGTCAGGTTACACAGTCAGTAGGTGACACGGTAGTCAGGTTATACAGTCAGTAGGTGACACGGTAGTCAGGTTACACAGTCAGTAGGTGACACGGTAGTCAGGTTACACAGTCAGTAGGTGACACGGTAGTCAGGTTACACAGTCAGTAGGTGACACAGTAGTCAGGTTACACAGTCAGTAGGTGACACGGTAGTCAGGTTAGACAGTCAGTAGGTGACACGGTAGTCAGGTTACACAGTCAGTAGGTGACACGGTAGTCAGGTTACACAGCCAGTAGGTGACACGGTGATCAGGTTACACAGTCAGTAGGTGACACGGTAGTCAGGTTATACAGTCAGTAGGTGACACGGTAGTCAGGTTACACAGTCAGTAGGTGACACGGTAGTCAGGTTACACAGTCAGTAGGTGACACGGTAGTCAGGTTACACAGTCAGTAGGTGACACGGTGGTCAGGTTACACGGTCAGTAGGTGACACGGTGGTCAGGTTACACAGTCAGTAGGTGACACGGTAGTCAGGTTAGACAGTCAGTAGGTGACATGGTAGTCAGGTTATACAGTCAGTAGGTGACACGGTAGTCAGGTTACACGGTCAGTAGGTGACACGGTAGTCAGGTTACACAGTCAGTAGGTGACACGGTAGTCAGATCACACAGTCAGTAGGTGACACGGTGGTCAGGTTACACAGTCAGTAGGTGACACGGTAGTCAGGTTAGACAGTCAGTAGGTGACACGGTAGTCAGGTTAAACAGTCAGTAGGTGACACGGTAGTCAGGTTACACAGTCAGTAGGTGACACGGTGGTCAGGTTACACAGTCAGTAGGTGACACGGTGGTCAGGTTACACAGTCAGTAGGTGACACGGTAGTCAGGTTACACAGTCAGTAGGTGACACGGTAGTAAGGTTATACAGTCAGTAGGTTACACGGTAGTCAGGTTGTAGAGGCAGTAGGTGACACGCTAGTCAGGTTGTAGAGGCAGTAGGTGACACGGTAGTCAGGTTACACAGTCAGTAGGTGACACGGTAGTCAGGTCACACAGTCAGTAGGTGACACGGTAGTCAGGTTACACAGTCAGTAGGTGACACGGTAGTTAGGTTACACAGTCAGTAGGTGACACGGTAGTCAGGTTATAGTCAGTAGGTGACACGGTAGTCAGGTTGTAGAGGCAGTAGGTGACACGCTAGTCAGGTTTTAGAGGCAGTAGGTGACACGGTAGTCAGGTTACACAGTCAGTAGGTGACACGGTAGTCAGGTTACACAGTCAGTAGGTGACACGGTAGTCAGGTTATATAGTCAGTAGGTGACACGGTAGTCAGGTTATACAGTCAGTAGGTGACACGGTAGTCAGGTTACACAGTCAGTAGGTGACACGGTAGTCAGGTTATACAGTCAGTAGGTGACACGGTAGTCAGGTTACACAGTCAGTAGGTGACACGGTAGTCAGGTTACACAGTCAGTAGGTGACATGGTAGTCAGGTTACACAGTCAGTAGGTGACACGGTAGTCAGGTTATACAGTCAGTAGGTGACACGGTAGTCAGGTTGTAGAGGCAGTAGGTGACACGCTAGTCAGGTTTTAGAGGCAGTAGGTAACACGGTAGTCAGGTTACACAGTCAGTAGGTGACACGGTAGTCAGGTTACACAGTCAGTAGGTGACACGGTAGTCAGGTTAAACAGTCAGTAGGTGACACGGTAGTCAGGTTATACAGTCAGTAGGTGACACGGTAGTCAGGTTACACAGTCAGTAGGTGACACGGTAGTCAGGTTATACAGTCAGTAGGTGACACGGTAGTCAGGTTAGACAGTCAGTAGGTGACACGGTAGTCAGGTTACACAGTCAGTAGGTGACACGGTAGTCAGGTTACACAGCCAGTAGGTGACACGGTGATCAGGTTACACAGTCAGTAGGTGACACGGTAGTCAGGTTACACAGTCAGTAGGTGACACGGTAGTCAGGTTACACAGTCAGTAGGTGACACGGTAGTCAGGTTATACAGTCAGTAGGTGACACGGTAGTCAGGTTGTAGAGGCAGTAGGTGACACGCTAGTCAGGTTTTAGAGGCAGTAGGTGACACGGTAGTCAGGTTACACAGTCAGTAGGTGACACGGTAGTCAGGTTACACAGTCAGTAGGTGACACGGTAGTCAGGTTATACAGTCAGTAGGTGACACGGTAGTCAGGTTATACAGTCAGTAGGTGACACGGTAGTCAGGTTACACAGTCAGTAGGTGACACGGTAGTCAGGTTATACAGTCAGTAGGTGACACGGTAGTCAGGTTACACAGTCAGTAGGTGACACGGTAGTCAGGTTACACAGTCAGTAGGTGACACGGTAGTCAGGTTACACATTCAGTAGGTGACACAGTAGTCAGGTTACACAGTCAGTAGGTGACACGGTAGTCAGGTTAGACAGTCAGTAGGTGACACGGTAGTCAGGTTACACAGTCAGTAGGTGACACGGTAGTCAGGTTACACAGCCAGTAGGTGACACGTTGATCAGGTTACACAGTCAGTAGGTGACACGGTAGTCAGGTTACACAGTCAGTAGGTGACACGGTAGTCAGGTTACACAGTCAGTAGGTGACACGGTAGTCAGGTTACACAGTCAGTAGGTGACACGGTAGGTAGGTTACACAGTCAGTAGGTGACACGGTAGTCAGGTTACACAGTCAGTAGGTGACACGGTAGTCAGGTTAGACAGTCAGTAGGTGACACGGTAGTCAGGTTAAACAGTCAGTAGGTGACACGGTAGTCAGGTTACACAGTCAGTAGGTGACACGGTGGTCAGGTTACACAGTCAGTAGGTGACACGGTGGTCAGGTTACACAGTCAGTAGGTGACACGGTAGTCAGGTTACACAGTCAGTAGGTGACACGGTAGTAAGGTTATACAGTCAGTAGGTTACACGGTAGTCAGGTTGTAGAGGCAGTAGGTGACACGCTAGTCAGGTTGTAGAGGCAGTAGGTGACACGGTAGTCAGGTTACACAGTCAGTAGGTGACACGGTAGTCAGGTCACACAGTCAGTAGGTGACACGGTAGTCAGGTTACACAGTCAGTAGGTGACACGGTAGTCAGGTTACACAGTCAGTAGGTGACACGGTAGTCAGGTTAGACAGTCAGTAGGTGACACGGTAGTCAGGTTAAACAGTCAGTAGTTGACACGGTAGTCAGGTTATACAGTCAGTAGGTGACATGGTGGTCAGGTTACACAGTCAGTAGGTGACACGGTAGTCAGGTCACACAGTCAGTAGGTGACACGGTAGTCAGGTTACACAGTCAGTAGGTGACACGGTAGTCAGGTTATACAGTCAGTAGGTGACGCGGTAGTTAGATTACACAGTCAGTAGGTGACACGGTAGTCAGATTACACAGTCAGTAGGTGACACGGTGGTCAGGTTATACAGTCAGTAGGTGACACGGTAGTCAGGTCACACAGTCAGTAGGTGACACGGTAGTCAGGTTACACAGTCAGTAGGTGACACAGTAGTCAGGTTTTACATTCAGTAGGTGACACGGTAGTCAGGTTACACAGTCAGTAGGTGACACGGTAGTCAGGTTACACAGTCAGTAGGTGACACGGTAGTCAGGTTACACAGTCAGTAGGTGACACGGTAGTCAGGTTACACAGTCAGTAGGTGACACGGTAGTCAGGTTACACAGTCAGTAGGTGACACGGTAGTCAGGTTACACAGTCAGTAGGTGACACGGTAGACAGGTTACACAGTCAGTAGGTGACACGGTAGACAGGTTACACAGTCAGTAGGTGACACGGTAGACAGGTTACACAGTCAGTAGGTGACACGGTAGTCAGGTTACACAGTCAGTAGGTGACACGGTAGACAGGTTACACAGTCAGTAGGTGACACGGTAGTCAGGTTACACAGTCAGTAGGTGACACGGTAGTCAGGTCACACAGTCAGTAGGTGACACGGTAGTCAGGTTACACAGTCAGTAGGTGACACGGTAGACAGGTTACACAGTCAGTAGGTGACACGGTAGTCAGGTTTTACATTCAGTAGGTGACACGGTAGTCAGGTTATACAGTCAGTAGGTGACACGGTAGACAGGTTACACAGTCAGTAGGTGACACGGTAGTCAGGTTTTACATTCAGTAGGTGACACGGTAGTCAGGTTACACAGTCAGTAGGTGACACGGTAGTCAGGTTTTACATTCAGTAGGTTACACGGTAGTCAGGGTCGGGATCGAACCCACGTCCTCCTGCGTACCGGGCGAGGTAGTTAACATCTCATCAGGGTCGGGATCGTACCCCCGACCTCCTGCGTACCAGGCTGGGTAGTTAACATCTCATCAGGGTCGGGATCGAACCCACGACCTCCTGCGACCCAGGCGAGGTAGTTAACATCGCATCAGGGTTGGTACCGAACCTACGACCTCCTGTATACCAGGCGAGGTAGTTAACATCTGATCAGGGTCGGGATCGTACCCACGACCTCCTGCGTACCAGGCGAGGTAGTTAACATCTCGTCAGGGTCGGGATCGTACCCACGACCTCCTGCGTACCAGGCGAGGTAGTTAACATCTCATCAAGGTTGGGATAGAACCCACGACCTCCTCTTACGTGGATCGAGTTTGAGAGTGGGGCGTAGCGCGCCCGTTGACGTACCGTAGCGAGACTTGTAGTGGGCCACCTGGTCACTCATCTCGTACACTTGCTGCTTCTGGACGTTTCTCCGCCTGAGGCACACGAACAACGGGCACAGGGAGTCACCTTCCGCCGCCCGCCTCCACCCCCCGCCTCACGTAGACTTCCCGGAGGCCGCATTGGGGGGTGAGCGTGATGGGGGGGGGGGGGGTGGTGGAGGGGGGCGGTGTGTCGTCAGGGTCCGGGATCGAACCCACGAGCTCCTGCGTGCCAGGCGAGCCACTCACCCACCCACTCACCCACCCACTCACCCACCCACTGACACATTCACCCACTTACTCACTCACCCACCCACTCACCCACCCACTCACACATTCACCCACTTACTCACTCACCCACCCACTCACCCACCCACTCACACATTCACCCACTTACTCACCCACTCACCCACTCACCCACCCACTCACCCACCCACCCACCCACTCACCCACTCACCCACCCACTCACCCACCCACCCACCCACTCACCCACCCACCCACCCACCCACTCACACATTCACCCACTTACTCACTCACCCACTCACCCACCCACTCACCCACCCACCCATTCACCCACCCACCCATTCACCCACCCATTTACCCACTTACCCACCCACCCACCCACCCACGCCACCCACTCACCCACGCCACCCACTCACCCACCCACTTACTAACCCACCCACCCACTCACCCACTCACCCACTCACCCACCCACTCATCCACCCACTCGCCCACCCACTCACTCACCCACTCACCCACCCACCCACCCACTCACCCACCCACTCACCCACCCACTCACTCACCCACCCACTCACCCACCCACTCACTCACCCACTCACCCACACACCCACCCACCCACCCACTCACCCACCCACCCACTCACCCACCCACTCACCCACGCCACCCACCTGGAGCAGCAGAGGGCTATGACCACAGCGGTGACGGCGAGGACGAGAGCCACGCCGGCCGACGCAAGGCCGACGATCAACGCGACCTTCTCCCAGGCCCGGGTGGCTGATCCTGACCCCCCTGCAAACGCAGAAAGTTCACCACCACCACCACCACCTCCACCACCACCACCAGCACCACCACCACCACCGCCACCACCACCACCACCACCACCACCACCGCCTCCACCGCCTCCACCGCCTCCACCTCCACCGCCGCCACCACCGCCACCTCCGCCACCACCGCCTCCACCGCCTCCACCGCCTCCACCGCCTCCACCGCCTCCGCCGCCACCGCCACCACCGCCTCCACAACCACCACCACCTCCACCACCACCACCACCACCACCTCCACAACCACCACCACTACCACCACCACCTCCACAACCACCACCGCCACCACCACCACCACCACCACAACCACCACCACCTCCACCACCACCACCTCCACAACCACCACCACTACCACCACCACCTCCACAACCACCACCACCTCCACCACCACCACCACCTCCACAACCACCACCACTACCACCACCACCTCCACAACCACCACCACCACCACCACCTCCACAACCACCACCGCCACCACCGCCTCCACCGCCTCCACCGCCACCACCACCACCGCCACAACCACCACCACCACCACCACCCGCTAGTGGCCCCCGTCTAGGCCTCGGCAAGGTGAAAGGCCAAGAGCAACGTGCCCACCTCTACCCAACCTTTCACCCTTACCGCGTAATAAATGACCCGATTTACGGGGCGATTTACTGGGGCACGACTGTGCATGGACAGGTCAACGCTAGGCAGAGCGCCTGATAGTCGTGCAAGAAGGCTCTCGGTGATTACAATTTCAAACGGAGGCCACGGGGCTGCCCCCAACTGAGCTTTTAAACAAGGTGCAGGTACAGGTAGTCCCCGACTTACGATGATATTTTCGATCTCACGATTTCACGGCGGCGATAGCGATAAAATTGTAAAAAAAAAAAAATTTCGGTTAAGTCACGTACAAATAAATAAATAATAAAAATGCCATAATAGCGTGCGACGTTTCGGTGGCAACACAAGCAGCCACCATCAGGCGCAGAGGAGCTAAATTTACGAGAGAGGGGGGAAACACATAACCCCAGGTGTATACACAGACACCCAAGCATAGGGGGGAACTAACACAGATGCAACAGGGGGACAGAGAGAGAGAATCAGACCAAACAAACAGGGCTTAGCAAAGTTTTGGAAACCATGTAGAGCAACGAAGACAGTCGGTCAAAACACAATTAACGCATGGTCCGGTTGATCACGCTATTTCAAAAGATTGCTAAATTGCAAGTTAAGTACGGAATTTTTTTTTAAATACAGACCGCGCACACACACAGAGAGAGACATCCAAGCAGAGCGAACCAGCACAGAGCGAAGTCGCCTTACATCGGCAGAGAAGGTAAGGCCAAGAGACGACGGGACAAATTAGCATGAGGTATGCACGGAGCGGAGAGTGCTTGTGTTGCAACCGAAACGTCGTGCGCTATTACGTTATTTGATCATTTCCTATTGACACGTGACTTTACTGAAAAAAAACAAAGAGCAATTCCCGCAGTCACGAAAGCCTCGAATCAAGTCTGTTTTTTTTAATTTAATTTCGCGCGGCAGGCAAACACAGCAGCGTCAGCGTTACCACGAGTTACGACACTGTAACTTGATCGTCGCCATCCTCCTCTTTCGACAACGAAGTCAATTTCGACTTAAGGCTTTCGTGACTGCAAGGAATCACCTTCTTTGGTTCTTTCGGTAAAGTCACCACCACGTAGAATGAGAATGAAATAATAAATTAATAAAACACAATAATATTCTCACGACGTTTCGGCCACAACACAAGCAGCCTTCATCAGGTGAAGGGACGAGACTGTCTGGAGGACAGCGCTGGAGTGAAAAAGCCACGCTCAGAGCGCTGTCCTCCAGACAGTCTCGTCCCTTCACCTGATGAAGGCCGCTTGTGTTGTGGCCGAAACGTCGTGAGAATATTATTGTGTTATTTTATTTTATCAATTTATTATTTTATTCTCATTCTACGTGGTGGTGGTGACTTTACCGAAAGAACCAAAGAAGATGAATCCTTGCAGTCACGAAAGCTTTAAATCGAAATCAAAACGTTACGTTACGTTACGTTCAATGCATGTGCAGAGGTGCTAACCACGCACTGTTTCGGTCACCTGCATTGCCACCGGGTATCAAGAGGGGCAGTGCAGTGTTACCTCTCTCTGTGTGAACACAACGGTCGGGGTCAGACGAGGTGAAGCGGGTCATAGCCGCGGTTTGGGGAGAACCAATCAGACGGTTCCACGCGGGAGTGCGTGATTGGTTGTTCTCCATTCTAGATTTAAAGCTTTCGTGACTGCAACGATCCATACTCTTTGGTTCTATTGGGTAAAGTCACGGTGGTGCTAATGTATCTTTGATTCTATTTGCGAGCTTGCACAGCTTTACATTGTATGCTAATTCCTTTGTCAAGGCGTCTTTTCTGTTTACCACACTCACAGCTTAAAGGAGGCGACCTGCGCTTGACTTCACCTGATGAGGGCCACTTGTGTTGTGGTTGAAACGTCGTGATTTTTGTTATTTTTTTTTTTTTACCTACGTGACTTTACCCAATTGAACCAAAGAGTATGGTTGTTCTCGCCCGACACGAAGACCGGAGCCCGGGCTGAAGACCGAAGCCAGGACCCCGGACCCGGCCTCCCAGCCCTTCCGAGGGCTAAGGGCTCGGCGCGTCCAGCGGTCAAGACCTGCTATGCCAGCGGTGGGTCAGATAGCCTCCCCGAGGTCCCAGCCGGAGGACTCTGGGTTAGCGGTAGCGGTAGACGTGTCAGTCCCGCCAAGCTAGGAGGCTGTGTACCTCCTTAGGTACCAAGGATGCTAGCGGTAGACGTGTGAGTAAGTCCCGCCAAGCTAGGAGGCTGTGTACCTCCCTAGGTATCAAGGATGCTAGCGGTAGACGTGTGAGTACCCGCCAAGCTAGGAGGCTGAACCTCCTTAGGTATCAAGGAAGTTAGCGGTAGACGTGCTAGTCCCGCCCAGCTAGGAGGCTGTGTACCTCTTTAGGTATCAAGGAGGCTAGCGGTAGACGTGTGAGTCCCGCCAAGCTAGGAGGCTGTGAACCTCCTTAGGTATCAAGGAGGCTAGCGGTAGACGTGTAAGTCTCGCCAAGCTAGGAGGCTGTGTACCTCCTTAGGTATCAAGGAGACCTGTGTGTAGGTCACGCTGAGTCCGGAGGCTGTACCTCCTTTAGGTTATCGGGTGAGGGGAGCGGATACCCCTCTGTGTGTTGAGGGACTGTGTAAGGAAGGAATTACAATAAACAGAGTGTGCCTCCTAAGAGGTTTATTCGTCTTTATAAACTCTACACATGTTATTCTTTGTTTTTTTCGGTGAAGTCCCGTAGATATAATAAAATAACATAATAGCGTACGACGTTTCGATTGCAACACAAGCAATCATCATCGGGTACAGAAGAGCTAAATTTACGAGAGAGAGGAGACACATAACCGCAGATATATATACAGACACAGATACAACAGGGGATACAGAGAGAGAGAAACGTGGGAGCACACGAAATCAAACAGGTTTTAGCAAGATTTGGAAATCATATACCTGATGATTTTGCTAAAACCTGTTTGATTTCGTGTGCTCCCACGTTTCTCTCTCTCTCTCTCTGTATCCCCTGTTGTATCTGTGTCTGTATATATATCTGCGGTTATGTGTCTCCTCTCTCTCGTAAATTTAGCTCTTCTGTACCCGATGATGATTGCTTGTGTTGCAATCGAAACGTCGTATGCTATTATGTTATTTTATTATTTCTACGTGACTTTACCGAAAATAACCAAAGAATAATTCCCGCAGTCACGAAAGCTCCAAATTCGAGTTACTACACATGTTTAAAACATTTTTTTTTAATAGCAGATAGGATTGTTTCCTGAAAAAAACCTCCCTATGAAATTGCAGTTCACGTGGGTAGGCTAAGAATTAACCCTGGTTTTTCTTCACTTGAAATTTTACCGTGCAATACACTATTGCAATTAATAAATGCACACGGTGCATAGTGTATACAGTACGGTACTGTAAATTTTCCTCCGTTCTGCTAAATTATCACCATTCTTTAAGACTCCTGGGTAGATTTTGATTGAAAGCTTTCGTGACTGCAGTAATTCATATTCTTAGCTCTTTCGGTAAAGTCACGTTGAAGGGTAAACAATAAAATAATAAAATATGTATAAAACCTTACCCCTAGGCATGTCGACACCTTGACCCTTTAACCCGGTAAAAAGGGATTTATTGTTTAATATATATTTTATTACTTTATTGTATCCCTTCAACGTGACTTTACCGAAAGAGATAAGAATATGAACTCCTGGGTAGGGCTAGGGCAGTCGTAACGCATCTCCATCGCAAGTCGGGGACTACCCCTGTACTCACTGGGTAAGACTCCGCCCTACCATCACCCCGACCCTTCACCTTACACCTTGACTCCGCGATACCTTCACCCTGACCCTTCACCTTACACCTCGACTCCGCTACCATCACCCGACTCTTTACCTTACCCCTTGACTCCGCTACCATCACCCCGACCCTTTACCTTACCCCCTTGACTCCGCTATCTTCACCCGACCCTTTACCTTACACCTTGACTCCGCGATACCTTCACCCTGACCCTTTACCATACCCCCTTGACTCCGCTATCTTCACCCGACTCTTTACCTTACCCCTTGACTCCGCTACCTTCACCCTGACCCTTTACCTTACCCCCTTGACTCCGCTATCTTCACCACGACCCTTTACCTTACCCCTTGACTGCACTACCATCACCCCGACCCTTCACCTTACCCCTTGACTCCGCTACCTTCACCCGACCCTTTACGTTACCCCTTGACTCCACTACCATCACCCCGACCCTTTACCTTACCCCTTGACTCCACTACCATCACCCCGACCCTTTACCTTACCCCTTGACTCCGCTACCTTCACCCGACCCTTTACCTTACCCCTTGACTCCGCTACCATCACCCCGACCCTTTACCTTACCCCTTGACTCCACGCTACCTTCACCCCGACGCTTTACCTTACACCTTGACTTCACGATACCATCACCCCGACCCTTTACCTTACACCTTGACTCCGCTACCTTCACCCCGACCCTTTACCTTACCCCTTGACTCCGCTACCATCACCTGACCCTTTACCTTACACGTTGACTCCGCTACCTTCACCCCGACCCTTACCCCTTGACTCCACGATACCATCACCCCGACCCTTTACCTTACCCCTTGACTCCGCTACCTTCACCCCGACCCTTTACCTTACCCCTTGACTCCGCTACCATCACCCCGACCCTTTACCTTACCCCTCGACTTCACGATACCATCACCCCGACCCTTTACCTTACCCCTTGACTCCGCCCTACCATCACCCGACCCTTTACCCCTTGACTCCGCTACTATCACCCTGACCCTTTACCTTACGCCTTGACACCGTGATATCTTCACCCCGACCCTTTACCTTACCCCTTGACTTCACGATACCATCACCCCGACCCTTTACCTTACCCCTTTGACTTCATGATACCATCACCCGACCCTTTACCTTACCCCTTGACTCCACGCTACCATCACCCCGACCCTTTACCTTACCCCCTTGACTCCGCTACCATCACCCCGACCCTTCACCTTACACCTCGACTCCGCTACCATCACCCGACTCTTTACCTTACCCCTTGACTCCGCTACCTTCACCCCGACCCTTTACCTTACACCTTGACTCCGCTACCATCACCCCGACCCTTTACCTTACACCTTGACTCCGCTACCATCACCCTGACCCTTTACTTTACCCCTTGACTCCGCTATCTTCACCCCGACCCTTTACCTTACCCCTTTGACTTCACGATACCATCACCCTGACCTTTCACCTTACCCCTTGACTCCGCTACCATCACCCCGACCCTTTACTTTACCCCTTGACTCCGCTATCTTCACCCGACCCTTTACCTTACACCTTGACTCTGCTATCTTCACCCCGACCCTTTACCTTACCCCTTTGACTTCACGATACCATCACCTGACCTTTCATCTTACCCCTTGACTCCGCTACCATCACCCCGACCCTTTACCTTACCCCTTGACTCCGCTACCATCACCCGACCCTTTACCTTACCCCCTTGACTCCACGATACCATCACCCAACCCTTTACTTTACCCCTTGACTCCGCTATCTTCACCCCGACCCTTCACCTTACACCTTGACTCCGCGATACCTTCACCCGACCTTTTACCTTACCCCTTGACTCCGCTACCTTCACCCTGACCCTTTACCTTACCCCTTGACTCCAATACCATCACCCGACCCTTTACCTTACCCCTTGACTCCGCTACCTACACCCGACTCTTTACCTTACCCCCTTGACTCTGCTATCTTCACCCCGACCCTTTACCTTACCCCTTGACTCCGCTACCTTCACCCTGACCCTTTACCTTACACCTTGACTCAGCTATCTTCACCCTGACCCTTTACCTTACCCCTTGACTCCGCTATCTTCACCCCGACCCTTACCCCTTGACTCCGCTATCTTCACCCCGACTCTTTACCTTACACCTTGACTCCGCTACCTTCACCCCGACCCTTTACCTTACCCCTTGACTCCGCTATCTTCACCCCGACCCTTTACCTTACCCCTTGACTCCGCTACCATCACCCCGACCCTTTACCTTACCCCTTGACTCCACTACCATCACCCCGACCCTTTACCTTACCCCTTGACTCCACTACCATCACCCCGACCCTTTACCTTACCTCTTGACTCCGCTACCATCACCTCGACCCTTTACCTTACACCTTGACTCCGCTACCATCACCTCGACCCTTCACCTTACCCCTTGACTCCGCTACCATCACCCCGACCCTTTACCTTACACCTTGACTCCGCTACCATCACCTCGACCCTTCACCTTACACCTTGACTCCACACTACCATCACCCCGACCCTTTACCTTACCCCTTGACTCCACTATCTTCACCCTGACCCTTTACCTTACCCCCTTGACTCCGCGATACCTTCACCCGACCCTTCACCTTACCCCTTGACTCCGCTATCTTCACCTGACCCTTTACCTTACCCCCTTGACTCCGCTACCATCACCCCGACCCTTTACCTTACCCCTTGACTCCACGCTACCATCACCCCGACCCTTTACCTTACCCCTTGACTCCACACTACCATCACCCCGACCCTTTACTTTACACCTTGACTCCACGCTACCATCACCCCGACCCTTTACCTTACCCCTTGACTCCGCTATCTTCACCCCGACCCTTTACCTTACCCCCTTGACTCCGCGATACCTTCACCCGACTCTTTACCTTACCCCTTGACTTCACGATACCATCACCCCGACCCTTTACCTTACCCCTTGACTCCGCTACCTTCACCCCGACCCTTTACCTTACCCCTTGACTCCGCTATCTTCACCCGACTCTTTACCTTACCCCTTGACTACGCTACCATCACCCCAACCCTTTACCTTACCCCCTTGACTCCACGCTACCATCACCCCGACCCTTTACCTTACTCCCTTGACTCCGCTACCATCACCCCGACCCTTTACCTTACCCCTTGACTCCGCTACCATCACCCCGACCCTTTACCTTACCCCCTTGACTCCGCTACCATCACCCCGACCCTTTACCTTACCCCTTGACTCCGCTATCTTCACCCGACCCTTTACCTTACCCCTTGACTCCGCTACCTTCACCCCGACTCTTTACCTTACCCCTTGACTCCGCTACCATCACCCCGACCCTTTACCTTACCCCTTGACTCCGCTACCATCACCCGACCCTTTACCTTACCCCTTGACTCCGCTACCATCACCCCGACCCTTCACCTTACACCTTGACTCCGCTACCATCACTCCGACCCTTTACCTTACCCCTTGACTCCACGATACCATCACCTGACCCTTTACTTTACACCTTGACTCCGCTACCTTCACCCCGACCCTTTACCTTACCCCTAGGCATGTCGACACCTTGACCCTTTGACCCGGTAAAAAGGGATACATTAACCTTGCCTTCATCATTAGGCCTCATTTGCCAGTACCAAAAATGTAATAATAATAATAGAGGTTTTCCACCTTTTGTCTGGCAACAAAACTGAAACCTTTTTTTTACAAGGAGGATTCATGTTCACTGCATTAACCACAATACCTGCAGTCAAAATGCAAACAACACATAACAACACACACTACCTTTTGTCTGGCATCAAAACTGAAACCTTTTTTTTACAAGGAGGATTCATGTTCACTGCATTAACCACAATACCTGCAGTGAAAATGCAAACAACACAAAACAACACACACTACTATAATATATGATGCATTGTCCTTGACTCTGATTGGTCCACACCAAGGGACGGCTTTCTTCGGTGTGGACCAATCGGTTTTAAGGACAATGCATCATACATTACCGTAGTGTGTGTTGCTTTGTGTTGTTTGCATTTTGACTGCAGGTATTGTGGTTAATGCAGTGACATGGATCCTCCTTGTAAAAAAAGGTTTCAGTTTTGTTTGGCCAGAAAAAAATGGGAAAACCCTGTTATTATTATTATATTTTGGTACTGGCAAAGGAGGTCTAATGATGATGTAGATGCTCACCCCGAGGCCCTCATTACTTTGACAGCGACATTGTCTTTGAGCTGTGTGAACGCCTTCTGGCGTCATCTGGTCGAGCACCAATTGGGTCGAGGCTCAAGAAGAAAGCCGTCCCTTGGTGTGGACCAATCAGTTTCAAGGACAATGCATCATCACATTATCACCTCCTCCACCTCCACCACCATCACCACCACCACCCCGTGACTCTCCCTCCCCCCCCCCCGTCGCCACCAACACGCTCACTCACCGGCCGTCCCGTCCGTTGGCCCCGTGTCTCCACCTCCTCCACCTCCTCCACCTCCTCGCCCCCCCGCGGCCTCCGTCTGGAAGTACATCTCCCCGCTGAGCTGACCGTAGCCGCCGCCGGGCGTCACCGAACGCACACGGAAGGCGTAGACGGTGGCGGGGGAGAGGCCTCGCACCTCGGCACGAGCAGTGGGCACCTCCAGGAGGCGAGAGGCGTTGCCGTGACGGTCCTGACCCTGGCGGGAGATGGAGGAGGGAGGGAGGAGATGGTGGAGGAGGTGGTGGAGGAGGTGGTGGAGGAGGTGGTGGAGGAGATGGTGGAGGAGGTGGAGGAGATGGAGGAGGAGATGGTGGAGGAGGTAGAGGAGATGGAGGAGGAGATGGTGGAAATGATGGAGGAGGGGGTGGAGGAGGTGGAGGAGGTGGAGGAGATGGTGGAGGTGGAAGAGATGGAGGAGGGGGAGGAGGTGGAGGGAGGGAGATGGAGGAGGTGGAGGAGGTGGAGGAGATGGAGGAGGTGGAGGAGGTGGAGGAGGTGGAGGAGGAGATGGTGGAGGTGGAGGAGATGGAGGAGGAGGTGGAGATGGAGGAGATGGTGGAGGAGGTGGAGGAGATGGAGGAGATGGAGGAGGTGGTGGAGATGGTGGAGGAGGTGGAGGAGGTGGAGGAGATGGAGGAGGAGGTGGAGGAGATGGAGGAGATTGTGGAGGGAGGGAGGGAGGAGATGGAGGAGATGGTGGAGGAGGTGGAGATGGTGGAGGAGGTGGAGGAGATGGTGGAGGAGGTGGTGATGGTGGTGGTGATGGTGGTTGTGGTGGACGTGACGGTGGAGGTGGTGGTGGACGTGACGGTGGTGGTGGTGGTGGTGGTGTAGGTGGTGGACGTGGAGGTGGTGGTGGTGGAGGTGGTGGAGGTGGATGCTGGTGCCCTCCCCTCACCTTGATGTAGTAACACAGCTGGTAGCCCAGCACGGGGTGGTCAGGTGGAGGCCAGACCAGGGTCAGGCTTTGAGGCCCAGATTCTTCCTGGTGCATTATGGGAACGGCTGGCATGGATTCTAGAGTGGCGGGCGGGCGGGAATGGAGATGCGCCATCGTCATCATCGTCATCGTCGTCATCGTCATCATCGCCATCGTCATCATCGTCATCATCATCGTCATCGTCATCATCGTCATCGTCGTCATCGTCATCATCATCATCGTTGTCGTCATCCTCATCATCGCCATTATCGTCATCATCATCGTCATCATCGTCATCATCATCATCATCGTCAACATCGTCGTCATCATCATCGTCATCGTCATCATCGCCATCATCATCATCGTCGTCATCATCATCGTCATCGTCGTCATCATCGTCATCGCCATCATCATCATCATCACCATGTCCATCATCATCACCATCATCATCGCCATCATCGCTATCATCGCCATCATCACCATCATCATCACCATCATCACCATGTCCATCATCGCCATCATCATCATCGCCATCATCATCATCATCACCATCATCATCACCATCATCATCATCACCATCATCACCATCATCACCATGTCCATCATCATCACCATCATCATCGCCATCATCATCACCATCATCGCCATCATCGCCATCATCACCACCACCACCATCATCACCACCATCACGACTACTACCACCACCAATACCATTATCACCACCATCACCACCATCATCATCACCACCATCACCACCATCACCATCACCACCACCATCATCATCATCATCACCACCATCACCACCATCATCATCACCACCATCACCACCATCACCACCATCACCACCACCATCATCGCCATCACCACCATCACCACCACCATCATCATCATCACCATCATCGCCATCACCACCATCATCACCATCATCTAATACCAATTTCCGTCATTCGCCACTAAGTGGCGGTGACGTCACCACGGCACCTGTGCCAGGCTAGGTGCACCTTGAGGCCACCACGTGAAGTGTCGAAGGGTCGCTGCTGACAGGAGGTCACGTGACAGACCCAGCAGGTGCCATGGGTTGTTGTACTGCTGTGCCAGGCTAGGTGCAGGAGGTCACGGGACAGAACCCAGCAGGTGCCACGGGTCGACTGACTGAGATGACTGAGATGACTGGCTGATGCACCACCTGTGCCCCCTACTGTGCCAACCTGCTGTGCTTCAGCCACCCGGCGCTCCGCTCATTGTTGTGAGTGTCGCTCCTCCGCCCTCCGTTGTTGTTGGAGGGCGACTGCCTCCAACTGCCCAGTAGCGTCCTTCACGAGCCTCCTCCACAGAGGCCAATCTTGACACCGCTGGTACCAGTCATCGGCAAGTCCACTCAGCTCCACGTCCTCCTGTACCACGTCACTCCATCTCTTCTCTAGCCCATGCCGCCCCCGCTTAGCCCCCTCGATCCGGCCAAACAGACGCTGCTTGGGCATGCGGTGGCTGGGCATGCGGGGGAGCGACAGACCAGGTAGCTTCCACACAGCGTTAGGCAACCGATGAAAAGATATTGCCGCCTGACTGATTCGGAGTGAGACCTCTGCTGTTAAACCGGAGCCGGTCATAAGCGTACTGCCCAAGTATGGGAAACTCTCCACTCTCTCCACAACTGCCCCATCACCGATTGGGAGTTGTGCGGGTGGAGTGTCCGATGGTACAAAATACCCAGGCAGGTGCTTAGTTTTGGTGGGGCTGATGGTAAGGCCTCATCTCTTAGTGGCATGCTCCAGTCTCAGCAGCAGCGTCTTCAACTCCTTCTCTGAGTGAGCAGCAATCACCAAATCATCGGCATACATAACGTGGTTGAGCAATAGGGAGCCATCCCTTGACCGCACCTGGGCATCGATCAGCCTCCCATTGTATCTTTGCCAGATGGAAATTCCTCTGGTATTGCCATCGAAGGCTTCACGAACTACGCGGTCAAAATAGATGTTAAATAATGTGGGAGCCAGAGGACATCCCTGTCGCACCCCAAGGTGTACAGGGAATGGCTCTGACTCCCGGCCACGTAGTCTTACCCGGGCCCGCTCACCATCATGAAGGTCCTTAATGATCGTGAGCAGAGGGTCAGGTACTCCAAAAGCACGAAGAACAACCCAGAGCCCAGGCCTACTGATGGTATCATAGGCCTTGACCAGGTCAATAAAGCAGAAATGTAGGTCTTGCTGGAATTCCCTACACCTCTGCTGTAGCAGACAGACAGAAAATATGGCATCTGTGCAGGACCGCCCTTTCCTGAAACCACATCGGGGCTCCGCAAGCCTCTCCTCAGCGTGCCTGGCAAGGCGATGTTGAATAATCCTTGCCAGGACCTTTCCCGGCACACTGAGGATTGAGATGCCCCTGTAGTTGTTACAGTCTGTGCGGTCCCCCTTCTAAAAGAGGGGGACCACCAGAGCATCCTTCCAATCCTGCGGAACCCGTCCAGTGGTCCAGACTGTTGTTATGATGTCATGTAGGGCAGTCTGTGCACAAACGCCACCCTCCCTCAGCATTTCGCTTGGGAGATCATCTCTGCCCGCTGCCTTTCCTGGTCTCAGGCTCTGGATCGCCTTCAGTACTTCCTCAACAGATGGCACCTCAGCCAGCCACTCACAGGGGGTGACTTATTTCAATATTTGAGGCACCGCAGCCTCGGCAGGGTCATCCCCACTTTGTCCCACGTTGCTTTCCAGGCTAATGGAATTCCCTTCCCTCAAGACCTCACAGAAATGCTCTGCAAACCTGCAGACCTCTTGCTGGGGGTCGGAGATTGGATCACCGTTCTTTCCCCTAATGATGGTAATAGGTGTGGCGCTGCAGGTTACTTTTCTGATGGAATTAAAGAGCGATTTGTGATCGCGGGCCACTGAGGCAGACTCCATTTCCTCAGCAACCCGCGACCACCACCCATCCTTGCAGCGCCTCACGGCTCTCCGAACCTCCGAGCGAAGGCCGCGGCAAGCCTCCTCATTCTCCGACGTGGGATGCTGTAGCCAATGAGAGTGGGCCTGTCGCTTTTTCTCAGCCAGCCTGAACACCTCCTCTGTCAGCCGGGGTCACACGCAATCACGCGATGGGCTCTACCGCCTCAAACGCTCAGCCGCTACCCTTACAGCCACGATCTTTCACGGCCAACACTGCCTCCACCACCTCCACCACCTCCACCACCACCGCCTCCACCGCCTCCACCACCACCTCCACCACCTCCACCAACACCACCACCTCCACCGCCACCTCCACCGCCACCTCCACCACCTCCACCACCTCTACCGCCACCTCCACCACCTCCACCACCACCTCCACCACCACCTCCACCACCGCCACCACCTCCACCGCCACCTCCACCACCACTGCCTCCATCGCCTCCGCCACCACCACCACCACCACCACCACCACCTCCACTACCACCACCACCACCTTCACCGCCTCCACCGCCACCTCCACCACCTCCACCACCACCACCTCCACCACCGCCTCCACCACCTCCACCACCTCCACCACCACCACCTCCACCACCGCCTCCACCACCACCACCGCCTCCACCGCATCCACCACCACCACCGCCACCACGGCCATCACCTCCACCACCACCTGCACCACCACCCCCACCGCCTTCACCACCACCACCACCACCACCACCCCCACCACCACCATCACCACCACCACCACCGAGTCACCTGCAGCGGGCAGGCTGTACTGCGCTGTTGCGGAACGTGGAGGCAATGGGCTGAGGGCGGAGACTCCGTTCAGGGCCTGCACCTCCAGGGCGTAGAGCGTGAGGGGTGCCAGGCCGGCCACCTCCACGCGCGTGCCCGGCAGGTCCAGCCGCCCCGGCCAGAAGCTCAGGTGAGAGTCGCAGCGGATGCAGCCGGCGCCGGCGCCGGTGCCGGAGCCGCCCTGCGGAGATGGAGATTCGGGGTGGGGGCGTCATCCGTCTATCGTTCGTGTGAGTGGTGATGTGTTGTGTGTGTGGTGTTTGTGGTGTGTGTGTGGTGTGGTGTGTGTGGTGTGTGTGGTGTGTGTGGTGTTTGTGGTGTGTGTGTGGTGTGTGTGGTGTGTGTGTGGTGTGTGTGTTGTGTGTGTGTGGTGTGGTGTGTGGTGTGTGTGGTGTGTGGTGTGTGTGTGTGTGGTGTGTGTGGTGTGTGTGTGGTGATGTGTGGTGTGTGTGTTGTGTGTGGTGTGTGTGTGGTGTGTGTGGTGTGTGTGTGTGGTGTGTGTGGTGTGTGTGGTGTGTGTGTGTGTGTGGTGTGTGTGGTGTGTGTGTGTGGTGTGTGTGGTGTGTGTGGTGTGTGTGGTGTGTGTGGTGTTTGTGGTGTGTGTGGTGTGTGTGGTGTGTGTGTGGTGTGTGTGTTGTGTGTGTGTGGTGTGGTGTGTGGTGTGTGTGGTGTGTGGTGTGTGTGTGTGTGGTGTGTGTGGTGTGTGTGTGGTGATGTGTGGTGTGTGTGTTGTGTGTGGTGTGTGTGTGGTGTGTGTGGTGTGTGTGTGTGGTGTGTGTGGTGTGTGTGGTGTGTGTGAGTGTGTGTGGTGTGTGTGGTGTGTGTGTGTGGTGTGTGTGGTGTGTGTGGTGTGTGTTGTGTGTGTGTGGTGTGTGTGTGTGGTGTGGTGTGTGGTGTGTGTGGTGTGTGGTGTGTGTGTGTGGTGTGTGTGGTGTGTGTGTGGTGTGTGTGTGTGGTGTGTGTGGTGTGTTTGGTGTGTGTGGTGTGTGTGGTGTGTGTGTTTGGTGTGTGTGGTGTGTGTGGTGTGTGTGTGTGGTGTGTGTGGTGTGTGTGTGGTGTGTGTGGTGTGTGTGTGTGGTGTGTGTGGTGTGTGGTGTGTGTGTGGTGTGTGTGTGGTGTGTGTGTGTGGTGTGTGTGGTGTGTGTGTGTGGTGTGTGTGGTGTGTGTGTGTGGTGTGTGTGGTGTGTGTTGTGTGCTCACAGCCACCACCACCAGGTGCTGCTGGCCACCCACCCCCTCCTGTAGCCGTGCCGGCCTTCATAGGTGCTCGATAACAACACTTGCCCCAACAGTCTATCTGGTTCATACAATCTGGCCATCCATCTGGCTTATTCCATTTGATTAGTTCCATCTGGCTTAATCCATCTGGCTCGTTCCATCTGGTTCGTTTTATCTGGCTGTCCATCGGGCTCGTTCCATCCGGCTCCTACCATCTGGTTCATTTAATATGGCTCTGCATCTGACTCCTCGTTCCACCCGGGCACCAATCTGGCTCGGTCCATCTGGTTCGTTTAATGTGGCTCGGTCCATCTGGCTCGAGCCATCTGGTTTGGTTAATCTGGCTCGGTCCATCTGGCTTGAGCCATCTGGTTCGGTTAATCTGGCTCGGTCCATCTGGCTTGAGCCATCTGGTTCATTTAATCTGGCTCGGTCCATCTGGCTTGAGCCATCTGGTTCGTTTAATCTGGCTCGGTCCATCTGGCTTGAGCCATCTGGTTCGTTTAATCTGGCTCGGTCCATCTGGCTCGAGCCATCTGGTTCGGTTAATCTGGCTCGGTCCATCTGGCTTGAGCCATCTGGTTCGTTTAATCTGGCTCGGTCCATCTGGCTTGAGCCATCTGGTTCGGTTAATCTGGCTCGGTCCATCTGGCTCGAGCCATCTGGTTCATTTAATCTGGCTCGGTCCATCTGGCTTGAGCCATCTGGCTCGTTTAATCTGGCTCCTACCATCTGGTTCGTTTAATCTGGCTCCTACCATCTGGTTCGTTTAATCTGGCTGTCCATCTGGCTCGTTCAATCTGACCCGGCCCATCTGGCTCGTCCCATCTGGCTCCTACCATCTGGTTAGTTTAATCTGGCTCCTCGTCCCATCTGGCTCCTCGGCCCCGCTCACCGTGCCGCCGTGCCGTGAGCGGGGCGAGGCGAGGGGACACGCTCTGAATCTGGCTCCTCGTTCCACCCGGGCAACAATCTGGCTCAGTCCATCTGGCTCGTTTAATCTGGTTCGTTCAATCTGGCTCGGTCCATCTGGTTCGTTTAATTTGGTTCGTTCAATCTGGCTCGGTCCATCTGGTTCGTTCAATCTGGCTCGGTCCATCTGGTTCGTTTAATCTGGTTCGTTCAATCTGGCTCGGTCCATCTGGTTCGTTCAATCTGGCTCGGTCCATCTGGTTCGTTTAATCTGGTTCGTTCAATCTGGCTCGGTCCATCTGGTTCGTTTAATCTGGTTCGTTCAATCTGGCTCGGTCTATCTGGTTCGTTCAATCTGGCTCGGTCCATCTGGTTCGTTTAATCTGGTTCGTTCAATCTGGCTCGGTCCAACTGGTTCGTTTAATCTGGTTCGTTCAATCTGGCTCGGTCCATCTGGTTCGTTCAATCTGGCTCGGTCCATCTGGTTCGTTTAATCTGGTTCGTTCAATCTGGCTCGGTCCATCTGGTTCGTTCAATCTGGCTCGTGCCACCTGGCTCGCTCCATCTGTCTCGGCCCATCTGGCTCCTACCATCTGGTTAGTTTAATCTGGTTCGTTCAATCTGGCTGTCCATCTGGTTTGTTTAATCTGGCTCAGCCCATCTGGCTCGCTCCACCTGGCTCCTCGTCCCATCTGGCTCGGCCCATCTGGCTCCTACCATCTGGTTAGTTTAATCTGGTTCGTCCCATCTGGCTCCTCGGCCCCGCTCACCGTGCCGCCGTGCCGTGAGCGGGGCGAGGCCAGGGGGCACGCTCTGAATCTGGCTCCTCGTTCCACCCGGGCAACAATCTGGCTCCTCGGTCCATCTGGCTCCTACCATCTGGTTCGTTTACTCTGGCTCGGCCCATCTGGCGAGCGCCATCTGGCTCGGCCCATCTGGTTCGTTCAACCTGGCTCTGAATCTGGCTCCTCGTTCCACCCGGGCAACAATCTGGCTCGAGCCATCTGGTTAGTTTAATCTGGCTGTCAATCTGGTTCGCTCCATCTGTCTCCTCGTCCCATCTGGCTCCTCGTCCCATCTGGCTCCTCGTCCCATCTGGCTCCTCGTCCCATCTGGCTCCTCGTCCCATCTGGCTCCTCGTCCCATCTGGCTCCTCGTCCCATCTGGCTCCTCGTCCCATCTGGCTCCTCGTCCCATCTGGCTCCTCGTCCCATCTGTCTCCTCGTCCCATCTGGCTCCTCGTCCCATCTGGCTCCTCGTCCCATCTGGCTCCTCGTCCCATCTGGCTCCTCATCCCATCTGGCTCCTCGTCCCATCTGGCTCCTACCATCTGGTTAGTTTAATCTGGCTGTCAATCTGGTTCGTCCCATCTGGCTCCTCGTCCCATCTGGCTCCTCGGTCCATCTGGCTCGTTTAATCTGGTTCGTTCAATCTGGCTGTCCATCTGGCTCGGCCCATCTGGTTCGTCCCATCTGGCTCCTACCATCTGGTTAGTTTAATCTGGCTGCCAATCTGGTTTGTTCCATCTGGCTCCTCGTCCCATCTGGCTCCTACCATCTGGTTAGTTTAATCTGGCTCCTCGTCCCATCTGGCTCCTACCATCTGGTTAGTTTAATTCCGGCTCCTCGTCCCATCTGGCTCCTCCCATCTGGTTAGTTTAATCTGGCTCCTCATCCCATCTGGCTCCTACCATCTGGTTAGTTTAATCTGGCTCCTCGTCCCATCTGGCTCCTACCATCTGGTTAGTTTAATCTGGCTCCTCGTCCCATCTGGCTCCTACCATCTGGTTAGTTTAATCTGGCTCCTCGTCCCATCTGGCTCCTACCATCTGGTTAGTTTAATCTGGCTCCTCGTCCCATCTGGCTCCTACCATCTGGTTAGTTTAATCTGGCTCCTCGTCCCATCTGGCTCCTACCATCTGGTTAGTTTAATCTGGCTCCTCGGCCCATCTGGCTCCTCGTCCCCGCTCACCGTGCCGCCGTGCCGTGAGCGGGGCGAGGCCAGGGGGCACGCTCTGAATCTGGCTCCTCGTTCCACCCGGGCAACAATCTGGCTCCTCGGTCCATCTGGTTCGTTTAATCTGGTTCGTTCAATCTGGCTCGGTCCATCTGGTTCGTTTAATCTGGCTCGTGCCACCTGGCTTGCTCCATCTGTCTCTGCCCATCTGGCTCCTACCATCTGGTTAGTTTAATCTGGCTCCTCGTCCCATCTGGCTCCTCCCATCTGGTTCGTTCAATCTGGTTCGTTCAATCTGGCTCCTCTTCCCATCTGGCTCCTATCATCTGGTTAGTTTAATCTGGCTCCTCTTCCCATCTGGCTCCTACCATCTGGTTAGTTTAATCTGGCTCCTCTTCCCATCTGGCTCCTACCATCTGGTTAGTTTAATCTGGCTCCTCGTCCCATCTGGCTCCTACCATCTGGTTAGTTTAATCTGGCTCCTCTTCCCATCTGGCTCCTACCATCTGGTTAGTTTAATCTGGCTCCTCTTCCCATCTGGCTCCTACCATCTGGTTAGTTTAATCTGGCTCCTCGTCCCATCTGGCTCCTACCATCTGGTTAGTTTAATCTGGCTCCTCGTCCCATCTGGCTCCTCCCATCTGGTTAGTTTAATCTGGCTCCTCGTCCCATCTGGCTCCTCCCATCTGGTTAGTTTAATCTGGCTCCTCTTCCCATCTGGCTCCTACCATCTGGTTAGTTTAATCTGGCTCCTCGTCCCATCTGGCTCCTACCATCTGGTTAGTTTAATTTGGCTGCCAATCTGGTTTGTTCCATCTGGCTCCTCTTCCCATCTGGCTCCTACCATCTGGTTAGTTTAATCTGGCTCCTCTTCCCATCTGGCTCCTACCATCTGGTTAGTTTAATCTGGCTGCCAATCTGGTTCGTCCCATCTGGCTCCTACCATCTGGTTAGTTTAATCTGGCTCCTCTTCCCATCTGGCTCCTACCATCTGGTTAGTTTAATCTGGCTCCTCGTCCCATCTGGCTCCTACCATCTGGTTAGTTTAATCTGGCTCCTCGTCCCATCTGGCTTCTCCCATCTGGTTGGTTTAATCTGGCTCCTCGTCCCATCTGGCTCCTACCATCTGGTTAGTTTAATCTGGCTGCCAATCTGGTTCGTCCCATCTGGCTCCTACCATCTGGTTAGTTTAATCTGGCTGCCAATCTGGTTCGTCCCATCTGGCTCCTACCATCTGGTTAGTTTAATCTGGCTGCCAATCTGGTTCGTCCCATCTGGCTCCTACCATCTGGTTAGTTTAATCTGGTTCGTCCCATCTGGCTTCCTCGTCCCCGCTCACCGTGCCGCCGTGCCGTGAGCGGGGCGAGGCCAGGGGGCACGCTCTGAATCTGGCTCCTCGTTCCACCCGGGCAACAATCTGGCTCCTCGGTCCATCTGGTTCGTTTAATCTGGTTCGTTCAATCTGGCTCAGTCCATCTGGTTCGTTTAATCTGGCTCGTGCCACCTGGCTTGCTCCATCTGTCTCTGCCCATCTGGCTCCTACCATCTGGTTAGTTTAATCTGGCTCCTCGTCCCATCTGGCTCCTCCCATCTGGTTCGTTCAATCTGGTTCGTTCAATCTGGCTCCTCTTCCCATCTGGCTCCTACCATCTGGTTAGTTTAATCTGGCTCCTCGTCCCATCTGGCTCCTCCCATCTGGTTCGTTCAATCTGGTTCGTTCAATCTGGCTCCTCTTCCCATCTGGCTCCTACCATCTGGTTAGTTTAATCTGGCTCCTCGTCCCATCTGGCTCCTACCATCTGGTTAGTTTAATCTGGCTCCTCGTCCCATCTGGCTCCTACCATCTGGTTAGTTCAATCTGGCTCCTCGTCCCATCTGGCTCCTACCATCTGGTTAGTTTAATCTGGCTCCTCGTCCCATCTGGCTCCTACCATCTGGTTAGTTTAATCTGGCTCCTCGTCCCATCTGGCTCCTACCATCTGGTTAGTTTAATCTGGCTCCTTGTCCCATCTGGCTCCTACCATCTGGTTAGTTTAATCTGGCTCCTCGTCCCATCTGGCTTCCTCGTCCCCGCTCACCGTGCCGCCGTGCCCTGAGCGGGGCGAGGCCAGGGGGCACGCTCTGAATCTGGCTCCTCGTTCCACCCGGGCAACAATCTGGCTCCTCGGTCCATCTGGTTCGTTTAATCTGGTTCGTTCAATCTGGCTCGGTCCATCTGGTTCGTTTAATCTGGCTCGTGCCACCTGGCTTGCTCCATCTGTCTCTGCCCATCTGGCTCCTACCATCTGGTTAGTTTAATCTGGCTCCTCGTCCCATCTGGCTCCTCCCATCTGGTTCGTTCAATCTGGTTCGTTCAATCTGGCTCCTCTTCCCATCTGGCTCCTACCATCTGGTTAGTTTAATCTGGCTCCTCGTCCCATCTGGCTCCTCCCATCTGGTTCGTTCAATCTGGTTCGTTCAATCTGGCTCCTCTTCCCATCTGGCTCCTACCATCTGGTTAGTTTAATCTGGCTCCTCGTCCCATCTGGCTTCCTCGTCCCCGCTCACCGTGCCGCCGTGCCGTGAGCGGGGCGAGGCCAGGGGGCACGCTCTGAATCTGGCTCCTCGTTCCACCCGGGCAACAATCTGGCTCCTCGTCCCATCTGGCTCGGCCCATCTGGCTCGGCCCATCTGGCTCCTACCGTCTGGTTAGTTTAATCTGGCTCCTCGTCCCATCTGGCTCCTCGTCCCATCTGGCTCCTACCATCTGGTTCGTTCAATCTGGCTCCTCGTCCCATCTGGTTCGTTCAATCTGGCTCCTACCATCTGGTTCGTTCAATCTGGCTCCTCGTCCCATCTGGTTCGTTCAATCTGGCTCCTACCATCTGGTTCGTTCAATCTGGCTCCTCGTCCCATCTGGTTCGTTCAATCTGGCTCCTACCATCTGGTTCGTTCAATCTGGCTCCTCGTCCCATCTGGTTCGTTCAATCTGGCTCCTACCATCTGGTTCGTTCAATCTGGCTCCTCGGCCCATCTGGTTCGTTCAATCTGGCTCCTACCATCTGGTTCGTTTAATCTGGCTCCTCGTCCCATCTGGCTTCCTCGTCCCCGCTCACCGTGCCGCCGTGCCCTGAGCGGGGCGAGGCCAGGGGGCACGCTCTGAATCTGGCTCCTCGTTCCACCCGGGCAACAATCTGGCTCCTCGGTCCATCTGGTTCGTTTAATCTGGTTCGTTCAATCTGGCTCGGTCCATCTGGTTCGTTTAATCTGGCTCGTGCCACCTGGCTTGCTCCATCTGTCTCTGCCCATCTGGCTCCTACCATCTGGTTAGTTTAATCTGGCTCCTCGTCCCATCTGGCTCCTCCCATCTGGTTCGTTCAATCTGGTTCGTTCAATCTGGCTCCTCTTCCCATCTGGCTCCTACCATCTGGTTAGTTTAATCTGGCTCCTCGTTCAATCTGGCTCCTACCATCTGGTTCGTTCAATCTGGCTCCTCGGCCCATCTGGTTCGTTCAATCTGGCTCCTACCATATGGTTCGTTCAATCTGGCTCCTCGGCCCATCTGGTTCGTTCAATCTGGCTCCTACCATCTGGTTCGTTCAATCTGGCTCCTCGGCCCATCTGGTTCGTTCAATCTGGCTCCTACCATCTGGTTCGTTCAATCTGGCTCCTCGGCCCATCTGGTTCATTCAATCTGGCTCCTCGTCCCATCTGGTTCGTTCAATCTGGCTCCTCGGCCCATCTGGTTCGTTCAATCTGGCTCCTACCATCTGGTTCGTTCAATCTGGCTCCTCGGCCCATCTGGTTCGTTCAATCTGGCTCCTACCATCTGGTTCGTTTAATCTGGCTCCTCGTCCCATCTGGCTTCCCCGTCCCCGCTCACCGTGCCGCTGTGCCGTGAGCGGGGCGAGGCCAGGGGACACGCTCGGCAGATGACGTTGTAGCGGAGGTCGTCGCGGCCGCCGGTGTCGGCCGGCGGCAGCCACTCCAGGGCCACGGCCGCGGCCGCTGTGGCCGCGGCCGCGGCCGCGGCCGTGGGGGACGCCGTCAGCGGAGTCACGGAGAGAGCCCGCGGCTCGGACGGAACCCCTGCGGGGAGCACGGGGAGGGGGGGGGGGGGGGAGAGGGGGGGTGAGGGAGGGGGGGGGGTGAGGGGGGGGTGTGAGGGGGGGGGTGTGAGGGGGGGGAGGGAGTGGCAACAGCTTCCATCTCCCTTGGCAACAGCTTCCATCCCAACTTAGCAACAGCTTCCATCCCCCCTTGGCAACAGCTTCCATCCCCCTTGGCAACAGCTTCCACCTCCCTTGGCAACAGCTTACATCTCCCTTGGCAACGGCCCCCATCTCCCATGGCAACAGCTTCCATCTCCCTTGGCAACAGCTTCCACCTCCCTTGGTAAAAGCTTCCATCTACCTTGGCAACAACTTCCATCTCCCTTGGCAACAGCTTCCATCCCCCCTTGGCAACAGCTTCCATCCCCCCTTGGCAACAGCTTCCATCCCCCTTGGCAACAGCTTCCATCTCCCTTGGCAACAGCTTCCATCTACCCTTGGCAACAGCTTCCATCTACCCTTGGCAACAGCTTCCATCTCCCTTGGCAACAGCTTCCATCCCCCTTGGCAACGGCTCCCATCCCCGTTGGCAACAGCTTACATCTCCCTTGGCAACAGCTTCCATCCCTCCTTGGCAACAGCTTACATCCCCCTTGGCAACAGCTCCCACCTCCCTTGGCAACAGCTTCCATCCCCCCTTGGCAACAGCTTCCACCTCCCTTGGCAACGGCTCCCATCCCCGTTGGCAACAGCTTACATCTCCCTTGGCAACAGCTTCCATCTCCCTTGGCAACAGCTTCCATCTCCCTTGGCAACAGCTTCCATCCCCCTTGGCAACGGCTCCCATCCCCGTTGGCAACAGCTTACATCTCCCTTGGCAACAGCTTCCATCCCTCCTTGGCAACAGCTTACATCCCCCTTGGCAACAGCTCCCACCTCCCTTGGCAACAGCTTCCATCCCCCCTTGGCAACAGCTTCCACCTCCCTTGGCAACGGCTCCCATCCCCGTTGGCAACAGCTTACATCTCCCTTGGCAACAGCTTCCATCTCCCTTGGCAACAGCTTCCATCCCCCTTGGCAACAGCTTCCATCTACCCTTGGCAACAGCTTCCATCTCCCTTGGCAACAGCTTCCACCTTCCTTGGCAACAGCTTCCATCCCCCTTGGTAACAGCTTCCATCTCCCATGGCAACAGCTTCCACCCCCCTTGGCAACAGCTTCCATCTCCCATGGCAACAGCTTCCACCCCCCTTGGCAACAGCTTCCATCTCCCTTGGCAACAGCTTCCATCCCCCTTGGCAACAGCTTCCATCTCCCATGGCAACGGCCCCCATCTCCCATGGCAACAGCTTCCACCTCCCTTGGCAACAGCTTACATCTCCCTTGGCAACGGCCCCCATCTCCCATGGCAACAGCTTCCATCTCCCTTGGCAACAGCTTCCACCTCCCTTGGCAACAGCTTCCATCTCCCTTGGCAACCGCTTCCATCTCCCTAGGCAACAGCTCCCATCTCCCTTGGCAACAGCTTCCATCCCCCTTGGCAACGGCTCCCATCCCCGTTGGCAACAGCTTACATCTCCCTTGGCAACAGCTTACATCTCCCTTGGCAACGGCCCCCATCTTCCATGGCAACAGCTTCCATCTCCCTTGGCAACAGCTTCCATCTCCATTGGCAACAGCTTCCACCTCCCTTGGCAACAGCTTCCATCTCCCTTGGCAACGGCCCCCATCTCCCATGGCAACAGCTTCCATCTACCTTGGCAACAGCTTCCATCTCCCTTGGCAACAGCTTCCATCTCCCTTGGCAACAGCTTCCATCCCCCTTGGCAACAGCTTCCATCTCCCTTGGCAACAGCTTCCATCTCCCTTGGCAACGGCCCCCATCTCCCTTGGCAACAGCTTCCACCTCCCTTGGCAACAGCTTCCATCTCCCTTGGCAACGGCCCCCATCTCCCTTGGCAACAGCTTCCATCTCCCTTAGCAACAGCTTCCATCCCCCTTGGCAACAGCTTCCATCTACCCTTGGCAACAGCTTCCATCTCCCTTGGCAACAGCTTCCACCTTCCTTGGCAACAGCTTCCATCCCCCTTGGTAACAGCTTCCATCTCCCATGGCAACAGCTTCCACCCCCCTTGGCAACAGCTTCCATCTCCCATGGCAACAGCTTCCACCCCCCTTGGCAACAGCTTCCATCTCCCTTGGCAACAGCTTCCATCCCCCTTGGCAACAGCTTCCATCTCCCATGGCAACGGCCCCCATCTCCCATGGCAACAGCTTCCACCTCCCTTGGCAACAGCTTACATCTCCCTTGGCAACGGCCCCCATCTCCCATGGCAACAGCTTCCATCTCCCTTGGCAACAGCTTCCACCTCCCTTGGCAACAGCTTCCATCTCCCTTGGCAACCGCTTCCATCTCCCTAGGCAACAGCTCCCATCTCCCTTGGCAACAGCTTCCATCCCCCTTGGCAACGGCTCCCATCCCCGTTGGCAACAGCTTACATCTCCCTTGGCAACAGCTTACATCTCCCTTGGCAACGGCCCCCATCTTCCATGGCAACAGCTTCCATCTCCCTTGGCAACAGCTTCCATCTCCATTGGCAACAGCTTCCACCTCCCTTGGCAACAGCTTCCATCTCCCTTGGCAACGGCCCCCATCTCCCATGGCAACAGCTTCCATCTACCTTGGCAACAGCTTCCATCTCCCTTGGCAACAGCTTCCATCTCCCTTGGCAACAGCTTCCATCCCCCTTGGCAACAGCTTCCATCTCCCTTGGCAACAGCTTCCATCTCCCTTGGCAACGGCCCCCATCTCCCTTGGCAACAGCTTCCACCTCCCTTGGCAACAGCTTCCATCTCCCTTGGCAACGGCCCCCATCTCCCTTGGCAACAGCTTCCATCTCCCTTAGCAACAGCTTCCATCTCCCTTGGCAACAGCTTCCATCTCCCTTGGCAACAGCTTCCATCTCCCTTGGCAACAGCTTACATCCCCCTTGGCAACAGCTTCCATCTCCCTTGGCAACAGCTTCCACCACCCTTGACAACAGCTTCCATCTCCCTTGGCAACAGCTTCCACCACCCTTGACAACAGCTTCCATCTCCCTTGGCAACAGCTTCCATCCCCCTTGGCAACAGCTTCCATCTCCCTTGGCAACAGCTTACACCTCCCTTGGCAACGGCCCCCATCTCCCATGGCAACGGTTCCCTGCTCCCCCCCCCCCCCACCCCCCGTGTCGCTGTCCACGCGTCCAACCACCTGCGGCTGGACGCGGCGGTGGAGTCACAGCCACAATCACAACCACCATCACCATCACAACCATCACCACCACCACCATCACCACCACCACCACCATCATCACCACCATCACCACCATCACCATCACCACCACCATCATCACCACCACCACCATCACCACCATCACCATCACCACCATCACCACCATCACCATCACCACCATCACCACCATCACCATCACCACCATCACCACCATCACCATCACCACCATCACCACCATCACCACCATCACCATCACCACCACCATCATCACCACCACCACCATCACCACCATCACCATCACCACCATCACCACCATCACCATCACCACCATCACCACCATCACCATCACCACCATCACCACCATCACCATCACCACCATCACCACCATCACCACCATCACCATCACCACCACCACCATCACCACCATCACCACCACCACCATCACCACCACCATCACCATCACCACCACCATCATCACCATCACCATCACCACCACCACCATCACCACCACCATCACCACCACCACCACCATCACCACCATCACCACCACCATCACCACCACCATCACCACCACCATCACCACCACCACCATCACCACCACCACCACCACCGTCACCACCACCACCACCATCACCACCGTCACCACCACCACCGTCACCACCACCACCATCACCACCACCACCACCACCATCACCACCACCATCACCACCACCACCACCACCGTCACCACCACCATCACCACCATCACCACCACCATCACCACCACCACCATCACCACCACCATCACCACCACCATCACCACCACCACCACCGTCACCACCACCACCACCGTCACCTGTGCAGGCGAGGTGCGCTCCGTCAGTGTCGGCACGGTAGTAACCGGGCTCACAGGCACACGCCGTGGCTCCCAGCGACACCGCGTGGCTCCTAGCCGGGCACGGTCCACAGCCGCCCAGGCCGCCCTCTGCCTTGTACAGACCCACAGCGCACACTGCGTGTGGTGGGGGGGTGGTGGGTGGGTGGTGGGGGGGTGGTGGGGGGGGGTGGTGGGGGGGGGGTGGGGGGGGAGAGGTTGCAAAGGTGAAGGTGTCACGCTCAACCCACCCACCCATCCACCCATCCACCCACCCATCCACCCACCCACTTATCCACCCACCAAACCATCCTCCCACCCACCCATCCACCCACCCATCCACCCATCCACCCACCCACCCATCCACCCACAAAACGATCGGCCCACCCATCCACCTATCCACCCATCCACCCACCAAACCATCGGCCCACCCATCCACCCACCAAACCATCCTCCCACCCACCCACCCATCCACCCACAAAACCATCGGCCCACCCACCCACCCACACACCGATCCACCTACCCACCCACCCACCCATTCCACCCACCCACCCATCCACCCACCCACCCACCCACCAAACCATCCACCCACCAAACCATCCACCCACCCACCTATCCACCCAGAAGAGGAGGAGGTGGTGGAGGATGTGCAGTAGGAGGTAGTAGTAATAGTAGTAGGAGATAGTGGTAGTAGTAGTCGTAGTAGTATCAGGTAGTAGGATGTAGTGGTAGTAGTAGTATCAGGTAGTAGGATGTAGTGGTAGTAGTAGTATCAGGTAGTAGTATCAGGTAGTAGGAGGAGCTAGTGGTAGTTGTATCAGGTAGTGTAAGGTATTAGTAGTATTAGGTAGTAGTAGGTAGTAGTAGTAGTATCAGGTAATAGTAGTAGTGTAGTGGTAGTGTAGTAGTAGTGGTAGTAGTAGTATCAGGCTGTATCAGGTAGTAGTAGTAGTATCAGGTAGTAGTAGTATCAGGTAGTAGTATCAGGTAGTAGTAGTGGTAGTAATAGTATCAGGTAGTAGTAGTAGTATCAGGTAGTAGTAGTAGTAGTATCAGGTAGTAGTAGTAGTATCAGGTAGTAGTAGTAGTATCAGGTAGTAGTAGTAGTATCAGGTAGTAGTAGTATCAGGTAGTAGTAGTAGTATCAGGTAGTAGTATTATCAGGCTGTATCAGGTAGTAGTATCAAGTAGTAGTATCAGTCTGTATCAGGTAGTAGTAGTAGTATCAGGCTGTATCAGGTAGTAGTAGTATCAGGTAGTAGTATCAGGTAGTAGTAGTAGTATCAGTCTGTATCAGTTAGTAGTAGTAGTATCAGTCTGTATCAGGTAGTAGTAGTAGTGGTATCAGGCTGTATCAGGCTGTATCAGGTAGTAGTAGTATCAGGTAGTAGTAGTATCAGGCGGTATCAGGTAGTAGTAGTAGTATCAGTCTGTATCAGGTAGTAGTATCAGGTAGTAGTAGTATCAGGCGGTATCAGGTAGTAGTAGTAGTATCAGGTAGTAGTAGTATCAGGTAGTAGTAGTATCAGGTAGTAGTATTATCAGGCTGTATCAGGTAGTAGTAGTATCAAGTAGTAGTAGTATCAGTCTGTATCAGGTAGTAGTAGTAGTATCAGCCTGTATCAGGTAGTAGTAGTATCAGGTAGTAGTAGTATCAGGTAGTAGTAGTATCAGGTAGTAGTAGTATCAGGCGGTATCAGGTAGTAGTTGTAGTATCAGTCTGTATCAGGTAGGAGTAGTATCAGGCTGTATCAGGTAGTAGTAGTATCAGGTAGTAGTAGTATCAGGCTGTATCAGGTAGTAGTAGTATCAGGTAGTAGTAGTATCAGGTAGTAGTAGTATCAGGAAGTAGTAGTATCAGGTAGTTGCAGTATCAGGTAGTAGTAGTATCAGGTAGTAGTAGTATCAGGTAGTAGTAGTATCAAGTAGTAGTAGTAGTATCAGGTAGTAGTATCAGGTAGTAGTAGTATCAGGTAGTAGTATCAGGTAGTAGTAGTATCAGGTAGTAGTAGTAGTATCAGGTAGCAGTAGTATCAGGTAGTAGTAGTAGTATCAGGTAGTAGTAGTATCAGGTAGTAGTAGTAGCAGTAGTAGTATCAGGTAGTAGTAGTAGTATCAGGTAGTAGTAGTAGTATCAGGTAGTAGTATCAGGTAGTAGTAGAATCAGGTAGTAGTAGTATCAGGTAGTAGTAGTATCAGGTAGTAGTAGTATCAGGTAGTAGTAGTAGTAGTAGTATCAGGTAGTAGTAGTAGTAGTATCAGGTAGTAGTAGTAGTATCAGGTAGTAGTATCAGGTAGTAGTAGTATCAGGTAGTAGTAGTATCAGGTAGTAGTAGTATCAGGAAGTAGTAGTATCAGGTAGTTGCAGTATCAGGTAGTAGTAGTATCAGGTAGTAGTAGTAGTATCAAGTAGTAGTAGTAGTATCAGGTAGTAGTAGTAGTATCAGGTAGTAGTAGTATCAGGTAGTAGTAGTATCAGGAAGTAGTAGTATCAAGTAGTAGTAGAATCAGGTAGTAGTAGTATCAGGTAGTAGTAGTATCAGGTAGTAGTAGTATCAGGTAGTAGTAGTATCAGGATGTAGTAGTAGAATCAGGTAGTAGTAGTATCAGGTAGTAGTAGTAAAAGGTAGTAGCAGTATCAGGTAGTAGTAGTATCAGGATGTAGTAGTAGAATCAGGTAGTAGTAGTATCAGGTAGTAGTAGTATCAGGTAGTAGCAGTATCAGGTAGTAGTAGTATCAGGATGTAGTAGTAGAATCAGGTAGTAGTAGTATCAGGTAGTAGTAGTATCAGGTAGTAGTAGTATTGTCACGTAGTATCAGGCTGTATCAGGTAGTAGCGGGAGGCAGTTCTCACGTTGGCAGGATGAGAGGCTCTGGTCTGGGCTGGCCCCTGGACTACAGGCACAGTAGTATCAGGTAGTAGTAGTATCAGGTAGTAGTAGTATCAGGTAGTAGTAGTAGTATTATCACGTAGTATCAGGCTGTATCAGGGCGTAGCGGGAGGCAGTTCTCACGTTGGCAGGATGAGAGGCACTGGTCTGGGCTGGCCCCTGGACTACAGGCACAGTAGTATCAGGTAGTAGTAGTAGTATCAGGTAGTAGTAGTATCAGGTAGTAGTAGTATCAGGTAGTAGTAGTATCAGGTAGTAGTATCAGGTAGTAGTAGTATCAGGTAGTAGTAGTATCAGGTAGTAGTAGTATCAGGTAGTAGTAGTATCAGGTAGTAATAGTATCAGGTAGTAGTAGTATCAGGTAGTAGTAGTATCAGGTAGTAGTATCAGGTAGTAGTAGTATCAGGTAGTAGTATTATCAGGTAGTAGTAGTATCAGGCTGTATCAGGTAGTAGTAGTATCAAGTAGTAGTAGTATCAGTCTGTATCAGGTAGTAGTAGTATCAAGTAGTAGTAGTATCAGTCTGTATCAGGTAGTAGTAGTATCAGTCTGTATCAGGTAGTAGTAGTAGTATCAGGCTGTATCAGGTAGTAGTAGTATCAGGTAGTAGTAGTAGTATTAGGTAGTAGTAGTATCAGGGAGTAGTAGTAGTATCAGGTAGTAGTATCAGGTAGTAACTGTATCAGGTAGTAGTAGTATCAGGTAGTAGTAGTAGTAGTATCAGGATGTATCAGGAAATAGTAGTATCAGGTAGTAGTAGTATCAGGTAGTAGTAGTGGTAGTAGTAGTATCAGGTAGTAGTAGTATCAGGTAGTATTAGTATCAGGTAGTAGTAGTATCAGGTAGTAGTAGTAGTAGTATCAGGTAGTAGTAGTATCAGGTAGTAGTAGTGGTAGTAGTAGTAATAGTATCAGGTAGTAGTAGTATCAGGTAGTAGTATCAGGTAGTAGTAGTAGTAGTATCAGGATGTATCAGGAAATAGTAGTATCAGGTAGTAGTAGTAGTATCAGGTAGTAGTAGTAGTATCAGGTAGTAGCAGTATCAGGTAGTAGTAGTAGTAGTATCAGGTAGTAGTAGTATCAGGTAGTAGTAGTATCAGGTAGTAGTAGTAGTAGTATCAGGTAGTAGTAGTATCAGGATGTATCAGGAAATAGTAGTATCAGGTAGTAGTAGTATCAGGTAGTAGTAGTAGTATCAGGTAGTAGTAGTAGTATCAGGTAGTAGCAGTATCAGGTAGTAGTAGTAGTATCAGGTAGTAGTAGTATCAGGTAGTAGTAGTATCAGGTAGTAGTAGTATCAGGATGTAGTAGTAGTAGTATCAGGTAGTAGTAGTATCAGGATGTATCAGGAAATAGTAGTATCAGGTAGTAGTAGTATCAGGTAGTAGTAGTATCAGGTAGTAGTAGTATCAGGTAGTAGTAGTAGTATCAGGTAGTAGTATCAGGTAGTAGTAGTATCAGGTAGTAGTAGTATCAGGTGGTAGTAGTATCAGGTAGTAGTAGTATCAGGTAGCAGTAGTATCAGGTAGTAGTAGTAGTATCAGGTAGTAGTAGTATCAGGTAGTAGTAGTATCAGGTAGTAGTAGTATCAGGTAGTAGTAGTATCAGGTAGTAGTAGTAGTATCAAGTAGCAGTAGTAGTATCAGGTAGTAGTAGTATCAGATAGCAGTAGTATTGTCACGTAGTATCAGGTAGTAGTAGTATCAGGTAGTAGTAGTATCAGGTAGTAGTAGTAGTATCAAGTAGTAGTAGTATCAGGTAGTAGTAGTATCAGGTAGTAGTAGTATCAGGTAGTAGTAGTAGTATTGTCACGTAGTATCAGGCTGTATCAGGACGTAGCGGGAGGCAGTTCTCACGTTGGCAGGATGAGAGGCTCTGGTCTGGGCTGGCCCCTGGACTACAGGCACAGTAGTATCAGGTAGTAGTAGTATCAGGTAGTAGTAGTAGTATCAGGTAGTAGTAGTAGTATCAGGTAGTAGTAGTAGTATCAGGTAGTAGTAGTAGTATCAGGTAGTAGTATCAGGTAGTAGTAGTATCAGGTAGTAGTAGTATCAGGTAGTAGTAGTATTATCACGTAGTATCAGGATGTATCAGGAAGTAGCGGGAGGCAGTGCTCACGTTGGGAGGATGAGAGGCTCTGGTCTGGGCTGGCGCCTGGACTACAGGCACAGTAGTATCAGGTAGTAGTAGTAGTAGTATCAGGTAGTAGTAGTATCAGGTAGTAGTAGTAGTATCAGATAGTAGTAGTATTGTCACGTAGTATCAGGATGTATCAGGACGTAGCGGGAGGCAGTTCTCACGTTGGCAGGATGAGAGGCTCTGGTCTGGGCTGGCCCCTGGACTACAGGCACAGTAGTATCAGGTAGTAGTAGTATCAGGTAGTAGTAGTATCAGGTAGTAGTAGTATCAGGTAGTAGTAGTATCAGGTAGCAGTAGTATTGTCACGTAGTATCAGGCTGTATCAGGACGTAGCGGGAGGCAGTTCTCACGTTGGCAGGATGAGAGGCTCTGGTCTGGGCTGGCCCCTGGACTACAGGCACAGTAGTATCAGGTAGTAGTAGTATCAGGTAGTAGTAGTATCAGGTAGTAGTAGTATCAGGTAGTAGTAGTATCAGGTAGTAGTAGTATCAGGTAGTAGTAGTATCAGGTAGTAGTAGTATCAGGTAGTAGTAGTAGTATCAGGTAGTAGTAGTATCAGGTAGTAGTAGTATCAGGTAGTAGTAGTATCAGGTAGTAGTAGTAGTATCAGGTAGTAGTAGTATCAGGTAGTAGTAGTATTGTCACGTAGTATCAGGCTGTATCAGGTAGTAGCGGGAGGCAGTTCTCACGTTGGCAGGATGAGAGGCTCTGGTCTGGGCTGGCCCCTGGACTACAGGCACAGTAGTATCAGGTAGTAGTAGTATCAGGTAGTAGTAGTATCAGGTAGTAGTAGTAGTATTATCACGTAGTATCAGGCTGTATCAGGACGTAGCGGGAGGCAGTTCTCACGTTGGCAGGATGAGAGGCACTGGTCTGGGCTGGCCCCTGGACTACAGGCACAGTAGTATCAGGTAGTAGTAGTAGTATCAGGTAGTAGTAGTATCAGGTAGTAGTAGTATCAGGTAGTAGTAGTATCAGGTAGTAGTATCAGGTAGTAGTAGTATCAGGTAGTAGTAGTATCAGGTAGTAGTAGTATCAGGTAGTAGTAGTATCAGGTAGTAGTAGTATCAGGTAGTAGTATCAGGTAGTAGTAGTATCAGGTAGTAGTATTATCAGGTAGTAGTAGTATCAGGCTGTATCAGGTAGTAGTAGTATCAAGTAGTAGTAGTATCAGTCTGTATCAGGTAGTAGTAGTATCAAGTAGTAGTAGTATCAGTCTGTATCAGGTAGTAGTAGTATCAGTCTGTATCAGGTAGTAGTAGTAGTATCAGGCTGTATCAGGTAGTAGTAGTATCAGGTAGTAGTAGTAGTATTAGGTAGTAGTAGTATCAGGGAGTAGTAGTAGTATCAGGTAGTAGTATCAGGTAGTAACTGTATCAGGTAGTAGTAGTATCAGGTAGTAGTAGTAGTAGTATCAGGATGTATCAGGAAATAGTAGTATCAGGTAGTAGTAGTATCAGGTAGTAGTAGTGGTAGTAGTAGTATCAGGTAGTAGTAGTATCAGGTAGTATTAGTATCAGGTAGTAGTAGTATCAGGTAGTAGTAGTAGTAGTATCAGGTAGTAGTAGTATCAGGTAGTAGTAGTGGTAGTAGTAGTAATAGTATCAGGTAGTAGTAGTATCAGGTAGTAGTATCAGGTAGTAGTAGTAGTAGTATCAGGATGTATCAGGAAATAGTAGTATCAGGTAGTAGTAGTAGTATCAGGTAGTAGTAGTAGTATCAGGTAGTAGCAGTATCAGGTAGTAGTAGTAGTATCAGGTAGTAGTAGTATCAGGTAGTAGTAGTATCAGGTAGTAGTAGTAGTAGTATCAGGTAGTAGTAGTATCAGGATGTATCAGGAAATAGTAGTATCAGGTAGTAGTAGTATCAGGTAGTAGTAGTAGTATCAGGTAGTAGTAGTAGTATCAGGTAGTAGCAGTATCAGGTAGTAGTAGTAGTATCAGGTAGTAGTAGTATCAGGTAGTAGTAGTATCAGGTAGTAGTAGTATCAGGATGTAGTAGTAGTAGTATCAGGTAGTAGTAGTATCAGGATGTATCAGGAAATAGTAGTATCAGGTAGTAGTAGTATCAGGTAGTAGTAGTATCAGGTAGTAGTAGTATCAGGTAGTAGTAGTAGTATCAGGTAGTAGTATCAGGTAGTAGTAGTATCAGGTAGTAGTAGTATCAGGTGGTAGTAGTATCAGGTAGTAGTAGTATCAGGTAGCAGTAGTATCAGGTAGTAGTAGTAGTATCAGGTAGTAGTAGTATCAGGTAGTAGTAGTATCAGGTAGTAGTAGTATCAGGTAGTAGTAGTAGTATCAAGTAGCAGTAGTAGTATCAGGTAGTAGTAGTAGTATCAGATAGCAGTAGTATTGTCACGTAGTATCAGGTAGTAGTAGTATCAGGTAGTAGTAGTATCAGGTAGTAGTAGTAGTATCAAGTAGTAGTAGTATCAGGTAGTAGTAGTATCAGGTAGTAGTAGTATCAGGTAGTAGTAGTAGTATTGTCACGTAGTATCAGGCTGTATCAGGACGTAGCGGGAGGCAGTTCTCACGTTGGCAGGATGAGAGGCTCTGGTCTGGGCTGGCCCCTGGACTACAGGCACAGTAGTATCAGGTAGTAGTAGTATCAGGTAGTAGTAGTAGTATCAGGTAGTAGTAGTAGTATCAGGTAGTAGTAGTATCAGGTAGTAGTAGTAGTATCAGGTAGTAGTAGTAGTATCAGGTAGTAGTATCAGGTAGTAGTAGTATCAGGTAGTAGTAGTATCAGGTAGTAGTAGTAGTATTATCACGTAGTATCAGGATGTATCAGGAAGTAGCGGGAGGCAGTTCTCACGTTGGGAGGATGAGAGGCTCTGGTCTGGGCTGGCGCCTGGACTACAGGCACAGTAGTATCAGGTGGTAGTAGTATCAGGTAGTAGTAGTATCAGGTAGTAGTAGTAGTAGTAGTATCAGGAAGTAGTAGTAGTAGTATCAGGTAGTAGTAGTATCAGGTGGTAGTAGTATCAGGTAGTAGTAGTATCAGGTAGTAGTAGTAGTAGTATCAGGAAGTAGTAGTAGTAGTATCAGGTAGTAGTAGTATCAGGTAGTAGTAGTAGTATCAGGTAGTAGTAGTATCAGGTAGTAGTAGTATCAGGAAGTAGTAGTAGTAGTATCAGGTAGTAGTAGTATCAGGTAGTAGTAGTAGTATCAGGTAGTAGTAGTAGTATCAGGTAGTAGTAGTATCAGATAGTAGTAGTATCAGGTAGCAGTAGTATTATCACGTAGTATCAGGCTGTATCAGGTAGTAGTAGTAGTATCAGGTAGTAGTAGTATCAGGTAGTAGTAGTATCAGGTAGTAGTAGTATCAGGTAGTAGTAGTATCAGGTAGTAGTAGTAGTATTATCACGTAGTATCAGGTAGTAGTAGTATCAGGTAGTAGTAGTAGTATCAGGTAGTAGTATCAGGTAGTAGTATCAGGTAGTAGTAGTAGTAGTATCAGGTAGTAGTAGTATCAGGTAGTAGTAGTAGTATCAGGTAGTAGTAGTAGTATCAGGTAGTAGTAGTAGTATCAGGTAGTAGTAGTATTGTCACGTAGTATCAGGCTGTATCAGGACGTAGCGGGAGGCAGTGCTCACGTTGACAGGATGAGAGGCTCTGGTCTGGGCTGGCCCCTGGACTACAGGCACAGTAGTATCAGGTAGTAGTAGTATCAGGTAGTAGTAGTAGTATCAGGTAGTAGTAGTAGTATCAGGTAGTAGTAGTATCAGGTAGTAGTAGTAGTAGTATCAGGTAGTAGTAGTATCAAGTAGCAGTAGTATCAGGTAGTAGTAGTATCAGGTAGTAGTAGTAGAATCAGGCTGTAGTAGTATCAGGTAGTAGTAGTATTGTCACGTAGTATCAGGCTGTATCAGGACGTAGCGGGAGGCAGTTCTCACGTTGGCAGGATGAGAGGCTCTGGTCTGGGCTGGCCCCTGGACTACAGGCACAGTAGTATCAGGTAGTAGTAGTATCAGGCTGTAGTAGTATCAGGTAGTAGTAGTATTGTCACGTAGTATCAGGCTGTATCAGGACGTAGCGGGAGGCAGTTCTCACGTTGACAGGATGAGAGGCTCTGGTCTGGGCTGGCCCCTGGACTGCAGGCACAGTAGTATCAGGTAGTAGTAGTATCAGGTAGTAGTAGTATCAGGTAGTAGTAGTAGTAGTATCAGGTAGTAGTAGTATCAGGTAGTAGTAGTAGTATCAGGTAGTAGTAGTATCAGGTAGTAGTAGTATCAGGTAGTAGTAGCAGTAGTATCAGGATGTATCAGGTAGTAGTAGTATCAGGTAGTAGTAGTATCAGGTAGTAGTAGTAGTATCAGGTAGTAGTAGTATCAGGTAGTAGTAGTAGTAGTATCAGGTAGTAGTAGTAGTAGTATTATCACGTAGTATCAGGTAGTAGTAGTATCAAGTAGTAGTAGTAGTATCAGGTAGTAGTAGTATCAGGTGGTAGTAGTATCACGTAGTAGTAGTATTATCACGTAGTATCAGGCTGTATCAGGACGTAGCTGGAGGCAGTTCTCACGTTGGCAGGATGAGAGGCTCTGGTCTGGGCTGGCCCCTGGACTACAGGCACAGTAGTATCAGGTAGTAGTAGTATCAGGTAGTAGTAGTATCAGGTAGTAGTAGTATCAGGTAGTAGCAGTAGTATTGTCACGTAGTATCAGGATGTATCAGGTAGTAGCGGGAGGCAGTTCTCACGTTGGCAGGATGAGAGGTTCTGGTCTGGGCTGGCCCCTGGACTACAGGCACAGTAGTATCAGGTAGTAGTAGTAGTATCAGGTGGTAGTAGTAGTATCAGGTAGTAGTAGTATCAGGTAGTAGTATCAGGTAGTAGTAGTAGTATTGTCACGTAGTATCAGGCTGTATCAGGATGTAGCGGGAGGCAGTTCTCACGTTGGCAGGATGAGAGGCTCTGGTCTGGGCTGGCCCCTGGACTACAGGCACAGTAGTATCAGGTAGTAGTAGTATCAGGTAGTAGTAGTATCAGGTAGTAGTAGTATCAGGTAGTAGTAGTATCAGGTAGTAGTAGTATCAAGTAGTAGTATCAGGTAGTAGTAGTAGTATTGTCACGTAGTATCAGGCTGTATCAGGACGTGGCGGGAGGCAGTTCTCACGTTGTCAGGATGAGAGGCTCTGGTCTGGGCTGGCCCCTGGACTACAGGCACAGTAGTATCAGGTAGTAGTAGTATCAGGTAGTAGTAGTATCAGGTAGTAGTAGTATCAGGTAGTAGTAGTATCAGGTAGTAGTAGTATCAAGTAGTAGTATCAGGTAGTAGTAGTAGTATCAGGTAGTAGTAGTATCAGGTAGTAGTAGTAGTATCACGTAGTATCAGGCTGTATCAGGAAGTAACGGGAGGCAGTTCTCACGTTGGCAGGATGAGAGGCTCTGGTCTGGGCTGGCCCCTGGACTACAGGCACAGTAGTATCAGGTAGTAGTAGTATCAGGTAGTAGTAGTATCAGGTAGTAGTAGTAGTATCAGGTAGTAGTAGTAGTATCAGGTAGTAATAGTAGTAGTATCAGGTAGTAGTAGTATCAGGTAGTAGTAGTAGTATCAGGTAGCAGTAGTATCAGGTAGTAGTAGTATCAGGTAGTAGTAGTATCAGGTAGTAGTAGTAGTATCAGGTAGTAGTAGTATCAGGATGTAGTAGCTAAATCAGGTAGTAGTAGTAGTATCAGGTAGTAGTAGTAGTATCAGGTAGTAGTAGTATCAGGTAGTAGTAGTATCAGGTAGCAGTAGTATCAGGTAGTAGTAGTAGTATCAGGTAGTAGTAGTATCAGG
Source organism: Petromyzon marinus (assembly GCF_048934315.1). NCBI lineage: Eukaryota > Metazoa > Chordata > Hyperoartia > Petromyzontiformes > Petromyzontidae > Petromyzon > Petromyzon marinus. The sequence goes on along the minus strand of NW_027422616.1, from coordinate 36,316 downwards.
TAGTAGTAGTATCAGGTAGTAGTAGTATCAGGTAGTAGTAGTATCAGGTAGTAGTAGTAGTATCAGGTAGTAGTAGTATTGTCACGTAGTATCAGGATGTATCAGGACATAGCGGGAGGCAGTTCTCACGTTGGCAGGATGAGAGGCTCTGGTCTGGGCTGGCCCCTGGACTACAGGCACAGTAGTATCAGGTAGTAGTAGTATCAGGTAGTAGTAGTATCAGGTAGTAGTAGTATCAGGTAGTAGTAGTATCAGGTAGTAGTAGTATCAGGTAGTAGTAGTAGTATCAGGTAGTAGTAGTATCAGGTAGTAGTAGTATCAGGTAGTAGTAGTATCAGGTAGTAGTAGTATCAGGTAGTAGTAGTAGAATCAGGCTGTAGTAGTATCAGGTAGTAGTAGTATTGTCACGTAGTATCAGGCTGTATCAGGACGTGGCGGGAGGCAGTTCTCACGTTGGCAGGATGAGAGGCTCTGGTCTGGGCTGGCCCCTGGACTGCAGGCACAGTAGTATCAGGTAGTAGTAGTATCAGGTAGTAGTAGTAGTAGTATCAGTAGTATCAGGTAGTAGTAGTATCAGGTGGTAGTAGTAGTATCAGGTAGTAGTAGTATCAGGTAGTAGTAGTATCAGGTAGTAGTAGTATTATCACGTAGTATCAGGATGTATCAGGTAGTAGTAGTATCAGGTAGTAGTAGTATTATCACGTAGTATCAGGATGTATCAGGTAGTAGTAGTATCAGGTAGTAGTAGTATCAGGTAGTAGTAGTATCAGGTAGTAGTAGTAGTATTGTCACGTAGTATCAGGCTGTATCAGGACGTAGCTGGAGGCAGTTCTCACGTTGGCAGGATGAGAGGCTCTGGTCTGGGCTGGCCCCTGGACTACAGGCACAGTAGTATCAGGTAGTAGTAGTATCAGGATGTAGTAGTAGTATCAGGTGGTAGTAGTATCAGGTAGTAGTAGTATCAGGTAGTAGTAGTAGTATCAGGTAGTAGTAGTATCAGGTAGTAGTAGTAGTATCACGTAGTATCAGGCTGTATCAGGACGTAGCGGGAGGCAGTTCTCACGTTGGCAGGATGAGAGGCTCTGGTCTGGGCTGGCGCCTGGACTACAGGCACAGTAGTATCAGGTAGTAGTAGTAGTATCAGGTGGTAGTAGTATCAGGTAGTAGTAGTATCAGGTAGTAGTATTATCAGGTAGTAGTAGTAGTATCAGGTAGTAGTAGTATCAGGTAGTAGTAGTAGTAGTATTGTCACGTAGTATCAGGCTGTATCAGGACGTAGCGGGAGGCAGTTCTCACGTTGGCAGGATGAGAGGCTCTGGTCTGGGCTGGCCCCTGGACTACAGGCACAGTAGTATCAGGTAGTAGTAGTAATATCAAGTAGTAGTAGTAGTATCAGGTAGTAGTAGTATCAGGTAGTAGTAGTAGTAGTATCAGGTAGTAGTATCAGGTAGTAGTAGTATCAGGTAGTAGTAGTAGTATCAGGTAGTAGTAGTAGTATCAGGTAGTAGTAGTATCAGGTAGTAGTAGTATCAGGTAGTAGTAGTATCAGGTAGTAGTATTATCACGTAGTATCAGGCTGTATCAGGACATAGCTGGAGGCAGTTCTCACGTTGGCAGGATGAGAGGCTCTGGTCTGGGCTGGCCCCTGGGCTACAGGCACAGTAGTATCAGGTAGTAGTAGTATCAGGTAGTAGTATTGTCACGTAGTATCAGGCTGTATCAGGACGTAGCGGGAGGCAGTTCTCACGTTGGCAGGATGAGAGGCTCTGGTCTGGGCTGGCCCCTGGACTACAGGCACAGTAGTATCAGGTAGTAGTAGTAGTATCAAGTAGTAGTAGTAGTATCAGGTAGTAGTAGTATCAGGTAGTAGTAGTAGTAGTATCAGGTAGTAGTATCAGGTAGTAGTAGTATCAGGTAGTAGTAGTAGTATCAGGTAGTAGTAGTATCAGGTAGTAGTAGTATCAGGTAGTAGTAGTATCAGGTAGTAGTAGTAGTATCAGGTAGTAGTAGTATTGTCACGTAGTATCAGGCTGTATCAGGACGTAGCGGGAGGCAGTTCTCACGTTGGCAGGATGAGAGGCTCTGGTCTGGGCTGGCCCCTGGACTACAGGCACAGTAGTATCAGGTAGTAGTAGTATCAGGCTGTAGTAGTATCAGGTAGTAGTAGTAGTAGTATCAGGTAGTAGTAGTATCAGGTAGTAGTAGTATCAGGTAGTAGTATTATCACGTAGTATCAGGATGTATCAGGACGTAGCTGGAGGCAGTTCTCACGTTGGCAGGATGAGAGGCTCTGGTCTGGGCTGGCCCCTGGACTGCAGGCACAGTAGTATCAGGTAGTAGTAGTATCAGGTAGTAGTAGTAGTAGTATCAGGTAGTAGTAGTAGTATCAGGTAGTAGTAGTATCAGGTAGTAGTAGTATTATTATCACGTAGTATCAGGCTGTATCAGGACGTAGCGGGAGGCAGTTCTCACGTTGGCAGGATGAGAGGCTCTGGTCTGGGCTGGCCCCTGGGCTGCAGGCACAGTAGTATCAGGTAGTAGTAGTATCAGGTAGTAGTAGTATCAGGTAGTAGTAGTAGTAGTATCAGGTAGTAGTAGTAGTGTTGTCACGTAGTATCAGGCTGTATCAGGACGTAGCGGGAGGCAGTTCTCACGTTGGCAGGATGAGAGGCTCTGGTCTGGGCTGGCCCCTGGACTGCAGGCACAGCGACCGGGCCCCACCGGGCCGCTCCAAGCCCCCTCGGGAGTGCAGCGACGAAGCACCGGGCCCCACTCCTCGGCCAGTCGCACGCACGAACCACGCACCAGGGAGCCACCGCCGCCACCGGCGCCGGCGCCGGCGCCGGGGACGCCGCCGGGGACACCGGCACCAGGAGCACCGCCTGCACCAACAACAACAACAACAACGCAGCACCAGCAGCAGCACCATCATCGTCTACACCACCACCACCTACACCACCAGCACCTACACCACCACCGACACCACCGCCACCTACACCACCAGCACCTACACCACCACCGACACCACCGCCACCTACACCACGACTTACACCACCACCGACACCACCGCCACCAACACCACCTACACCACCACCACCTACACCACCACCACTTACACCACCACTTACACCACCATCTACACCACCATCTACACCACCATCTACACCACCATCACCTACACCGCCACCGACACCACCGCCACCTACACCGCCACCGACACCACCATCTACACCACCACCTACACCACCACCACCTACACTGCCACCTACACCACCACCTCCTACACCACCACCTACACCACCGCCACCTACACCACCACCTACACCACCATCTACACCACCACCGACACCACCACCACCTACACCGCCACCTACACCACCACCTCCTACACCGCCACCTACACCGCCACCTACACCACCAGCACCATCATCGTCAATACCACCACCTACACCACCTCCACCACCACCTACACCACCTACACCATCATCCACACCACCAGCACCACCTACACCACCACCTACACCACCAACAGCGCCACCTACACCACCTACACCACCACCACCAGCAGCACCACCTATACCACCAGCACCATCATCGTCTATACCACCTACACCACCACCACCAGCAGCACCAACTCCACCTGGGCAGTGATTTGTGAGGAAGTCAATTTGCTATACAGAGTCTAGTAGAGAGTCTAGCACGTGGTCTAGCACGTGGTCTAGTACAGGATCTAGCACAGGGTCTAGCACAGGGTCTAGCACAGGGTCTAGCACAGGGTCTAGTACGTGGTCTAGTACAGGATCTAGTACAGGGTCTAGTACAGGGTCTAGCACAGGGTCTAACACAGGGTCTAGCACGTGGTCTAGTACAGGGTCTAGTACAGGGTCTAGTACAGGGTCTAGTATAGGGTCTAGTCCAGTGGTTCTTAACCTTGTTGGAGGTACCGAACCCCACCAGTTTCATATGCGCATTCACTGAACCCCTCTTTAGTGAAAAATAAAATGTGATTTTTTTTCAAATTCAAGACATAGATATGTTTTTTACTGGTACACAAAATGAGCCGTGCATGAACATTACCTTGTTCAAAGAATAAAACCAACACAATGCATAAACTCACAACAAATTACATACCTGGAAATCAATGTGACTTCTGCTGTTGCCTTTGAGAGATCAGTTCAGATATGCGTGGCTTCACCTTGGCAAGTGCCACTCTCATGTCATTTTCACAGCAAAGTCTGTTCCTTTTCTTCGTTTTTATGTCCAGCATCCTCGAAAAGGATTGCTCACAAAGATATGTTGTAACAAATGGTATAAAAAAATCCAGGGCTTTCTTAGCAATAACTGGATACTTGTTCATTTGTCGATACCAAAACGTTGAGAGCGTTGTTGTTCTGAAGAGTTGCTGTTGAACCTGGCTCTGCTGAATTTCAATGATTTCGTCGAGGAATTCATCATTGACATCTGCTGTTTCAACAGCAAACGTGAACGGCTGTCTCACCCATGCTGGATATGACTCTCTTGTAGGGAAATATCCGTCGAGAGACTTTGCAAGCTCATCTAAGTGCGTGGCAATTGTTTGCTTCAGTTCCGTGGATACAGAAATATCTCCGATTCCAGACACATCTTCGATCTTACTTGCACAGTCGTCCAGAAGCGGGAAGTTTGCGAAGTTATTGTTCTCTGTTCGTCGTTTCCATAACGGTAGCTTTTTTTGAAAAGCCTTCAGGTGTTCTTCCGCTTCCATGATATTGACTCCACCACCCTGCATCTGCTGATTGAGATGATTGAGAGCTGCGAATATATCAGCCATGTACGCTAAAATGAGAATGAACTCAGGATTTTTGAAGCAATCTGCATGGCAGTGTTGGTGCTCTTGCAAAAACAGGGCTAATTCCACACGCATGGCAAAAACACGATTCAGCACCTGTCCCCGGGATAACCACCGAATATTAGAATGGAGCAGAAGTACCTCAAATTCAGAGCCCATTTCTTTACACAGCTCACTGAAGATGCGGTGCCTCAGAGCACTTTTTCGCACATAGTTCACACATTCCACCACAGTTTTTAATACTTCTGCCATTTTTGGAGGTAAGGTTTTTGTTGCCAACGCATGCCTGTGCAGAATACAATGCGTCACAATGATGTGTGGTGCATCGGCCTTTACTAGCGCACCAAAACCAGACTTTCTTCCCAGCATGACTGGAGCTCCGTCCGTACAAACTGCAGAAACCATATCCCATGAAAGATTGTTGTCTCTGAAGAAGTCATCCACAAGCTTCTTCACATCGGCTGCCTTCGTTGTTGTTGTAAGAGGCTTACAAAATAAAAACTCTTCTTTTATCATGTCGTCTTTCACATAGCGTACAAAAACAGCAAGCTGGCTTAGATCAGAAACGTCTGTGGTTTCGTCGAGTTGAAGGCTGAATTTTGCCGGGCTTGAAATCAGATCCGCGACTACTTGAGCCAAGATGTCTTTACTCATGTCTTCTATTCTGTCACTGACGGTGTCATTTGAAAGGGGAATTTGGGATAATTTACCTTCGGCCGCTGTTCCGAGTATCAGATTCGCCATCTTTAATGCAGCTGGTTTCACAAGTGTTTCACCAATGGTGTGTGGCTTGCCCTGCTTTGCGATCAGGTAAGCAACTTCGTACGATGCTGTCAGGATCGGTTTGTTAACAGGTACAAATCCAAGAGCAGGCAGAGTGGCCCTTTCATCGAATCTGGCTCTCTTCACCCTGAATTCAGCAAGTGTTGTGTTCTTGTATTCCCCGTCTCCATGCAGCTTCAAGAAGTGTTCCTTTAGTTTTGCCGGTGCAAGACTAGAGTTACTCAACTTGGCGTTGCAAATCATGCAGATAGGACGCTCACTCCCATCACGTTCCGTGATACATGAGAATCCATGTTGTACATATTCGTCCGACCACTTTCTTCTTTTGCCCGACATAGTTAGTATGGATAAAATATTAAAGAAATCACACGACGTACGACAACAACAGTCACACGTTGACTACTGAGTACGCACTAAATTCCCCGCAGCGCTGATTGGCCAAGCAGTGTAGCATGATCATCTGCAGCCAGTGATGGCCAAGCGGGCCGTGTGTGTCATCACAAATTTACACAATAATTCAAGTGTGTCCGGACCTCCGTGGCGGGGGCTCTGCCGAACCCCTGAGATCGACTCACCGAACCCCTGGGGTTCGATCGAACCCAGGTTAAGAACCACTGGTCTAGTCCAATCAAGGAGGTAGGGAGAGAGGTAGGTAAGGAGTGAGTGAGTGAGTGGGTGAGTGAGTGAGTGGGTGGGTGGGTGAGTGAGTGAGTGAGTGGGTGAGTGAGTGAGTGGGTGAGTGAGTGAGTGAGTGGGTGGGTGAGTGAGTGAGTGAGTGGGTGAGTGAGTGAGTGGGTGGGTGAGTGAGTGAGTGAGTGGGTGAGTGAGTGAGTGAGTGGGTGAGTGAGTGTGTGGGTGAGTGAGTGAGTGAGTGGGTGAGTGAGTGAGTGAGGGACTCTCGTCTAGACTGGACGCCTCCAGGCGCGAGCCCCCGACTGGACGGACGCCGGACCGAGTCGCCCGCCCGGCGTCGCCCGCCGGCTCCTCCGGCTCCCTCACCGGCGCCCCTCTCCTCTACCGGCGCCGCCTTCTCCTCCTCCTGCCGGTCCTCACCATCCTCCTCCTCCTCCTGCTCCTCCTCCACCACCACCACCACCGCCTCCTCCTCCTCCTGCGCCTCCTCCTCCTCCTCCTCCTCCGCCACGCCAGCGCCACCACCGCCTCTCACTCCTCGCACCGGGCCCCTCCGCCGGCCCGCTGGGCCACCGCCGCCGCCGCCGCCGCCGGCTCCGGCTCCGGCTCCGGCGGCCCAGCCGGCCGGCGTCTCGGGGAAGACGGCGAGCCAGCGCGCCGACCTCGGGCACTTGCGCTGGAGCACGCGGACGGCCACCACGGCCGCGCAGGCGCCGCGGTCCAGGAAGGCCAGCCGGAAGGCCGGCCTCGACAGGCCGCTGTAGCCGAGCACGCGGCGGGCGAGGCGAGGCGAGCCCGCCGACTCCGCCCGGCGTCTCTCGCGCCGAGGCGGCGGCCGCGGCCGCGGCCGCGGCCGCGGCTGCGGCCCTCCCGGCGGGCCTTGACCAGCCGTGCCTAAGGCCCCTCCACCGCCCTTGAAGGCCGCGGCGGCCGGGGAGGCCAGGCCGAAGGCCTCGCCGGCGTCCGCGTCGGAGGAGCTGCTGGCGGGCTCGGAGACGCGGAGGGTGCCGATCTTGATGAGCGGGAACGGAGAGGAACGCCAGTTGGTGTCTGTGGGCGGGGGTGGGGTGGGCGGGGTGGGTGGGGGGGGTGGGGGGGGGTGTGGGGGGGGGTGGGGGGGAGCGTCAGGGGGGTGGGCGGGGGAGGCCGGCGACCTACGCCGACGGCTTGCCGGATCGCCCGCCGGCGACGAGGCGAGACTCCGCCGACGTGTCGTCTCACCTCTCGGCGACGGCCCGGCCGCCACCCCGCCGCCTCCGCCGCCTCCGCCGCCTCCGCCGCCGCCTCCTCTGCCTCCGCCGCCTCCTCCGCCGCCTCTGCCTCCGCCTCCGCCGCCTCCGCCGCCTCCGCCGCCTCCGCCGCCTCCTCCGCCGCCTCCGCCGCCTCCGTCGTCGTGGTCCACCGCCTCCACCGCCTCCACCGCCTCCTCCTCCTCCTCCTCCTCCCGGACGAACACGGCAAGCGCCTCCTGGCAGCCGGAGCCGGCGCCGGGGATGGTGGCGCAGTCGCGCACCGTGAAGCGCACGTCCACGAGCACCCGGCGGGCGCCCCTGCGGCGGATCACCGGCGTCACCAGCCAGTTCTCCTGCGCCGCCGCCTCCGCCGCCTCCGCCGCCTCCGCCGCCTCCTCCGCCGCTGGTGCCGGTGAATCACGGGCCACGCCGTCCCCGCCTCCGGCTTCACCGCCGCCGCCGCCAGCCGCCGCCGCCGGCCGGTGTTTGCCCGAGCCCGGCGGGGGAGATGGCGAGGAGGAGCCCGTGCCGGGAGGGGAAGCCGGCGGCCCGGTGGGTGGACCGGCGAAGACGTTGCAGACCTGGTAGGTGCGCACCATGTTGAGGTGCTCATCGTAGCCGCTCACCTCCTCCCACTGGGGCGGAGCGGGGCGGGGTGGGGGGGGGAAAGGTGAGGAGTGAGTCTGTGGGTCTCTGTGTGGTGAGTCTGTAGATGAGTCTGTGGGTCTCTGTGTGGTGAGTCTGTGGGTCTCTGTGTGTGGTGAGTCTGTGGGTCTCTGTGTGGTGAGTCTGTGGGTCTCTGTGTGGTGAGTCTGTGGGTCTCTGTGTGTGGTGAGTCTGTGGGTCTCTGTGTGGTGAGTCTGTGGGTGTCTGTGTGGTGAGTCTGTGGGTCTCTGTGTGGTGAGTCTGTGGGTCTCTGTGTGTGGTGAGTCTGTGGGTCTCTGTGTGGTGAGTCTGTGGGTCTCTGTGTGTGGTGAGTCTGTGGGTCTCTGTGTGGTGAGTCTGTGGGTCTCTGTGTGGTGAGTCTGTGGGTCTCTGTGTGGTGAGTCTGTGGGTCTCTGTGTGGTGAGTCTGTGGGTCTCTGTGTGGTGTGGGTCTCTGTGTGGTGAGTCTATGGGTCTCTGTATGGTGAGTCTGTGGGTCTCTGGTGAGTCTGTGGGTCTCTGTGTGGTGAGTCTGTGGGTCTCTGTGTGGTGAGTCTGTGGGTCTCGGTGTGGTGAGTCTGTGGGTCTCTGTGTGGTGAGTCTGTGGGTCTCTGTGTGGTGAGTCTGTAGATGAGTCTGTGGGTCTCTGTGTGGTGAGTCTGTGGGTCTCTGTGTGTGGTGAGTCTGTGGGTCTCTGTGTGGTGAGTCTGTGGGTCTCTGTGTGGTGAGTCTGTGGGTCTCTGTGTGTGGTGAGTCTGTGGGTCTCTGTGTGGTGAGTCTGTGGGTGTCTGTGTGGTGAGTCTGTGGGTCTCTGTGTGGTGAGTCTGTGGGTCTCTGTGTGTGGTGAGTCTGTGGGTCTCTGTGTGGTGAGTCTGTGGGTCTCTGTGTGTGGTGAGTCTGTGGGTCTCTGTGTGGTGAGTCTGTGGGTCTCTGTGTGGTGAGTCTGTGGGTCTCTGTGTGGTGAGTCTGTGGGTCTCTGTGTGGTGAGTCTGTGGGTCTCTGTGTGGTGTGGGTCTCTGTGTGGTGAGTCTATGGGTCTCTGTATGGTGAGTCTGTGGGTCTCTGGTGAGTCTGTGGGTCTCTGTGTGGTGAGTCTGTGGGTCTCTGTGTGGTGAGTCTGTGGGTCTCGGTGTGGTGAGTCTGTGGGTCTCTGTGTGGTGAGTCTGTGGGTCTCTGTGTGGTGAGTCTGTAGATGAGTCTGTGGGTCTCTGTGTGGTGAGTTTGTGGGTCTCTGTGTGGTGAGTCTGTGGGTTTCTGTGTGGTGAGTCTATGTGTCTCTGTGTGATGAGTCTGTGGGTCTCTGTGTGGTGAGTCTGTGGGTCTCTGTGTGTGGTGAGTCTGTGGGTCTCTGTGTGGTGAGTCTGTGGGTCTCTGTGTGTGGTGAGTCTGTGGGTCTCTGTGTGGTGAGTCTGTGGGTCTCTGTGTTGTGAGTCTGTGGGTCTCTGTGTGGTGAGTCTGTGGGTCTCTGTGTGTGGTGAGTCTGTGGGTCTCTGTGTGGTGAGTCTGTGGGTCTCTGTGTGTGGTGAGTCTGTGGGTCTCTGTGTGGTGAGTCTGTGGGTCTCTGTGTGGTGAGTCTGTGGGTCTCTGTGTGGTGAGTCTGTGGGTCTCTGTGTGGTGAGTCTGTGGGTCTCTGTGTGGTGTGGGTCTCTGTGTGGTGAGTCTATGGGTCTCTGTATGGTGAGTCTGTGGGTCTCTGGTGAGTCTGTGGGTCTCTGTGTGGTGAGTCTGTGGGTCTCTGTGTGGTGAGTCTGTGGGTCTCGGTGTGGTGAGTCTGTGGGTCTCTGTGTGGTGAGTCTGTGGGTCTCTGTGTGGTGAGTCTGTAGATGAGTCTGTGGGTCTCTGTGTGGTGAGTTTGTGGGTCTCTGTGTGGTGAGTCTGTGGGTTTCTGTGTGGTGAGTCTGTGGGTCTCTGTGTGGTGAGTCTGTGGGTTTCTGTGTGGTGAGTCTGTGGGTCTCTGTGTGGTGAGTCTGTGGGTCTCTGTGTGGTGAGTCTGTGGGTCTCTGTGTGGTGAGTCTATGGGTCTCTGTGTGGTGTGGGTCTCTGTGTGGTGAGTCTATGGGTCTCTGTGTGGTGAGTCTGTGGGTCTCTGGTGAGTCTGTGGGTCTCTGTGTGGTGAGTCTGTGGGTCTCTGTGTGGTGAGTCTGTGGGTCTCTGTAGGTGAGTCTGTGGGTCTCTGTGTGGTGAGTCTGTGGGTCTCTGTGTGGTGAGTCTGTGGGTCTCTGTGTGGTGAGTCTGTGTGTCTCTGTGTGATGAGTCTGTGGGTCTCTGTGTGGTGAGTCTGTGGGTCTCTGTGTGGTGAGTCTGTGGGTCTCTGTGTGGTGAGTCTGTGGGTTTCTGTGTGGTGAGTCTGTGGGTCTCTGTGTGGTGAGTCTGTGGGTCTCTGTGTGGTGAGTCTGTGGGTCTCTGTGTGGTGAGTCTGTGGGTCTCAGTGTGGTGAGTCTGTGGGTCTCTGTGTGGTGAGTCTGTGGGTCTCTGTGTGGTGAGTCTGTGGGTCTCTGTGTGGTGAGTCTGTGGGTCTCTGTGTGGTGGGTCTCTGTGTGGTAAGTCTGTGTGGTGAGTCTGTGGGTCTCTGTGTGGTGAGTCTGTGGGTCTCTGTGTGGTGAGTCTGTGGGTCTCTGTGTGGTGAGTCTGTGGGTCTCTGTGTGGTGAGTCTGTGGGTCTCTGTAGGTGAGTCTATGAGTCTCTGTGTGGTGAGTCTGTGGGTCTCACCCCAGTGTCTGGGTCTGTGATCCATCCTAGTTCGGAGAGTTCCTGAGTGCTGTCCAGAAGGGTCTCTGCGAAACATCATCGTCATTAACGTCATCATCATCATTAACAACATTATCATTGACATCAACATCATTACCATTGACATCATAATCATTAACATCATCATCATAATTAACATCATAATTAACATCATCATTGACATCATCATCATTAACAACATCATAATTTACATCATCATCATTAACATCATCATCATCATTTGCATAATCATCATTAACATCATCATCATTAACAACATCATCATTGACATCATCATCAATATCATTATTAACATCATCATTAAAATAAATAATCATCATCACCATTAACATCATCATCATTAACAACATCATCATCATCATCATTAACAACATCATCATCATTAACATCATCATTAACATCATCATCATTAACATTAACATCATCATCATTAACATTAACATCATCATCATTAACATCATCATTAACATTATCATTGACATCATCATCAACATCATTATTAACATCATCATTAAAATAAATACTCATCATCACCATTAACATCATCATCATTAACAACATCATTAACATCATCATCATCAACATCATCATCCTTAACATTAACATCATCATCATTAACATCATCATTAACATTAACATCATCATTGACATAATCATCAACATTATTATTAACATCATCATTAAAATAAATAATCATCATCACCATTAACATCATCATCATCATTAACATCATTAACATCATTATTGAATTACATGGTGTGTTCCATCCAACGTGAGCTTACAGCCAAACCTGAGACTCACTCACACCTGAGACTCACTCACACCTGAGACTCACTCACACCTGAGACTCACACCTGAGACTCTCACCTGAGACTCACTCACACCTGAGACTCACACCTGAGACTCACACCTGAGACTCACTCACACCTGAGACTCACTCACACCTGAGTTCCACACCTGAGACTCACACCTGAGACTCACTCACACCTGAGACTCACTCACACCTGAGACTCACACCTGAGACTCACACCTGAGACTCACTCACACCTGAGACTCACACCTGAGACTCACACCTGAGACTCACACCTGAGACTCACACCTGAGACTCACTCACACCTGAGACTCACGCCTGAGACTCACACCTGAGACTCACTCACACCTGAGACTCACTCACACCTGAGACTCACACCTGAGACTCACACCTGAGACTCACACCTGAGACTCACTCACACCTGAGACTCACTCACAGCTGAGACTCACACCTGAGACTCACACCTGAGACTCACACCTGAGACTCACTCACACCTGAGACTCACACCTGAGACTCACACCTGAGGCTCACACCTGAGACCCACTCACACCTGAGACTCACTCACACCTGAGACTCACACCTGAGACTCACACCTGAGACTCACTCACACCTGAGACTCACACCTGAGACTCACACCTGAGACTCACTCACACCTGAGACTCACACCTGAGACTCACACCTGAGACTCACTCACACCTGAGACTCACTCACACCTGAGACTCACACCTGAGACTCACACCTGAGACTCACACCTGAGGCTCACTCACACCTGAGACTCACTCACACCTGAGACTCACACCTGAGACTCACACCTGAGACTCACTCACACCTGAGACTCACACCTGAGACTCACACCTGAGACTCACACCTGAGACTCACTCACACCTGAGACTCACTCACACCTGAGACTCACTCACACCTGAGACTCACACCTGAGACTCACTCACACCTGAGACTCACACCTGCGACTCACTCACACCTGAGACTCACTCACACCTGAGACTCACACCTGAGACTCACTCACACCTGAGACTCACACCTGAGACTCACACCTGAGACTCACTCACACCTGAGACTCACACCTGAGACTCACTCACAGCTGAGACTCACACCTGAGACTCACTCACAACTGAGACTCACACCTGAGACTCACTCACAGCTGAGACTCACACCTGAGACTCACTCACAACTGAGACTCACACCTGAGACTCACTCACACCTGAGACTCACACCTGAGACTCACTCACAGCTGAGACTCACACCTGAGACTCACTCACAACTGAGACTCACACCTGCGACTCACTCACACCTGAGACTCACACCTGCGACTCACTCACACCTGAGACTCACTCACACCTGAGACTCACACCTGAGACTCACTCACACCTGAGACTCACTCACACCTGAGACTCACACCTGAGACTCACTCACACCTGAGACTCACACCTGAGACTCACTCACAGCTGAGACTCACACCTGAGACTCACTCACAACTGAGACTCACACCTGCGACTCACTCACACCTGAGACTCACACCTGCGACTCACTCACACCTGAGACTCACTCACACCTGAGACTCACACCTGAGACTCACTCACACCTGAGACTCACTCACACCTGAGACTCACACCTGCGACTCACTCACACCTGAGACTCACTCACACCTGAGACTCACACCTGAGACTCACTCACACCTGAGACTCACACCTGAGACTCACACCTGAGACTCACTCACACCTGAGACTCACTCACACCTGAGACTCACTCACACCTGAGACTCACACCTGAGACTCACACCTGAGACTCACTCACACCTGAGACTCACACCTGCGACTCACTCACACCTGAGACTCACTCACACCTGAGACTCACACCTGAGACTCACTCACACCTGAGACTCACACCTGAGACTCACACCTGAGACTCACTCACACCTGAGACTCACACCTGAGACTCACTCACAGCTGAGACTCACACCTGAGACTCACTCACAACTGAGACTCACACCTGAGACTCACTCACAGCTGAGACTCACACCTGAGACTCACTCACAACTGAGACTCACACCTGAGACTCACTCACACCTGAGACTCACACCTGAGACTCACTCACAGCTGAGACTCACACCTGAGACTCACTCACAACTGAGACTCACACCTGCGACTCACTCACACCTGAGACTCACACCTGCGACTCACTCACACCTGAGACTCACTCACACCTGAGACTCACACCTGAGACTCACTCACACCTGAGACTCACTCACACCTGAGACTCACACCTGAGACTCACACCTGAGACTCACACCTGAGACTCACTCACACCTGAGACTCACTCACACCTGAGACTCACTCACACCTGAGACTCACACCTGAGACTCACACCTGAGACTCACACCTGAGACTCACTCACACCTGAGACTCACTCACACCTGAGACTCACTCACACCTTAGACTCTCACCTGAGACTCACACCTGAGACTCACACCTGAGACTCACTCACACCTGAGGCTCACTCACACCTGAGACTCACTCCTGAGACTCACTCCTGAGACTCACACCTGAGACTCACTCACACCTGAGACTCACTCACACCTGAGACTCACACCTGAGACTCACACCTGAGGCTCACTCACACCTGAGACTCACTCACACCTGAGACTCACTCACACCTGAGACTCACACCTGAGACTCACACCTGAGACTCACTCACACCTGCGACTCACTCACACCTGAGACTCACTCACACCTGAGACTCACACCTGAGACTCACTCACACCTGAGACTCACACCTGAGACTCACACCTGAGACTCACACCTGAGACTCACACCTGAGACTCACTCCTGAGACTCACACCTGAGACTCACACCTGAGACTCACACCTGAGACTCACTCACACCTGAGACTCACTCACACCTGAGACTCACATTACAAGCCCATGGGCTGCACAAAAATCTAGCAGCCTCCTACCGTTGTTATTGAGCTAATCTGGCCCATGCCCTCCAATCACTCCAGACCAGGTGCCAGCATCATGACCAACTCGGGCATTGAAGTCACCCAACAAGATGACTCTATCCCGAGGGGCCACTTTAGCCAGCACCTGTGACAGGAGGTCATAGAAGGCATCTGACTCATCGGCCTTGCCTGCATCCCTCCACGGATGTTCGTCTTCGGTGGGGGCATAAGTAACCACGACCACCACTCCTCGCCTCCGGTTGATGGGAAGGCGAGCCCAAAGTAGCCCGGGGCTCACAGCTTCCCACACCTCACCGCCACGCTCCCACGCCCCCTTCATTCTTTTGTTCAAAAGAAGAGCCACACCCTGTTGTTTGGCAGTCTGCTGCCCCGAGTAGAGGACTGTCCACCCCTCACGGTGGCAGGAGCCAGAGCCGGTCCACAGGACCTCCGGAACGCCGCAGAGATCCAGGCGGTACCGGTCCAGCTCCCGACAGAGGAGTGGGCAGCCTCTCCTTCCGCATTGAGCGTTGGAACATTCCACGTGGCCACCCGCAGCGATGGGCTAGTGGGTGGGCGGGCGTGAAAGTGAGTGGTGGGTGGGTTTGTGAGGGTGAGTGGTGATTGGTGAGTGAGTGGGCTGGCGTTTTGAGGATGAGCCCCGAGGGTAAGGATTCAGTTTCCTGGCTCCGCCGAATGGAATTTTGGCCAGGAGACGTCATAGACCGCCTGTCCCCCCGGGGCCTCCGGCACAAGCTTATTAGTTACATATTTTATTCGTGGTTTAGTGGTAATTAATTGAAGGTGGCGGTGTCACCAGCCCCTCGCACCCGTCCAGAGCCCCCGTTTGGCCCCTGTGGTGGTCACAGACGCCATGAAGGGAATGGCCAATCGGA
The DNA here is from genome assembly GCF_048934315.1 of Petromyzon marinus. Taxonomy (NCBI): domain Eukaryota; kingdom Metazoa; phylum Chordata; class Hyperoartia; order Petromyzontiformes; family Petromyzontidae; genus Petromyzon; species Petromyzon marinus. Next base: position 20,786 of record NW_027422616.1, on the reverse strand, counting down.
ATTGGCCCTCCCCCCCATCGGCACTGCCCATCGCAGCGTTTCCGCGCGGTGCCAACGAGGAGCTACGGGGGGGTTACATTTTGATGTAAAGCTTTCGTGCATGCAGGGATTCCTATTCTTGGTTCCTTCGGTAAAGTCACCACCACGTAGAAGGGAAACAATAAAATAATACAAAACAATACAATTATTGTAAAAACAATAAAATTATTATTCTTGGTTCTTCCGGTAAAGTCACCACGTAGAAGGGAAACAATAAAATAATAAAAATACAAAACAATAAAATTCTCACGACGTTTTCGACTGCAACACAAAGCAGCAATCATCATCAGGCGTGAAAACGACCACGTAGAAGGGAAATGATAAAATAATAAAAAATATAAAACAATAAAATTCTCACGATGTTAACGACTGCAACACAAAGCAGCAATCGTCATCAGGTGTGAAACCCACAGCAAGAAAATTTGAAAAAAGTGGCGGGTTTTTTTAACGTTAGCAACCACGGAGAGCGATTTGGCAGTTCGTTCAGATGGACGAGTCCATCTGTATTCTTAGTTTTTTCGGTAAAGTCACGTTGAAGAGAAACAACAAAATAACAAAATATATATAAAACAATAAAAAATTCTCACGACGTTTCGACCATAACTCAAACGGTCATTATCAGGTGTGTCGGTTTGCATAAATTTATTTTGAAAACGGCATATTTATTTATATATATAAAAATAACGTTTGCGTCACGCGCAACGATGGCAGTTTGCCAGGACTAGTCCATCTATTTTTTGAAAAGAGGAGGGGGGAGACGAAATTTGTTTTTATGTATGCTGTCTGAAAGGCACTGTAAGCGTGAACAATCAATCAAGAACTGAAATGATTTATCAAATCTTTCCAATGATTGCTAAGATAGAATCCATATTCTCGATTGAAATTGTCTCTGTGTTTGTATATGTGGATAGCCTCATGAACGAATCTCTCATGGAAGCCAGATGGCTTACAAAGAACCTCCGTCTTGGAAAAGTCAATGGCATGTGAGCCTACTGAATTAGAACAATGATCTGCTACGGCCGAGGTGTTGGTCCTACCGTGTTTAAGGTCTGCTTTATGTTCACGAATGCGGTCCGAGATATGGCGTTTGGTTTCTCCAATGTAACTACTACCACAGAGGCAACTTAGTTTGTAGACACCAGGGTATTGTATGTCCGGAATCACATCTTTTACAGACGGAACCAGATCACGGATTTTATGTAATGTGTTGAAACGGACCTGGATCTTGTGTTTATTCAAGATTTTGGAGATCTTTTTTTGTGATCCCAGCAATGTAGGGTAAAGTGATGGTTTTGAAAGGCTCCTCAAGAGGGTTCTTCTTCATGGTTTGAGTGATAGCTTTGCGGATTGTATAGTCGGAGTAACCATTAGCCCTAAGAGCTTGGTGTACGTGCTTGAGTTCACTGCTTATGTGTTCCTGGTCGGATATGCATTGGGCTCTATGATACAGAGTCTTGATGAGAGAATTCTTCTGTGATGGATGGTGGTGGGAATCCGGTTTCAGATAAGAATCCGTATGGGTAGCTTTCCTGTAGACAGAGTGGCTCATTGAACCATCAGGTCTCTTTTTAATTAGGACATCTAAAAAAGGTATCTTGCCATCTATTTCGACTTCCATGGTAAATCTGATGGCTGGGTGTATGGAATTGATGTGGTCGAAGAATTTGTCTAGAGCAGGCCGGCCATGTGGCCAGATGACAAAAGTGTCATCCACGTACCTCTTCCATAAGGTTGGGCGCAGAGTGGCAGTCTGGATGGCGTCAGTCTCAAATTTCTCCATGAAAATGTTAGCTATAACTGGAGAAAGGGGGGAGCCCATTGGGGTGCCCTCAGTTTGTTTGTAGAAAGTTCCATTCCAAGTGAAGTATGTATTGGTTAAACAGTGTCTCACCAGGGGGGGTACCTCAGTGTTTAGTCCTTGATGAACCAAGTCTTCAATGATTGCAATGGTGTCAGGTACAGGAACCTTGGTGAATAAGGAAACTACATCAAAACTGACAAGCAGGTCGTCTGGGGACAGGGAAATACCCTTGATTGTTGATACCAGGTGAGTAGAATTTTGTACCGTAGAGGTGGTCTTTCCAGTGAAAGGACGCAGGATTTCAGACAAAAAACGAGCTAGTTTGTAGGTGGGGGAGCTGATAGTAGAGACTATGGGACGAAGAGGTGTATCAACTTTATGTATTTTTGGTAAGCCGTATAATCTTGGTGGCCTGGCAGCAGAAGGTTTCAACGAAAACTGTTTAGATTGATCAATTAATGCGGTTGAATCAGAAATTATTTTGTTGGTTTGTGTGACGAGGCTGTTGGTGGGATCTCTTTTTATTTTTGTATAACTACCATCGTCGAGTAATTCTTTAATTTTGTTGTTGTATTCTATTTTATCCATGATAACAGTAGCATTGCCTTTGTCAGCTGAGAGAACTACAATATCATTCCTCTTTTTTAATTTATATAATTCAAAACGCTCATCTTTGCTGCAGACGTAGCAAGATCTGAAATCGCTGCAACCCTCAAAAACGCTAAGATGCCAGCTAGCAACCTCAGCAAAGATGAGCGTTTTGAATTATATAAATTAAAAAAGAGGAATGATATTGTAGTTCTCTCAGCTGACAAAGGCAATGCTACTGTTATCATGGATAAAATAGAATACAACAACAAAATTAAAGAATTACTCGACGATGGTAGTTATACAAAAATAAAAAGAGATCCCACCAACAGCCTCGTCACACAAACCAACAAAATAATTTCTGATTCAACCGCATTAATTGATCAATCTAAACAGTTTTCGTTGAAACCTTCTGCTGCCAGGCCACCAAGATTATACGGCTTACCAAAAATACATAAAGTTGATACACCTCTTCGTCCCATAGTCTCTACTATCAGCTCCCCCACCTACAAACTAGCTCGTTTTTTGTCTGAAATCCTGCGTCCTTTCACTGGAAAGACCACCTCTACGGTACAAAATTCTACTCACCTGGTATCAACAATCAAGGGTATTTCCCTGTCCCCAGACGACCTGCTTGTCAGTTTTGATGTAGTTTCCTTATTCACCAAGGTTCCTGTACCTGACACCATTGCAATCATTGAAGACTTGGTTCATCAAGGACTAAACACTGAGGTACCCCCCCTGGTGAGACACTGTTTAACCAATACATACTTCACTTGGAATGGAACTTTCTACAAACAAACTGAGGGCACCCCAATGGGCTCCCCCCTTTCTCCAGTTATAGCTAACATTTTCATGGAGAAATTTGAGACTGACGCCATCCAGACTGCCACTCTGCGCCCAACCTTATGGAAGAGGTACGTGGATGACACTTTTGTCATCTGGCCACATGGCCGGCCTGCTCTAGACAAATTCTTCGACCACATCAATTCCATACACCCAGCCATCAGATTTACCATGGAAGTCGAAATAGATGGCAAGATACCTTTTTTAGATGTCCTAATTAAAAAGAGACCTGATGGTTCAATGAGCCACTCTGTCTACAGGAAAGCTACCCATACGGATTCTTATCTGAAACCGGATTCCCACCACCATCCATCACAGAAGAATTCTCTCATCAAGACTCTGTATCATAGAGCCCAATGCATATCCGACCAGGAACACATAAGCAGTGAACTCAAGCACGTACACCAAGCTCTTAGGGCTAATGGTTACTCCGACTATACAATCCGCAAAGCTATCACTCAAACCATGAAGAAGAACCCTCTTGAGGAGCCTTTCAAAACCATCACTTTACCCTACATTGCTGGGATCACAAAAAAGATCTCCAAAATCTTGAATAAACACAAGATCCAGGTCCGTTTCAACACATTACATAAAATCCGTGATCTGGTTCCGTCTGTAAAAGATGTGATTCCGGACATACAATACCCTGGTGTCTACAAACTAAGTTGCCTCTGTGGTAGTAGTTACATTGGAGAAACCAAACGCCATATCTCGGACCGCATTCGTGAACATAAAGCAGACCTTAAACACGGTAGGACCAACACCTCGGCCGTAGCAGATCATTGTTCTAATTCAGTAGGCTCACATGCCATTGACTTTTCCAAGACGGAGGTTCTTTGTAAGCCATCTGGCTTCCATGAGAGATTCGTTCATGAGGCTATCCACATATACAAACACAGAGACAATTTCAACCGAGAAGATGGATTCTATCTTAGCAATCATTGGAAAGATTTGATAAATCATTTCAGTTCTTGATTGATTGTTCACGCTTACAGTGCCTTTCAGACAGCATACATAAAAACAAATTTCGTCTCCCCCCTCCTCTTTTCAAAAAATAGATGGACTAGTCCTGGCAAACTGCCATCGTTGCGCGTGACGCAAACGTTATTTTTATATATATAAATAAATATGCCGTTTTCAAAATAAATTTATGCAAACCGACACACCTGATGATGACCGTTTGAGTTATGGTCGAAACGTCGTGAGAATTTTTTATTGTTTTATATATATTTTGTTATTTTGTTGTTTCTCTTCAACGTGACTTTACCGAAAAAACTAAGAATATGAATTACTGCAGTCACGAAAGCTTTAAATCAGAGTCCATTTGTGTTCGGAAAAGACAGAGGATCTCTTCAAGCCATCGGGCTACCATGAGAGATTCGTTCATGAGGCTATCCACATATACACAAACACGGAGACAATTTCAACCGAGAAGATGGATTCTGGGCTTAGCAATCATTGGAAGGATTTGATAAAACCATTTCGGGTCTTAATTGATTGTTCACGCTTACGGTTACCATGAGAGATTCGTTCATGAGGCGATCCACATATACAAACACGGAGACACTTTCAACCGAGAAGATGGATTCTGGGCTTAGCAATCATTGGAAGGATTTGATAAAACCATTTCGGGTCTTAATTGATTGTTCACGCTTACGGTTACCATGAGAGATTCGTTCATGAGGCTATCCACATATACAAACACGGAGACACTTTCAACCGAGAAGATGGATTCTGGGCTTAGCAATCATTGGAAGGATTTGATAAAACCATTTCGGGTCTTAATTGATTGTTCACGCTTACGGTTACCATGAGAGATTCGTTCATGAGGCGATCCACATATACAAACACGGAGACAATTTCAACAAAGATGGATTCTGGGCTTAGCAATCATTGGAAGGATTTGATAAAACCATTTCGGGTCTTAATTGATTGTTCACGCTTACAGTTACCATGAGAGATTCGTTCATGAGGCTATCCACATATACACAAACACGGAGACAATTTCAACCGAGAAGATGGATTCTGGGCTTAGCAATCATTGGAAGGATTTGATAAAACCATTTCGGGTCTTAATTGATTGTTCACGCTTACGGTTACCATGAGAGATTCGTTCATGAGGCGATCCACATATACAAACACGGAGACAATTTCAACAGAGAAGATGGATTCTGGGCTTAGCAATCATTGGAAGGATTTGATAAAACCATTTCGGGTCTTAATTGATTGTTCACGCTTACAGTTACCATGAGAGATTCGTTCATGAGGCTATCCACATATACAAACACGGAGACAATTTCAAGCAAGAAAATGGATTCTGGGCTTAGCAATCATTGGAAGGATTTGATAAAACCATTTCGGGTCTTAATTGATTGTTCACGCTTACGGTTACCATGAGAGATTCGTTCATGAGGCTATCTACATAAACAAACACGAAGACACTTTCAACCGAGAAGATGGATTCTGGGCTTAGCAATCATTGGAAGGATTTGATAAAACCATTTAGGGTCTTAATTGATTGTTCACTCTTACGGTTACCATGAGAGATTCGTTCATGAGGCTATCCACATATACAAACGCGGAGACAATTTCAACCGAGAAGATGGATTCTGGGCTTAGCAATCATTGGAAGGATTTGATCAAACCATTTCGGGTCTTAATTGATTGCTCACGCTTACGGTGGCTTTCAGACAGCATACATAAATTTTTCGTCTTCCCCCTCCTCTTTTCCGAACATAGATGGACTCGTCCATTTGAATAAACTTTCAAATCGCTCTCCGTGGTGCTAACGTTTAAAAACAAAACCGCCACTTTTTTCAAATTTTCTTGCTGTGGTTTTCACACCTGATGATGATTGCTTGTGTTGCAGTCGTAAACGTCGTGAGAATTTTCTTGTTTTATATTTTTATTATTATATTGTTTCCCTTCTACGTGGTGGTTTTCACACCTGATGATGATTGCTTGTGTTGCAGTCGAAACGTCGTGCGAATTTTCGTGTTTTATATTTGTATTATTTTATTGTTTCCCTTCGACGTGGTGGTTTTCACACCTGATGATGATTGCTTGTGTTGCAGTCGTAAACGTCGTGAGAATTTTCTTGTTTTATATTTTTATTATTTTATTGTTTCCCTTCTACGTGGTGACTTTACCGGAAGAACCAAGAATATGAATAGGTAGGGGGTTGTTTTGCCAGACTCACCTACACACTCACTCACTCACCTACACTTCCACCTACACACTCACTCACCTACACACTCACCTACACACTCACTCACACACTCACCTACACACTCACTCACTCACCTACACACTCACACATCTACACACACACACATCTACACACACACACCTACACTCACCTACACACACACACACATCTACACTCACCTACACCCGCTCAACTACACACTCACTCACTCACCTACACACTCACCTACACACTCACCTACACTCGCTCACCTACACACTCACCTACACTCGCTCACCTACACACTCACTCACCTACACACTCACTCACCTACACACTCACCTACACACTCACTCACCTACACACTCACTCACCTACACACTCACCTACACACTCACTCACCTACACACTCACCTACACACTCACTCACACACTCACCTACACACTCACTCACCTACACACTCACTCACTCACTCACCTACACACTCACACATCTACACACACACACACCTACACTCACTCACCTACACACACACATCTACACACTCACATACAATCGCTGAACTACACACTCACTCACTCACCTACACACTCACCTACACACTACCCTACACACTCACCTACACACTCACTCACACACTCACCTACACACTCACTCACCTACACACTCACTCACTCACCTACACACTCACACATCTACACACACACACACCTACACTCACTCACCTACACACACACACACATCTACACTCACCTACACTCGCTCAACTACACACTCACTCACTCACCTACACACTCACCTACACACTCACCTACACTCGCTCACCTACACACTCACCTACACTCGCTCACCTACACACTCACTCACCTACACACTCACTCACCTACACACTCACCTACACACTCACTCACACACTCACCTACACACTCACTCACCTACACACTCACTCACTCACCTACACACTCACACATCTACACACACACACCTACACTCATTCACCTACACACACACACATCTACACACTCACCTACAATCGCTGAACTACACACTCACTCACTCACCTACACACTCACCTACACACTCACTCACACACTCACCTACACACTCACTCACCTACACACTCACTCACTCACCTACACACTCACACATCTACACACACACACACCTACACTCACTCACCTACACACACACACATCTACACACTCACCTACAATCGCTGAACTACACACTCACTCACTTACCTACACACTCACCTACACACTCACCTACACACTCACTCACCTACACACTCACCTACACACTCACTCACCTACACACTCACTCACTCACCTACACACTCACACACTCACCTACACACTCACACACACACTCACTCACCTACACACTAACCTACACACTCACTCACCTACACACTCACCTACACACTCACACATCTACACACTCACCTACACTCGCTCACCTACACACTCACTTACCCAGCTGCGCACGCACTCACCTACCCCACTAACCACTCACTCACCTACCCACCCACTCATCTACCCACACTCAGTGCGCTAACCACTGCACCACCGCTCCCCACACACTCACACATAGTGCGCTAACTACTGCACCACCACTCCCCACACACACACAGTGCGCTAACCACTGCACGACCGCTCCCCACACACTCACACACAGTGCGCTAACCACAGCACCACCGCTCCCCACTCACACACAGTGCGCTAATCACTGCACCACCGCTCCCCACAAACACACAGTGCGCCAACCACTGCACCACCGCTCCCCACAAACACACAGTGCGCCAACCACTGCACCACCGCTCCCCACACACACACAGTGCGCTAACCACTGCACCACCACTCTCCACACACACACATTGTGCTAACCACTGCACCACCGCTCCCCACACAAAGACACACACAGACACACACACTGATACACTCACAGACAAAATAGCAAACACACACACCGAAACACTCAGAGACTAACACACAGACACACGAACACACACACCGAGGCACTAACACACACACGCACTAACACACACAGACACACACATTGACACATACACACTGACACACACACTGAAACACACAAACACACACACAGAGACACTGACACACACATACATACACACACACGGACACTGACACACACATTGACACACACACACTGACACACACACACACTGACACACACAGACACACACATTAACACACACACACACTGACACACACACACAGTCCGGCGAAACAACCCCCTACCTCCTCACAGTGCCGGACGGGCAACGCTGTCGTGGACAGTGCTGTGGGGGGAGGGCCAATTCCGATTGGCCTTTCCCCTCATGGCATCTGTGACCACCACAGAGGCTAAATCAGGGCTCTGGACGGGTGCGAGGGACTGGTAACCCCTCCACCTTCAATAAATTACCACTAAACCACGTCTAAAATATCTAATTAATAAGCTTGCGCCGGAGGCCCCGGGGGGACAGGCGTCTATGACGTCTCCTGGCAAAACTCCATCTGGCAGAGCCAGGAGATTGAATCTCTACCCTCGGGGCTCCTCCAGAAAGAACGAAAAGCCACTTTGTGTGGCCACGTGGAATGTTCGAACGCTCACTGCGGAGGAGAGGCTGCCACTCCTCTGTCGGTAGCTGGACCGGTACCGCCTGGATCTCTGTGGCATTCAGGAGGTCCGGTGGACCGGCTCTGGCTCCTGCCACCATGAGGGGTGGACAGTCCTCTACTCGGGGCAGCAGACTGTCAAACAACAGGGTGTGGCTCTTCTTCTGAACAAAAGAATGAAGGGGGCGTGGGAGCGTGGCAGTGAGGTGTGGGAAGCTGTAAGCCCCGGGCTACTTTGGGCTCGCCTTCCCATCAACCGGTAGCGAGGAGTGGTGGTCGTGGTTACTTATGCCCCCACCGAAGACGAACATCCGTGGAGGGATGCAGGCAAAGCCGATGAGGCAGATGCCTTCTATGACCTCCTGTCACAGGTGCTGGCTAAAGTGGCCCTCGGGATAGAGTCATCTTGTTGGGTGACTTCAATGCCCGAGTTGGTCATGATGCTGGCACCTGGTCTGGAGTGATTGGAAGGCATGGGCCAGATCAGCTCAAAAACATCGGTAGGAGGCTGCTAGATTTTTGTGCAGCCCATGGGCTTGTATTTACCAACACGCTGTTCCGGCATCGGCGCATCCACACAACATCATGGATGCATGCCGGGTCCAAGCAAGAACATCTGCTGGACTACAAAGTGACGGACCAGCGGATGCGAGCCCATGTCCTTGACACCAGGACCTACCGTGGAGCTGATCTGCCCTCTGACCATCGACTAGTCCTCTGTAAGATGCACCTGCCATTCATCCACTCCGGTGGTGGGTGTACACCCAGGACCCCATTCCGACCTAAAGTGGCCTGGTCTCAGCTAGCTGATGAAAGTTGCAAGCGATGTTGAGGGTAAATGCGCGAGGTTTAGGACTGTGACTCATGCAGCTGGAATGGCTGCTTTGGGTACGCGGTCCAGACATCACCAGAGACCCTGGCTGACAGAGGACGTGTTGAGGATGGTTGAGAAAAAGCGACAGGCCCACTCTCATCGGCTATAGAATCCCACGTCGGAGAATGAGGAGGCTTACCGCAGCCTTCGCTCGAAGGTTCGGAGAGCCATGAGGCGCTGCAAGGATGGGTGGTGGTCACGGGTTGCTGAGGAGATGGAGTCTGCCTCAGTGGCATGCGATAACAAATCTCTATTTAACTCCATCAAAAAAGTAACCTGCAGCGCCACACCTATTACCATAATTAGGGGAAAGAACGGTGATCCAATCTCCGACCAACAGGAACAGGTTCGCAGATTTGCTGAGCATTTCTGTGAGGTCCTGGGGGAGGGGAAATCCCTCAGCCAGGAAAACATCGTGGCACAAAGTGAGGATGACCCTGCTGAGGCTGAGTTGCTTCAAATATTGGAAGAAGTCACCCCCTGTGAGTGGCTGGCTGAGGTGCCATCTGCTGAGGAAGTACAGTGACAAACACACACTGACACACACACACTGACACACACACTGACACACACACACTGACACACACACACTGACACACACACTGACACACACACACTGACACACACACAGACACTGACACACACTGACACACACACATTGACACACACACAGTGACACACACACACAGTGACACACACACTGACACACACACAGTGACACACACACACACTGACACACACACACACACTGACACACACACAGTGACACACACACACACTGACACACACACAGTGACACACACACACACTGACACACACACACTGACACACACACACAGTGACACACACACACTGACACACACACTGACACACACACACTGACACACACACTGACACACACACACACAGTGACACACACACACTGACACACACACACACTGACACACACACACACTGACACACACACACAGTGACACACACACAGATAGTAACACACACAGTGACACACACACAGTGACACACACACACACTGCCACACACACTGACACACACACAGTGACACACACACACACTGACACACACACACACTGACACACACAGTGACACACACACACACACTGACACACACACACAGTGACACACACACACAGTGACACACACACACAGTGACACACGGACAGACACACACACAGTGACACACACACAGTGACACACACACAGTGACACACACACAGACAGTGACACACAGTGACACACACAGTGACACACACACAGTGACCCACACACACACAGTGACACAGACAGTGACACACACAGACAGTGACACACAGTGACACACACACACAGTGACACACACACACAGTGACACACACACAGTGACACACACAGACACACACAGTGACACACACACAGTGACACGCACACAGACACACACAGTGACACACACACAGTGACACACACACAGACACACACAGTGACACACACAGTGACACACACACAGTGACACACACAGTGACACACACACAGTTACACACACACAGACACTCACACAGTGACACACACACACAGACAGTAACACACACACACAGTGACACACACACACAGACAGTGACGCACACACACACAGTGACACACACACAGTGACACACACAGTGACACACACACAGTGACACACACACAGTGACACACACACAGTAACACACACACACACACACAGTGACACACACACAGTGACACACACAGTGACACACACACAGACACACACACAGTGACACACACACAGACACACATACACAGTGACACACACACAGTGACACACACACAGACACACACACACAGTGACACACACACAGACACACACACAGACACACACACAGTGACACACACACACACAGACAGTAACACACACACAGTGACACACACACACAGTGACACACACAGTGTCACACACACAGTGACACACACACAGACACACAGACACACACACATAGTGACACACACACACAGTGACACACACACAGTGACACACACACAGTGACACACACACAGACAGTGACACACACAGTGACACACACAGTGACACACACACACAGTGACACACACACACAGTGACACACACAGTGACACACACACAGTGACACACACACAGTGACACACACACAGTGACACACACACACACACAGTGACACACACACAGACAGTGACACACACACAGTGACACACACACACAGTGACACACACAGTGACACACACACAGTGACACACACACAGTGTCACACACAGTGACACACACACACAGTGACACACACAGTGACACACACACAGTGACACACACACAGTGTCACACACAGTGACACACACACACAGTGACACACACACAGTGACACACACACAGACACACACACACAGTGATACACACACAGTGACACACACACACAGTGATACACACAGTGACACACACACAGTGACACACACACAGACACACACACACAGTGACACACACACAGTGACACACACACACAGACACACACACAGTGACACACACACACAGACACACACACACAGTGACACACACACAGTGACACACACACAGTGACACACACAGTGACACACACAGTGACACACACACAGTGACACACACACACAGTGACACACACACACAGTGACACACACACAGTGACACACACAGTGACACACACACACAGTGACACACACACACACACAGTGACACACACACAGTGACACACACACAGTGACAGACACACAGTGACACACACACACAGTGACACACACACAGTGACACACACACACAGTGACACACACACAGTGACACACACAGTGACACACACACACACAGTGACACACACACAGTGACACACACACACAGTGACACACACACAGTGACACACACACACAGTGACACACACACAGTGACACACACACACAGTGAAACACACACACAGTGACACACACACACAGTGACACACACAGTGACACACACACACAGTGACACACACACACAGTGACACACACACACAGTGAAACACACACACAGTGACACACACAGTGACACACACAGTGACACACACACAGAGACACACACACACACAGTGACACACACAGTGACACACACACACAGTGACACACACACACAGACACACACACACAGTGACACACACACACACAGTGACACACACAGTAACACACACACACAGTGACACACAAACACACACAGTGACACACACACAGTGACACACACACAGTGACACACACACACACAGTGACACACACAGTGACACACACACAGTGACACACACACAGTGACACACACACACAGTGACACACACACAGTGACACACACACACAGTGAAACACACACACAGTGACACACACAGTGACACACACAGTGACACACAGTGACACACACACAGAGACACACACACACACAGTGACACACACAGTGACACACACACACAGTGACACACACACAGACACACACACAGTGACACACACACACAGTGACACACACAGTAACACACACACACAGTGACACACACACACACAGTGACACACACACAGTGACACACACACAGTGACACACACAGTGACACACACAGACACAGTGACACACACACAGTGACACACACACAGTAACACACACACACAGTGACACACACACAGTGACACACACACAGTGACACACACAGTGACACACACACAGTGACACACACAGACACAGTGACACACACAGACACAGTGACACACACACAGTGACACACACAGTGACACACACACAGTAACACACACACACAGTGACACACACACAGTGACACACACACAGTGACACACACACAGTAACACACACACACAGTGACACACACACAGTGACACACACACACAGTGACACACAGTGACACACACACACAGTGACACACACAGTGACACACACACACAGTGACACACACACAGTGACACACACACACACAGTGACACACACACAGTGACACACACACACACAGTGACACACACACACACAGTGACACACACACACAGTGACACACACACAGTGACACACACACAGTGACACACACACACACAGTGACACACACACACACAGTGACACACACACACAGTGACACAGTGACACACACACACAGTGACACACACACACACAGTGTCACACACACACAGTGACACAGTGACACACACACACAGTGACACACACACACAGTGACACACACACACAGTGACACACACACACAGTGACACACACACAGTGACACACACACACACAGTGACACACACACAGTGACACACACACACACAGTGACACACACACACACAGTGACACACACAGTGACACACACACACAGACACACACACAGTGACACACACACACAGACACACACACACAGACACACACACACAGTGACACACACACACACAGTGACACAGTGACACACACACAGTGACACACACAGTGACACACACAGTGACACACACACAGTGACACACACAGTGACACACACACACAGTGACACACACAGTGACACACACACACACACAGTGACACACAGTGACACACACAGTGACACACACACACACAGTGACACACACACACAGTGACACACACAGTGACACACACACACACACAGTGACACACACAGTGACACACACACACACACAGTGACACACACACACACAGTGACACACACACAGTGACACACACACAGAGACACACACACAGTGACACACACACAGTGACACACACACAGTGACACACACACACAGTGACACACACACACAGTGACACACACACACAGACAGTGTGACACACACAGTGTGACACACACACAGTGACACACACACACAGTGACACACACACAGTGACACACACACACAGACAGTGTGACACACACACAGTGACACACACACAGACACACACACACAGTGACACAAACACACACACAGTGACACACACACACACAGTGACACAAACACACACACAGTGACACACACACACACAGTGACACACACACAGACAGTGACACACACACACAGTGACACACACACACACAGTGACACACACACACAGTGACACAGTGACACACACACACAGTGACACACACACACACAGTGTCACACACACACAGTGACACAGTGACACACACACACAGTGACACACACACACAGTGACACACACACACAGTGACACACACACACAGTGACACACACAGTGACACACACACACAGTGACACACACACAGTGACACACACACACACAGTGACACACACACAGTGACACACACACACACAGTGACACACACACACACAGTGACACACACAGTGACACACACACACAGACACACACACAGTGACACACACACACAGACACACACACACAGACACACACACACAGTGACACACACACACACAGTGACACAGTGACACACACACAGTGACACACACAGTGACACACACAGTGACACACACACAGTGACACACACAGTGACACACACACACAGTGACACACACAGTGACACACACACACACAGTGACACACACAGTGACACACACAGTGACACACACACACACAGTGACACACACACACAGTGACACACACAGTGACACACACACACACACAGTGACACACACAGTGACACACACACACACAGTGACACACACACACACACAGTGACACACACACAGTGACACACACACAGTGACACACACACAGTGACACACACACACAGTGACACACACACACAGACAGTGTGACACACACAGTGTGACACACACACAGTGACACACACACACAGTGACACA
>NW_027422615.1:503659-518297 GCF_048934315.1 Petromyzon marinus | reverse complement strand
TGAGGGGGGGTGAGTGAGGGGGGGTGAGTGAGGGGGGTGAAGTGAGGGGGGGTGAGTGAGGGGGGTGAGTGAGTGGGGTGAGTGAGGGGGGGTGAGAGAGGGGGGGTGAGTGAGGGGGGTGAGAGAGGGGGGTGAGTGAGGGGGGTGAGAGAGGGGGGTGAGTGAGGGGGGTGAGTGAGGGGGGTGAGTGAGGGGGGTGAGTGAGGGGGGTGAGTGAGGGGGGTGAGTGAGGGGGGGTGAGTGAGTGGGTGAGTGAGTGGGGTGAGTGAGGGGGGTGAGTGAGGGGGGTGAGTGAGGGGGGTGAGTGAGGGGGGTGAGTGAGGGGGGTGAGTGAGGGGGGTGAGTGAGGGGGGTGAGTGAGGGGGGTGAGTGAGGGGGGTGAGTGAGGGGGGTGAGTGAGGGGGGTGAGTGAGGGGGGTGAGTGAGTGGGGTGAGTGAGTGGGGTGAGTGAGTGGGGTGAGTGGGGTGGGGGAGTGAGGGGGGTGAGTGAGTGGGGTGAGTGAGGGGGGTGAGTGAGGGGGGTGAGTGAGTGGGGTGAGTGAGGGGGTGAGTGAGGGGGGTGAGTGAGGGGGGTGAGTGAGGGGGGTGAGTGAGGGGGTGAGTGAGGGGGTGAGGTGAGGGGGGTGAGTGAGTGGGGTGAGTGAGGGGGTGAGTGAGGGGGTGAGTGAGGGGGGTGAGTGAGGGGGGTGAGTGAGTGGGGTGAGTGATGGGGGGTGAGTGAGGGGGTGAGTGGGGGTGAGTGAGAGGGGTGAGTGAGGGGGGTGAGTGAGTGGGGGTGATTGAGGGGGGGGAGAGAGGGGTGAGTGAGGGGTGAGTGAGGGGGTGAGTGAGGGGGTGAGTGAGTGGGGTGAGTGAGGGGGGTGAGTGAGTGGGGTGAGTGAGGGGGGTGAGTGAGGGGGTGAGTGAGGGGGGTGAGTGAGGGGGGTGAGTGAGGGGGGTGAGTGAGTGGGGTGAGTGAGGGGGGTGAGTGAGGGGGGGGAGTGAGGGGGGTGAGTGAGGGGGGTGAGTGAGGGGGGTGAGTGAGTGGGGTGAGTGAGTGGGGTGAGTGAGGGGGGTGAGTGAGGGGGGTGAGTGAGGGTGGTGAGTGAGTGGGGTGAGTGAGTGGGGAGGGTAGAGTGAGAGGGGTGAGTGAGGGGGGTGAGTGAGGGGGGTGAGTGAGGGGGTGAGTGAGGGGGGTGAGTGAGGGGGGTGAGTGAGGGGGGTGAGTGAGGGGGTGAGTGAGGGGGGTGAGTGAGGGGGGTGAGTGAGGGGGTGAGGTGAGGAGGGGTGAGTGAGGGGGGTGAGTGAGGGGGTGAGTGAGGGGGGTGAGTGAGTGGGGTGAGTGAGTGGGGTGGGTGAGTGGGGGTGAGTGAGGGGGGTGAGTGAGTGGGGTGAGTGAGGGGGGTGTGAGTGAGGGGGTGAGTGAGGGGGGTGAGTGAGTGGGGTGGTGAGTGGGGTGAGTGAGGGGGGGTGAGTGAGGGGGGTGAGTGAGGGGGGTGAGTGAGGGGGTGAGGTGAGTGGGGTGAGTGAGTGGGGTGAGTGAGGGGGGTGAGTGAGGGGGGTGAGTGAGTGGGTGAGTGAGGGGGTGAGTGAGGGGTGAGTGGGGGGTGAGTGAGGGGGTGAGTGAGGGGGGTGAGTGAGGGGGGTGAGAGAGGGGGGTGAGTGAGGGGGGTGATGGAGGGGGTGAGTGAGGGGGGTGAGTGAGGGGTGAGTGAGTGGGGTGAGTGAGGGGGTGAGTGAGTGGGGTGAGTGAGTGGGTGAGTGAGGGGTGAGTGAGGGGGGTGAGTGAGTGGGGTGAGTGAGTGGGGTGAGTGAGTGGGGTGAGAGAGGGGGGTGAGTGAGGGGGGGTGAGTGAGGGGGGTGAGTGAGGGGGGTGAGTGAGGGGGTGAGTGAGGGGGGTGAGTGAGTGGGGTGAGTGAGGGGGGGTGAGTGAGGGGTGAGTGAGGGGGTGAGTGAGTGGGGTGAGTGAGTGGGTGAGTGAGTGGGGTGAGTGAGGGGGGTGAGTGAGGGGGGTGAGTGAGGGGGGTGAGTGAGGGGGGTGAGTGAGTGGGGTGAGTGAGGGGTGAGTGAGGGGGGTGAGTGAGGGGGGTGAGTGAGGGGGGTGAGTGAGGGGGGTGAGTGAGTGGGGTGAGTGAGGGGGGTGAGTGAGTGGGTGAGTGAGGGGGGGTGAGTGAGGGGGGTGAGTGAGGGGGGTGAGTGAGTGGGGTGAGTGAGTGGGGTGAGTGAGTGGGGTGTGAGTGGGGTGAGAGGAACAATCAAGAGCTTGCTCTGTACGGCCTGTCATCAATGTGACGCAGCTGTGTCAGCCACTGACACAGCTGCGTCACCGCAGGGGTCACGGCAGGGGTCACGGCAGGGGTCACGGCAGGGGTCACGGCAGGGGTCACGGCAGGGGTCACGGCAGGGGGTCACGGCGCAGGTCACCGGGTTGGTCACGGCAGGGGTCACAGTACGGGTCATGGCAGGGGTCACGGTAGGGGTCACGGCGCGGGTCATGGCAGGGGTCACGGCAGGGGTCACGGCAGGGGTCACGGCAGGGGTCACGGCAGGGGTCACGGCGCAGGTCACCGGGTTGGTCACGGCAGGGGTCACAGTACGGGTCATGGCAGGGGTCACGGTAGGGGTCACGGCGCGGGTCATGGCAGGGGTCACGGCAGGGGTCACGGCAGGGGTCACGGTAGGGGTCACGGCAGGGGTCACGGCAGGGGTCACGGCAGGGGTCACGGCAGGGGTCACGGCAGGGGTCACAGTAAGGGTCACGGCAGGGGTCACGGTAAGGGTCACCAGTTTGTCGCGGTCCTCGACCGACTGGAGATACTGAGCTTGGCCTTGCTGGGACTCATCTCGCTTCTTGAGGTAGGGCTCGATGGACTTGTACTGAGCGTAGAAGTTACTCATGTCCTGTACACAGTGGTGGGGGGAGAAGGTGGGTGGGTGGGTGGGTGAGTGAGTGGGTGAGTGGGTGGGTGAGTGGGTGGGTGAGTGGGTGGGTGAGTGAGTGGGTGGGTAGATGGACTTGTACTGAGCGTAGAAGTTACTCATGTCCTGTACACAGTGGTGGGGGGAGAAGGTGGGTGGGTGGGTGGGTGAGTGGGTGGGTGGGTGAGTGGGTGGGTGGGTGAGTGAGTGGGTGAGTGGGTGGGAAGATGGACTTGTACTGAGCGTAGAAGTTACTCATGTCCTGTACACAGTGGTGGGGGGAGAAGGTGGGTGGGTGGGTGGGTGGGTGAGTGAGTGGGTGAGTGGGTGGGTGAGTGGGTGGGTGAGTGGGTGGGTGAGTGAGTGGGTGGGTAGATGGACTTGTACTGAGCGTAGAAGTTACTCATGTCCTGTACACAGTGGTGGGGGGAGAAGGTGGGTGGGTGGGTGGGTGAGTGGGTGGGTGGGTGAGTGGGTGGGTGGGTGAGTGAGTGGGTGAGTGGGTGGGAAGATGGACTTGTACTGAGCGTAGAAGTTACTCATGTCCTGTACACAGTGGTGGGGGGAGAAGGTGGGTGGGTGGGTGGGTGAGTGGGTGGGTGGGTGAGTGGGTGGGTGAGTGGGTGGGTGGGTGGGTGAGTGGGTGGGTGGGTGGGTGAGTGAGTGAGTGGGTGGGTGAGTGAGTGGGTAGATGGACTTGTACTGAGCGTAGAAGTTACTCATGTCCTGTACACAGTGGTGGGGGGAGAAGGTGGGTGGGTGGGTGGGTGAGTGGGTGGGTGGGTGAGTGGGTGGGTGGGTGAGTGAGTGGGTGAGTGGGTGGGAAGATGGACTTGTACTGAGCGTAGAAGTTACTCATGTCCTGTACACAGTGGTGGGGGGAGAAGGTGGGTGGGTGGGTGGGTGAGTGGGTGGGTGGGTGAGTGAGTGGGTGGGTGAGTGGGTGAGTGAGTGGGTAGATGGACTTGTACTGAGCGTAGAAGTTACTCATGTCCTGTACACAGTGGTGGGGGGAGAAGGTGGGTGGGTGGATGAGTGGGTGAGTGGGTGAGTGGGTGAGTGAGTGGGTGAGTGAGTGGGTGAGTGAGTGAGTGGGTGGGTGAGTGAGTGAGTGAGTGGGTAGATGGACTTGTACTGAGCGTAGAAGTTACTCATGTCCTGTACACAGTGGTGGGGGGAGAAGGTGGGTGGGTGGGTGGGTGAGTGGGTGGGTGGGTGGGTGAGTGGGTGAGTGGGTGGGTGGGTGGGTGAGTGGGTGAGTGAGTGGGTAGATGGACTTGTACTGAGCGTAGAAGTTACTCATGTCCTGTACACAGTGGTGGGGGGAGAAGGTGGGTGGGTGGGTGGGTGAGTGGGTGGGTGGGTGGGTGAGTGGGTGAGTGGGTGGGTGAGTGGGTGAGTGGGTGAGTGGGTGAGTGAGTGGGTAGATGGACTTGTACTGAGCGTAGAAGTTACTCATGTCCTGTACACAGTGGTGGGGAGAGAAGGTGGGTGGGTGGGTGGGTGAGTGAGTGAGTGAGTGGGTAGATGGACTTGTACTGAGCGTAGAAGTTACTCATGTCCTGTACACAGTGGTGGGGGGAGAAGGTGGGTGGGTGGGTGGGTGAGTGGGTGGGTAGATGGACTTGTACTGAGCGTAGAAGTTACTCATGTCCTGTACACAGTGGTGGGGGGAGAAGGTGGGTGGGTGGGTGAGTGAGTGGGTGGGTGAGTGGGTGGGTGGGTGGGTGAGTGGGTGGGTGAGTGGGTGAGTGAGTGGGTAGATGGACTTGTACTGAGCGTAGAAGTTACTCATGTCCTGTACACAGTGGTGGGGGGAGAAGGTGGGTGGGTGGGTGAGTGGGTGAGTGGGTGGGTGGGTGGGTGAGTGGGTGAGTGGGTGAGTGAGTGGGTGAGTGGGTGGGAAGATGGACTTGTACTGAGCGTAGAAGTTACTCATGTCCTGTACACAGTGGTGGGGGGAGAAGGTGGGTGGGTGGGTGGGTGGGTGAGTGGGTGGGTGGGTGAGTGAGTGGGTGGGTGAGTGAGTGGGTAGATGGACTTGTACTGAGCGTAGAAGTTACTCATGTCCTGTACACAGTGGTGGGGGGAGAAGGTGGGTGGGTGGGTGGGTGTGTGAGTGGGTGGGTGAGTGGGTGAGTGAGTGGGTGAGTGAGTGGGTGGGTGAGTGAGTGGGTGAGTGAGTGAGTGGGTGAGTGGGTGAGTGAGTGGGTAGATGGACTTGTACTGAGCGTAGAAGTTACTCATGTCCTGTACACAGTGGTGGGGGGAGAAGGTGGGTGGGTGGGTGGGTGAGTGGGTGGGTGGGTGGGTGAGTGGGTGAGTGGGTGGGTGGGTGGGTGAGTGGGTGGGTGGGTGGGTGAGTGGGTGGGTGAGTGGGTAGATGGACTTGTACTGAGCGTAGAAGTTACTCATGTCCTGTACACAGTGGTGGGGGGAGAAGGTGGGTGGGTGGGTGGGTGAGTGGGTGAGTGGGTGAGTGAGTGGGTGGGTGGGTGGGTGGGTGAGTGGGTGGGTGAGTGGGTAGATGGACTTGTACTGAGCGTAGAAGTTACTCATGTCCTGTACACAGTGGTGGGGGGAGAAGGTGGGTGGGTGGGTGAGTGGGTGGGTGTGTGGGTGGGTGAGTGAGTGGGTAGATGGACTTGTACTGAGCGTAGAAGTTACTCATGTCCTGTACACAGTGGTGGGGAGAGAAGGTGGGTGGGTGGGTGGGTGAGTGGGTGGGTGGGTGAGTGGGTGGGTGAGTGGGTGGGTGGGTCGGTAGATGGACTTGTACTGAGCGTAGAAGTTACTCATGTCCTGTACACAGTGGTGGGGAGAGAAGGTGGGTGGGTGGGTGGGTGAGTGAGTGAGTGAGTGGGTAGATGGACTTGTACTGAGCGTAGAAGTTACTCATGTCCTGTACACAGTGGTGGGGGGAGAAGGTGGGTGGGTGGGTGGGTGAGTGGGTGAGTGAGTGGGTGGGTGAGTAGGTGGGTAGGTGAGTGGGTGAGTGAGTGAGTGGGTAGATGGACTTGTACTGAGCGTAGAAGTTACTCATGTCCTGTACACAGTGGTGGGGGGAGAAGGTGGGTGGGTGGGTGAGTGGGTGAGTGAGTGGGTGAGTGGGTGGGTGGGTGAGTGGGTGGGTGAGTGGGTGGGTGAGTGGGTGAGTGAGTGAGTGGGTGAGTGGGTGAGTGAGTGGGTAGATGGACTTGTACTGAGCGTAGAAGTTACTCATGTCCTGTACACAGTGGTGGGGGGAGAAGGTGGGTGGGTGGGTGGGTGAGTGGGTGGGTGGGTGAGTGGGTAGGTGAGTGGGTGGGTAGGTGAGTGGGTGAGTGGGTGAGTGAGTGTGTGGGTGGGTGAGTGAGTAGGTGAGTGAGTGAGTGGGTAGGTGAGTGGGTGAGTAGGTAGGTGAGTGGTGAGTGAGTGGGTGAGTGAGTGAGTGGGTAGGTGAGTGAGTAGGTGAGTGGGTGAGTGAGTGAGTGGGTAGATGGACTTGTACTGAGCGTAGAAGTTACTCATGTCCTGTACACAGTGGTGGGTGGGTGGGTGAGTGGGTGGGTGGGTGAGTGGGTGGGTGGGTGAGTGGGTGGGTGAGTGGGTGAGTGAGTGGGTAGATGGACTTGTACTGAGCGTAGAAGTTACTCATGTCCTGTACACAGTGGTGGGGGGAGAAGGTGGGTGGGTGGGTGGGTGAGTGGGTGGGTGGGTGGGTGAGTGGGTGAGTGTGTGAGTGAGTGGGTGGGTAGATGGACTTGTACTGAGCGTAGAAGTTACTCATGTCCTGTACACAGTGGTGGGGGGAGAAGGTGGGTGGGTGGGTGGGTGTGTGAGTGGGTGGGTGAGTGAGTGAGTGGGTGAGTAGATGGACTTGTACTGAGCGTAGAAGTTACTCATGTCCTGTACACAGTGGTGGGGGGAGAAGGTGGGTGGGTGGGTGAGTGGGTGGGTGAGTGGGTGGGTAGGTGGGTGGGTGGGTGAGTGAGTAGATGGACTTGTACTGAGCGTAGAAGTTACTCATGTCCTGTACACAGTGGTGGGGGGAGAAGGTGGGTGGGTGGGTGAGTGGGTGGGTGAGTGGGTGAGCGAGTGAGCGGGTGGGTGAGTAGATGGACTTGTACTGAGCGTAGAAGTTACTCATGTCCTGTACACAGTAGTGGGGGGAGAAGGTGGGTGGGTGAGTGGGTGGGTGAGTGGGTGAGTGGGTGGGTGAGTGGGTGGGTGAGTGGGTGGGTGAGTGGGTGGGTGAGTGAGTGGGTAGATGGACTTGTACTGAGCGTAGAAGTTACTCATGTCCTGTACACAGTGGTGGGGGGAGAAGGTGGGTGAGTGGGTGGGTGGGTGAGTGGGTGGGTAAGTAGATGGACTTGTACTGAGCGTAGAAGTTACTCATGTCCTGTACACAGTGGTGGGGGGAGAAGGTGGGTGGGTGGGTGAGTGGGTGAGTGAGTGGGTGAGCGAGTGAGTGGGTGAGTAGATGGACTTGTACTGAGCGTAGAAGTTACTCATGTCCTGTATACAGTGGTGGGGGGAGAAGGTGGGTGGGTGAGTGGGTGGGTGAGTGGGTGGGTGAGTGGGTGAGTGAGTGGGTAGATGGACTTGTACTGAGCGTAGAAGTTACTCATGTCCTGTACACAGTCGTGGGGGGAGAAGGTGGGTGGGTGAGTGGGTGGGTGAGTGGGTGGGTGAGTGGGTGAGTGAGTGGGTAGATGGACTTGTACTGAGCGTAGAAGTTACTCATGTCCTGTACACGTGGGGGGAGAGAGTGGGTGAGTGAGTGAGTGAGTGGGTGGGTGAGTGGGTGGGTGTGTGGGTGAGTGAGTGGGTGGGTGGGTGGGTGAGTGTGTGAGTGGGTAGATGGACTTGTACTGAGCGTAGAAGTTACTCATGTCCTGTACACAGTGGTGGGGGGAGAAGGTGGGTGGGTGGGTGAGTGGGTGAGTGGGTGGGTGAGTGGGTGAGCGAGTGAGTGGGTGAGTAGATGGACTTGTACTGAGCGTAGAAGTTACTCATGTCCTGTACACAGTGGTGGGGGGAGAAGGTGG
The DNA here is from genome assembly GCF_048934315.1 of Petromyzon marinus. Taxonomy (NCBI): domain Eukaryota; kingdom Metazoa; phylum Chordata; class Hyperoartia; order Petromyzontiformes; family Petromyzontidae; genus Petromyzon; species Petromyzon marinus. The sequence continues at coordinate 510,366 of NW_027422615.1, read as the reverse complement.
GTGGGTGGGTGAGTGGGTGAGTGTGTGAGTGGGTAGATGGACTTGTACTGAGCGTAGAAGTTACTCATGTCCTGTACACGTGGGGGGAGAGAAGGGTGGGTGGGTGGGTGAGTGGGTGAGTGAGTAAGTGGGTGAGTGAGTGGGTGGGTAGATGGACTTGTACTGAGCGTAGAAGTTACTCATGTCCTGTACACGTGGGGGGAGAAGGGTGGGTGGGTGAGTGGGTAGGTGAGTGGGTGAGTGGGTGAGTGAGTGAGTAGGTAGGTGAGTGGGTGAGTGAGTGGGTGAGTGGGTGAGTGAGTGGGTGAGTGAGTGGGTAGGTAGGTGAGTGGGTGAGTGAGTGGGTGGGTGAGTAGGTAGGTGAGTGGGTGAGTGAGTGGGTGAGTGAGTGAGTGGGTAGATGGACTTGTACTGAGCGTAGAAGTTACTCATGTCCTGTACACAGTGGGGGGGGGGGGAGAAGGGTGGGTGGGTGGGTGAGTGGGTGGGTGAGTGGGTGGGTGAATAGGTGGGTGAGTGGGTGAGTGGGTGGGTGAGTGGGTGAGTGAGTGGGTGGGTGAGTGGGTGGGTGAGCGTGTGAGCGTGTGGGTGAGCGTGTGGGTGAGCGAGTGGGTTAGCGTGTGGGTGAGCGTGTGAGCGAGTGGGTGAGCGAGTGGGTGAGCGTGTGAGTGGGTGAGCGTGTGGGTGAGCGTGTGGGTGAGTGTGTGGGTGAGCGAGTGGGTGAGCGGGTGAGCGAGTGGGTGAGCGTGTGAGTGGGTGAGCGTGTGGGTGAGCGTGTGAACGAGTGGGTGAGCGTGTGAGTGAGCGTGTGAGCAAGTGGGTGAGCGAGCGTATGAGCGAGTGGGTGAGCGTGTGAGCGAGTGGGTGAGCGAGTGGGTGAGCGAGTGGGTGAGCGTGTGGGTGAGCGTGTGGGTGAGCGTGTGGGTGAGCGTGTGGGTGAGCGTGTGGGTGAGCGTGTGGGTGAGCGAGTGGGTGAGCGGGTGAGCGTGTGGGTGAACGTGTGGGTGAGCGAGTGGGTGAGCGAGTGGGTGAGCGTGTGGGTGAGCGAGCGTGTGAGCGTGTGGGTGAGTGTGTGGGTGAGCGAGTGGGTGAGCGAGCGTGTGAGCGTGTGGGTGAGCGTGTGAGCGAGCGGGTGAGCGAGTGGGTGAGCGTGTGAGCGTCTGGATGAGCGTGTGGGTGAGCGTGTGAGCGAGCGTGTGAGCGAGCGTGTGAGCGAGCGTGTGGGCTAGCGAGCGTGTGGGCGAGCGGGTGAGCGCGCGGGTGAGCGAGTGGGTGAGCGAGTGGGTGAGCGAGCATGTGAGCGAGTGGGTGAGCGAGCGGGTGAGCGAGCGGGTGAGCGAGCGTGTGAGTGAGCGAGCGTGTGAGCGTGTGGGTGAGCGAGCGGGTGGGCGAGCGTGTGAGCGAGTGGGTGAGCGAGCGTGTGAGCGAGCGTGTGAGCGAGCGGGTGAGCGAGCGGGTGGGTGAGCGTGTGAGCGAGTGGGTGAGCGAGCGTGTGAGCGAGCGTGTGAGCGAGCGGGTGAGCGAGCGGGTGGGTGAGCGTGTGAGCGAGTGGGTGAGCGAGCGTGTGAGCGAGCGGGTGAGCGTGTGAGCGAGCGTGTGGGTGACTCACGGGCACCAGGTCCTTGATGACGTACATGTGGGGCAGGGGGTAAACTCGCGATGCCTTGCCCAGACCCGTGTCGATCTTGCAGGTGCAGGCGAGGGTGTTGATGCCATCAATGTTCATGGCACACGACCCACAGATTCCTGCATGCCAACAACGCCGTCAACAACGTCGCGTGTGGGTGTATGTACGAGTGTGCGAGTGTGTGTGTGAGTGTGTGAGTGAGTGTGTGTGTGAGTGTGTGTGAGAGTGAGAGTGTGCGAGTGTGAGTGAGTGAGTGTGCGTGTGAGTGTGTGAGTGAGTGAGTGTGTGTGTGAGTGAGTGGGTGAGTTAGTGAGTGTGTGCGTGTGTGTGTGTGTGTGCGAGTGTGCGAGTGTGTGTGTGCGAGCGCGTGTGTGTGTGCGAGTGTGTGTGTGCGTGCGAGTGTGCGAGTGTGCGTGCGAGTGTGCAAGTGTGTGTGCGTGCGAGTGTGCGTGCGAGTGTGCGTGCGTGTGCGAGTGTGTGTGTGTGTGTGCGAGTGTGAGTGTGTGCGAGTGTGTGCGAGTGTGTGTGCGAGTGTGTGTGCGAGTGTGTGTGTGTGTGCGAGTGCGTGTGTGTGCGAGTGTGTGAGTGTGTGTGCGAGTGTGTGTGCGAGTGCGTGTGTGTGTGCGTGTGTGCGTGCGTGTGTGTGTGTGTGCGAGTGTGTGTGTGAGTGTGTGTGTGTGCGTGCGTGTGTGTGTGTGAGTGTGTGTGTGTGAGTGTGTGTGTGTGTGTGTGCGTGCGAGTGTGTGTGTGTGTGCGTGCGAGTGTGTGAGTGCCCGTGTGTGCGCGTGCGAGAGGTCTGACCTTCCCTGCAGGACCGCCGAAAGGTCAGCGTGGGGTCGACCTCGTTCTTGATCTTGATCAGCGCGTCCAGTACCATGGGCCCACAGCTGGACACAAAGACAAAGCCAAAGAGACAGCCCCCCCCTCGTGTAGCCTCAACAGCGCCCGTTAGCAGCGGCAGAGCGCCTCTGAAGGCGACCGGGCACCACTGTGGCACACGTACAGAGCCACCGCGCCCGGCCGCCTTTGTCTCCCCCACTGGCGAAGTCTACTACACCACCGTGGCGTACCGGATACTCGTTTGAGGCCGAGTCGACCTAGAGGGAGCAGGCTCAGGACCGGCTGCTCGGATACACACACACACACAAAGACAAAGATCCCCCGTGTAGCCTTTGACAGGCTGCAGGGGGCAAGTGCTGTTAGCGAGCACCTATGAAGGCTACCGGCACTGTAGCACGCAGTGATGGGGTGGTTGGCCGGCAAAAACAACCCCCTGCCTCTATATTCTAGGTTCTTTCGGTAAAGTCACCACGTAGAAGGGAAACAATAAAATAATAATAATAAAAATATATATATAAAAAACAATATAATTCTCAAGACGTTTCTACTGCAACACGAGCAAATCATCGTCAGGTGTGAAACCCAATCATCATCAGGTTTTCACACCTGATGATGATTGCTGCTTGTGTCGCAGTCAAAACGTCGCGAGAATTTCGTTGTTTTATGTTTTTATTATTTTATTGTTTCCCTTCCACGTGGTGACTTTACCGAAAAAAAAAAACCCTGCAGTCACGAAAGCTTTAAATCAAAATTTAAGCCCCTACCTCCCCGTGGTGCCGGGCAGACAACGCTGTCGTGGACAGCGCTGTGGCGGGGGAGGGACAATTCCGAATTGGCCTTTCCCCTCGGGGCGTTTGTAACCACCACAGCGGCTAAATGGGGGCTCTGGACGGGTGCGAGGGGGCTGGTAACCCCTCCACCTTCAATAAATGACCGCTAAACCAAGTCTACAATATCGAATTAATAAGCCTGTGCCGGAGGCCCCGGGAGGACAGGCGTCTATGACGTCTCCTGGCCAAACCCCATCTGGCGGAGCCAGGAGATTGAATCTCTAACCTCGGGGCTCCTCCAGAAACAACGAAAAGCCACTTCGTGTGGCCACGTGGAATGTTCGAATGCTCACTGCGGAGGAAAAGGCTGCCACTCCTCTGTTGGGAGCTGGAATAATACCGCCTGGATCTGTGGTATTCAGGAGGTCCGGTGGACCAGCTCCGTCTCCTACCACCATGAGGGGTGGACAGTCCTCTACTCGGGGCAGGAGACTACCAAACAACAAGGAGCGGGCTCTTCTTCTGAACAAAATGAAGGGGGGCGTGGGAGCGTGGCGGTGAGGTGTGGGAAGCTGTAAGCCCCAGGCTATGTTGGGCTCGCCTTCCCATCAACCGGAGGCGAGGAGTGGTGGTCGTGGTTACTTATGCCCCCACCGAAGACAAACATCCGTGGAGGGATCCAGGCAAGGCCGATGAGTCAGATGCCTTCTACGACCTCCTGTCACAGGTGCTAGCTCAAGTGGCCCCTTGGGATAGTCATCTTGTTGGGTGACTTCAATGCCCGAGTTGGTCATGATGCTGGCACCTGGTCTGGAGTGATTGGAAGGCATGGGCCAGATCAGCTCAATAACAACGGTAGGAGGCTGCTAGATTTTTGTGCAGCCCATGGGCTTGTAATTACCAACACGCTGTTCCGGCATCGGCGCCTCCACACAACATCATGGATGCATGCCGGGTCCAAGCAAGAACATCTGCTGGACTACACAGTGACGGACCAGCGGATGCGAGCCCATGTCCTCGACACCAGGACCTACCGTGGAGCTGATCTGCCCTCTGACCTTCGAATTGTCATCTGTAAGATGCGCTTGCCATTCTTACACTCCCATGGTAGGTGTACACCCAAGGACCCCATTCAAACATAAAGTGCCCTGGTCTCAGCTATCTGATGAAAGTTGCAAGCGAGAATTTCATCATCGCTTGCGGCTGGGGTTGGCATCGTCCCCCACTCCTCCAGATGTCGAGGGGAAATGGGCGAGGTTTAGGACTGACTCATGCAGCTGCAATGGCTGCTTTGAGTATGCGGTCCAGACCTCCCCAGAAACTCTTGCTGACAGAGGAGGTGTTCAGAATGGCTGAGAAAAAGTGACAGGCCCACTAATCATCTACAGCATCCCAATCAGAGAATGAGGCTTACCGCAGCCTTCGCTCGGAGGTTCGGAGAGCCGTGAGGTGCTGCAAGGATGGGTGGTGGTCGCGGGTTGCTGAGGAGATGGAGTCTGCCTCAATGGCCCACGATCACAAATCCCTATTTAACTCCATCAAAAATTAACCTGCAGCAGCACATCTATTACCATCATTAGGGGGAAAAACGGTGATCCAATCTCTGACCCCCAGGCACAGGTTTGCAGATTTGCTGAGCATTTATGTGAAGTCCTGGGGGAGGAGAAATCCCTCGACATGGAAAACACCGTGGGACAAAGTGGGGATGACCCTGCTGAGGCTGCCGTGCCTCAAATATTAGGAGGAAGAAGTCACCCCCTGCGAGTGGCTGGCTGTGGTGCCATCCGTTGAGGAAGTACTGAAGGCGATCCAGAGTCTGAGACCAGGAAAGACACCGGGCAGAGATGATCTCCCAAGCGAAATGCTGAGGGAGGGTGGCGTTTGTGCACAGACTGCCCTATATGACATCATAACAACAGTCTGGACCACTGGACGGGTTCCGCAGGATTGGAAAGATGCCCTTGTGGTCCCCCTCTTTAAGAAGGGGGACCGCATAGACTAACAGCTACAGGGGCATCTCACTCCGCAGTGTACCGGGAAAGGTCCTGGCAAGGATTATTCAACATCGCCTTGCCAGGCACGCCGAGGAGAGGCTTGCGGAGCCCTAATGCGGTTTAGGAAGGGGCGGTCCTGCACAGATGCCGTATTTTCTGTCCGTTTGCTACAGCAGAGGTGTAGGGAATTCCAACAAGACCTACATCTTTGCTTTATTGACCTGGTCAAGGCCTATGATACCATCAGTAGGCCTGGGCTCTGGGTTGTTCTTCATGCTTTTGGAGTCCCTGACCCCCTGCTCACGATGATTAAGGACCTTCGTGATGGTGAGCAGGCCCGGGTAAAACTACGTGGCCCGGAGTCGGAGCCATTCCCTGTTCACCTTGGGGTGCGACAGGGATGTCCTCTGGCTCCCACATTATTTAACATCTTTTTCGATCACGTAGTTCGTGAAGCCTTTGATGGCTGTTCCAGAGAAATTTCCATCTGGTACAGATACAATGGGAGGCTGATCGATGCCCGGGTGCGGTGAAGAGACGGCTCCCTATTGCTCAACCACGTTATGTATGCTGATGATTTGGTAATTGTCGCTCACTCAGAGGAGGAGTTGGAGACGTTGCTGCTGAGACTGAAGCTTGCCACCAAGAGGGTGGGGCCTTACCATCAGCCCCACTAAAACTAAGCACCTGCCTGGGTATTTTGTACCATCGGACACTCCACCCCCACAACTCCCAATCGGTGATAGGGCAGTTGTGGAGAGAGTGGAGAGTTTCCCATACCTGGGCAGTGTGCTTATGACCGGCTCCAGTTTAACAGCAGAGGTCTCACTCCGAATCAGTCGAGCGGCAATATCTTTTCATCGGTTGCGTAACGCCGTGCGGAAGCTACCTGGTCTGTCGCCCTGGACGAAGCTTCAGGTCTTCTCGGCCACAGTCATTTCCTCCCTTCTCTACGCTTGCGAAACGTGGACCCCCCCTAATGGAACATCTTCGCCGGTTGGAAACATTTAGGCTGGCCTGCCTACGATCCATCCTGGGTTTAACCAGGCTGGATTGTGCGAGGAGTTCACAAATCCTTGAAAGATCTGGGCAGGGTCCCATCGGTGAGCTCCTCCGGCAGGCAAGGCTGCGATGGCTGGGTCATGTAGCCCGCATGCCCAGCCACCGCATGCCAAAACAGCTTTTGTTTGGCCAGATCGAGGGGGCTAAACGGGCGCGGCACGGGCTAGAGAAGAGATGGAGTGATGTGGTACAGGAGGACGTGGAGCTGAGTGGACTTGCCGATGACCGGTACCAGCGGTGTCAAGATCGGCCTCTGTGGAGGAGGCTCGTGAAGGACGCTGCTACTGGGCAGTTGGAGGCAGTCGCCCTCCAACAACAACGGAGGGCGGAGGAGCGACGCTCAGAACAACGAGCGGAGCGCCGGGTGGCTAAAGCACAGCAGGTTGACACAGTAGGGGGCACAGGTGGTGCATC
>NW_027422615.1:371159-501159 GCF_048934315.1 Petromyzon marinus | reverse complement strand
AGGGTCCCATCGGTGAGCTCCTCCGGCAGGCAAGGCTGCGATGGCTGGGTCATGTAGCCCGCATGCCCAGCCACCGCATGCCGAAACAGCTTTTGTTTGGCCGGATTGAGGGGGCTAAGCGGGCGCGGCACGGGCTAGAGAAGAGATGGAGTGATGTGGTACAGGAGGACGTGGAGCTGAGTGGACTTGCCGATGACTGGTACCAGCGGTGTCAAGATCGGCCTCTGTGGAGGAGGCTCGTGAAGGATGCTACTGGGCAGTTGGAGGCAGTCGCCCTCCAACAACAACGGAGGGCGGAGGAGCGACGCTCACAACAGCGAGCGGAGCGCCGGGTGGCTAAAGCACAGCAGGTTGGCACAGTAGGGGGCACAGGTGGTGCATCAGCCAGTCATCTCAGTCAGTCGACCCGTGGCACCTGGGTCTGCCCCGTGACCTCCTGCCAGCGGGCGTTCGACACTTCACGTGGCCTCAGGGTGCACATAGCCTGGCACAAGCGTCGTGGTGACGTCACCGCCACTTAGTGGCGAATGGCGGTTGTTGTTGTTGTTGTATATGTATATATGTGTATGTATGTGTATGTATATATGTGTATGTATATATGTGTGTGTATGTATATATGTATGTGTATATGTGTGTGTATGTATATATATATGTGTGTGTGTATGTATATATGTGTGTATGTAAATGTGTGTGTGTATGTATATGTGTGTGTGTATGTATGTATATGTGTGTATGTGTATGTATGCGTGTGTATGTGTATGCGTGTATGTATATATGTATATATGTATGTGTATATGTGTGTGTGTATGTATATATATGTATATATGTGTGTGTATGTGTGTGTGTATGTATATATGTGTGTGTATGTATATGTGTGTGTATGTATATGTGTATGTATGTGTATGTATGTGTGTATGTATGTGTATGTATATGTGTGTGTGTGTATGTGTGTGTATATGTGTGTGTATGTATATATATATGTGTGTATGTATATATGTGTGTATGTAAATGTGTGTGTGTATGTATATGTGTGTGTGTATGTATGTATATGTGTGTATGTGTATGTATGCGTGTGTATGTGTATGCGTGTATGTATATATGTATATATGTATGTGTATATGTGTGTGTGTATGTATATATATGTATATATGTGTGTGTATGTGTGTGTGTATGTATATATGTGTGTGTATGTATATGTGTGTGTATGTATATGTGTATGTATGTGTATGTATGTGTGTATGTATGTGTATGTATATGTGTGTGTGTGTATGTGTGTGTATGTGTGTGTGTATGTATATGTATGTATATGTGTGTGTGTATGTATATATGTGTGTATATATATATGTATGTGTGTATGCGCGCGTGCCATACGCGTTCAGGTCCACGTCGAAGCTCTGCACCCTGGGCTTGTCGCCGCTCTTGTCTGGGTCCCAGCGGTAGATGCTGAACTTCTTGATGCGGGGCGTCGGAGGCGGTGGTGAAGGCGGCTGCGGGGAGGCCCCCACGGAAGCCGCGGCGGCCGCGGTGGCCGGGCGAGTCGACTGCAGAGACGCAAAGGCACAGGCAAAGGTGTCCCAGCGACCCCGTGTAGCCCCGCGTCGGGGTGGCAAGCAGCGTTGGCAGTGAAGGCCGGGCACTTGTACTCGCTCAGCCACTCACCGACTCGCTCAATCACTCGCCGACTCGCTCAGCCACTCACCGACTCGCTCAACCACTCACCGACTCGCTCAACCACTCACCGACTCGCTCAACCACTCACCGACTCGCTCAACCACTCACCGACTCGCTCAACCACTCACCGACTCACTCAACCACTCACTGACTCACTCAACCACTCACTGACTCACTCAACCACTCACTGACTCACTCAACCACTCACCGACTCACTCAGCCACTCACTGACTCACTCAACCACTCACTGACTCACTCATCTATACACACTTATACTCGCTCAGCCACTCACTGACTCGCTCAGCCACTCACTGACTCACTCAACCACTCACTGACTCACTCATCTATACACACTTATACTCGCTCAGCCACTCACTGACTCACTCAACCACTCACTGACTCACTCAACCACTCACTGACTCACTCATCTATACACACTTATACTCACTCAACCACTCACTGACTCACTCATGTATACACACTTATACTCACTCAACCACTCACTGACTCACTCATCTATACACACTTATACTCACTCAACCACTCACTCAACCACTCACTGACTCACTCAACCACTCACTGACTCACTCATCTATACACACTTATACTCACTCAACCACTCACTGACTCACTCATCTATACACACTTATACTCACTCAACCACTCACTAACTCACTCATCTATACACACTTATACTCACTCAACCACTCACTGACTCACTCATCTATACACACTTATACTCACTCAACCACTCACTGACTCACTCATCTATACACACTTATACTCACTCAACCACTCACTGACTCACTCATCTATACACACTTATACTCACTCAACCACTCAGACTCACTCATCTATACACACTTATACTCACTCAACCACTCACTGACTCACTCATCTATACACACTTATACTCACTCAACCACTCACTGACTCACTCATCTATACACACTTATACTCACTCAACCACTCACTGACTCACACACACTTATACTCACTGACATACTCACTGACGCACTCACTGATGCACTCACTTATACACACTTTCACTCACTCAACCACTCACTGACTCACTTAACCACTCACCAATTCACTCACTGACTCACTCATCTATACACACTTATACTCACTCAACCACTCACTGACTCACTCATCTATACACACTTATACTCACTCAACCACTCACTGACTCACTCATCTATACACACTTATACTCACTCAACCACTCAGACTCACTCATCTATACACACTTATACTCACTCAACCACTCACTGACTCACTCATCTATACACACTTATACTCACTCAACCACTCACTGACTCACTCATCTATACACACTTATACTCACTCAACCACTCACTGACTCACACACACTTATACTCACTGACATACTCACTGACGCACTCACTGATGCACTCACTTATACACACTTTCACTCACTCAACCACTCACTGACTCACTTAACCACTCACCAATTCACTCACTGACTCACTCATTTACACACCCTCATACTCACTCAACCGCTCACTCACTTTCACTCACTCAACCACTCACTGACTCACTCAACCACTCACTGACTCACTCATCTATACACACTTATACTCACTCAACCACTCACTGACTCACTCATCTATACACACTTATACTCACTCAACCACTCACTGACTCACACACACTTATACTCACTGACGCACTCACTGATGCACTCACTTATACACACTTTCACTCACTCAACCACTCACTGACTCACTTAACCACTCACCAATTCACTCACTGACTCACTCATTTACACACCCTCATACTCACTCAACCGCTCACTCACTTTCACTCACTCAACCACTCACTGACGCACTCAACCACTCACCAGTTCACTCACTGACTCACACATGTATACACCCTCACACTCACTCAACCACTTACTGACTCACTCACTTATACACACTTTCACTCAACCACTCACCAGTTCACTCACTGACTCACTCATTTATACACCCTCATACTCACTCAACCACTCACTTATACACACTTTCACTCACCCAACCACTCACTCACTTATACACCTTTATACTCACTCAACCACTCACTTACTGATACACACTTTCACTCACTCAACCACTCACTGACGCACTCACTGACTCACTCAACCACTCACTGACTCACTCACTCAACCACTCACTGACTCACCCACTCACCCAACCACTCGCACACGGATACAGGCAAAAGGTCCACCGTGTAGCCTCTAACACTGTTGGGGCAAGCGCTGCTATCAGCGAGTAACAGCAGCGCCTGTGAAGGCCGGACACTATAGCGCACACACACACACAGAGGGGGTGGGTGGGTGGTGTGGCAAGCACCATTACGCCACGCACATGCCCAGCCGTCTTTGTCTCCCCCAGTGCCGAAGTTCTCGACACACCATGGGGGTACCAGGTGTCACTCATTTGGGCTCGTAAGTCACTGCTGGGACGCGGAAGGTCAAATTACTCCCGCAATGCCGAGCGTCCTCATATGAACTGGTAGGGTGACACGGGGGTAGGCGGTGTTTCACGATGGCCGTGTCGGCGACTTTGAGATCCTGGGTTCAAGCCCTGGGTCTGGGTGTCTCTCTCTCTCTCTCTCAGGGGGTTCACAATTACCGTGTCGGAGACACTGAGAACCTGGGTTCGAGCCCTGGGTCTGGGCATCTCTCTCTGTATATATAAACATTATACCATACCAACACTAAGGTATACAATAACCTCGTAACATTCCAACACCAAGTTATACAATAACCTTGTAACATACTAATATTGTAAAGATAGCAACATTACGTTATAGAGATGTAACATAAAATAACTACGTTATATAGACACACAACCTTAGTCGAGTGAAACATTAAGTTATAGACATAACCTCGTAACGCACAATCACTACGTTATATAGACAATCTTAGTCTTGTTAAACATTAAGTTTGTATGTCTATATAACGTGGTGATTATGTTATAAAGTTATGTCTCTATAACGTAACGTTTGCCTAGTGAACGTTAAGTTAGAGACGTAACACACAATCACGACGTTATATAGACACAATCTTAGTCGAGTTAAACATTACGTTTGTATGTCTATATAACGTGGTGATTATGTTATAAAGTTACGCCTCTATAACGTTAACGCCTGCCTAGTGAACGTTAAGTTACAGAGACGTAACGCACAATCACTACGTTATATAGACAATCTTAGTCGAGTTAAAGATTACGTTTGTGTGTTTATATAACGTGGTGATTATGTTATAAAGTTACGTCTATATAACGTAACGTCTGCCTAGTGAACGTTAAGTTACAGAGACGTAACGCACAATCACTACGTTATATAGACAATCTTAGTCTAGTTAAACATTACGTTTGTGTGTTTATATAACGTGGTGATTATGTTATAAAGTCACGCCTCTATAACGTTAACGCCTGCCTAGTGAACGTTAAGTTACAGAGACGTAACGCACAATCACTACGTTATATAGACACAATCTTAGTCTAGTTAAACATTACGTTTGTGTGTTTATAAAACGTGGTGATTGTGTTATAAAGTCACGCCTCTATAACGTTAACGCCTGCCTAGTGAACGTTAAGTTACAGAGACGTAACGCACAATCACTACGTTATATAGACACAATCTTAGTCTAGTTAAACATTACGTTTGTGTGTTTATATAACGTGGTGATTATGTTATAAAGTTATGTCTCTATAACGTAACGTTTGCCTAGTGAACGTTAAGTTACAGAGACGCAACCTTGTGTAACCATTACGACATTAACTAACAGAGACTTTTCACTCTTTGATTTTTTTCGGTAAAGTCACGAAGGTAGAAACTAAAATAATATTTTCTTTGATTCTTTCGGTAAAGTCACCAACACGTAGAATGAGAATAAAAATAATAAATTGATAAAATAAAATAACACAATAATATTCTCACGACGTTTCGGCCACAACACAAGCGGCCTTCATCAGGTGAAGGGGACGAGACGAAAGCTTTAAATCGAAATAAAATAATATTTTCGAAAGAACCAAACGGTTTGGATTCCCGGCAGCCAACGAAAGCTTAAAATCACATTCTAGATTTAAAGTTAAAATCATAACCAGACACTCGGCTATCACCGCCAATGCTGAGCCAATGGGGGCCTAGTCTCAAAGGTCGCGGAAGCTTTAAGGCCACCACCCCCACCAAATCAACCACGGAGATTTAAAAACAAAATAAACCCCCGAGAATCGCCTACCTCTCGTTCCTCCTCCTCCTCCTCACCTGGAGGTTGAATGCCGACGAAGTTTTCCCTCCGCGAAGTCCCGAGCGGAGCGACCACCCACAGACCCTCAAGGACGCCGCCATCTTTCTAAAATCGGAGTCGAAGCTCACGCGAGACGGCGCCTCCTCATTGGCTGCACGGGCAGTGACGTCACCGCCCCCGCCGGAGACGCGGCCCTCCCCATTGGCTGTTGATTTCTTAACAGCGATAGGTATGGGACGTGGCGGCTACATCAGATAACGTACAGCGGATTGGGGGGACGACGATGTGACTAGACGCGACCTCCCCCCATTGGCTGTTGATTTCTTAACAGCGATAGGTATGGGACGTGGCGGCTATATCAGATAACGTACAGCGGATGGGGCGATGTGATTATACGCAACCTCCCCCCCCCCCATTGGCTGTTGATTTTATAACAGCGATATGTATAGGGCGTGGGTGGCTGTTAGATTACCTACAGTGGATAGGCAGTTACTCAGCAGCTGATGTGGCCCCTCCCATTGGCTGTTCGCCGGAACATAACATTTAATTTCGTAACAGCGATAAGTATAGGGCGTGAGGAGGATATTAGATTACGTACATCGGATGGGTAGCTACTCAACAGACGACGTGACAAGTCGCTGTTGATTTCCTAACAGTGATAAGTACCAGGGCGTGGGGTGGCTGCTGGATTACCTACAGCGGATAGGCAGTTTCTCAACAGCTGATGTAACTAGACCGCCACTCCCATTCGCTGGTCACCGTGACATTTAATTTTATTTCACAACATTGATAGGTATAGGGGGTGTAAAGACTATTAGATTTCGTACAGCGGATCGGTAGCTACGCGAAGGCTGATGTAATCAGACTCCCCTTGCAGACTGCCCTGCAATAATTATATTTTTTATTTAATAACGACACTCAGTTCAATTTATTATGTAGAGCACTCGAGATCTGACTGGATGTAAGCCCAGTGGCGTAGTCCATTCGATCGATCAGAATCATAAATATGTATCACTGCAGAAAGGAATCCGAAGAGCTATAAAGCTCTTTTCTGTCACAGATGTTCCGGTTAAGGAGGAACAGGGGGTGGTCACAACGTCAACACAACAACATACGCGAACGCACGATAGTGCAAAGTATAGGGAATGTAAACAAATCACTAAAGTCACGTAGAAGGGAAACAATAAAATAATAAAAATATAAAACAATAAAATTCTCACGACGTTTCGACTGCAACACAAGCAATCATCATCAGGTGTAAAAACCACAACAATACATTTTTTTAAAAAAAAGTGGCGGTTATTTGTTGTGGTTTCCACAACTGATGATGATTGCTTGTGTTGCAGTCGAAAGGTCGTGAGAATTATATTGTTTTATATTTTTATTATTTTATTGTTTCCCTTCTTAACGTGGTGGTGACTTTACCGAAAGAACCAAGAATATGAATCCCTGCAGTCACGAAAGCTTTAAATCAAAAATCACTCAACTATAAACTATTTTTATTTTTCGATTTAAAGCTTTCGTGAATGCAGGGATTCATATTCTTGGTTCTTTCGGTAAAGTCACCACCACGTAGAAGGGAAACAATAAAATAATAAAAATATAAAACAATATAAAATTCCCACGACGTTTCGGCCACAACGCAAGCAGCCGTCCTCAGGTGAAGAAACAGAGCTGTCGGAAAGACAGCATCTTATTATTTCCCTTCTACGTGACTTTACCGAAAGAACCAAGAATATTTTTATTTCACCAGCTAATGCCTCATTGAAGCTACTGTGTCTCTTAGTCACAAGCGGCCTGGCCATCACAAACTAAACTATTAAACTATAAACTATTTTTATTTCACCAGCTGCTGTCTCTCTTAGTCACAAGCGGCCTGACCATCACAAACGAAACTATTAAACTATAAAACTATTTTTATTTCACTAGCTACCGTGTGTCTCTTAGTCACAAGCGGCCTGGCCATCACAAACTAAACTATAAACTGTTTTTTTATTTCACCAGCTAATGCCCCATTGAAGCTACTGTGTGTCTCTTAGTCACAAGCGGCCTGGCCATCACAAACTAAACTATTAAACTATAAACTATTTTTATTTCACCAGCTACTGTGTGTCTCTTTGTCACAAGCGGCCTGACCATCACAAACTAAACTATTAAACTATAAATTATTTTTTATTTCACCAGCTACTGTATCTCTCTTAGTCACAAGCGGCCTGGCCATCACAAACTAAACTATTAAACTATAAAACTATTTATTTCACTAGCTACCGTGTGTCTCTTAGTCACAAGCGGCCTGGCCAACACAAACTAAACTATTAAACTATAAAACTATTTTTATTTCACCAGCTAATGCCCCATTGAAGCTACTGTGTGTCTCTTAGTCACAAGCGGCCTGGTCATCACAAACTAAACTATTAAACTATAAAACTATTTTTATTTCACAAGCTACTGTGTGTCTCTTTGTCACAAGCGGCCTGGCCATAACAAACTAAACTATTAAACTATTTTTATTTCACCAGCTACTGTGTGTCTCTTAGTCACAAGCGGCCTGGTCATCACAAACTAAACTATTAAACTATAAAACTATTTTTATTTCACTAGCTACCGTGTGTCTCTTAGTCACAAGCGGCCTGGCCATCACAAACTAAACTATGAAACTATAAAACTATTTTTATTTCACCAGCTACTGTGTCTCTTAGTCACAAGCGGCCTGACCATCACAAACTAAACTATTAAACTATAAACTATTTTTATTTCACCAGCTACTGTGTCGCTTAGTCACAAGCGGCCTGACCATCACAAACTAAACTATTAAACTATAAACTATTTTTATTTCACCAGCTACCGTGTGTCTCTTAGTCACAAGCGGCCTGGCCATCACAAACTAAACTATTAAACTATTTTTATTTCACCAGCTACTGTGTGTCTCTTTGTCACAAGCGGCCTGGCCATCACAAACTAAACTATTAAACTATAAAACTATTTTTATTTCACCAGCTACTGTGTGTCTCTTAGTCACAAGCGGCCTGGTCATCACAAACTAAACTATAAAACTATTTTTATTTCACTAGCTACTGTGTGTCTCTTTGTCACAAGCGGCCTGGCCATAACAAACTAAACTATTAAACTATAAAACTATTTTTATTTCACCAGCTAATGCCCCATTGAAGCTACCTTGTCTCTCTTAGTCACAAGCGGCCTGGCCATCACAAACTAAACTATAAACTATTTTTATTTCACTAGCTAATGCCCCATTGAAGCTACTGTGTGTCTCTTAGTCACAAGCGGCCTGGCCATCACAAACTAAACTATTAAACTATAAACTATTGTTTTATTTTACCAGCTAATGCCCCATTGAAGCTACCGTGTGTCTCTTTTTCAGACTCAGACTCTGTTCAATTTATCCCTGCGGGAGGAATCCTCACAGCTAAAAAAAAGCTCATTTATCACCCGATGTTCCAGTAGAGGGCCACACGGGGTAAGGACGTGACGCCAAACAGTTACGAAAATACGTGAGCGTCGTGCAAAGTACAGGAAAGGTCAAATAAATAACCCAGAACACTTACAAGTTTACACCACGAAACCATCCCCTGCCACACATCCAGGCAGGCATACCAGGTGTGTCTGACCCGTCCCATGCTGGACATTTGTAGACAAACACAAAGCTCCAAACATTAGCTTTGTAAGCCGTCTGGCTACCATGAGAGATTCGTTCATGAGGCTATCCACATATACAAGCACAGAGACAATTTCAACCGAGAAGATGGATTCTGGCTTAGCAATCATTGGAAAGATTTGATAAACCATTTCAGGTCTTAATTGATTGTTCACGCACGCTTACGGTGGCTTTCAGACAGTACACATTAATTTTTCGTCTCCCCCCTCCTCTTTTCAGAACATAGATGGACTAGTCCTTGTAAATAAACTGCCAAATCGCTGCGCGTGGCGCTGACGTTTTTTTTTAATAAATAAATAAGTACACCGTTTTAAAATAAATAATTTTATGCGAACCGACACACCTGATGACGACCGTTTGTGTTATGGTCGAAACGTCGTGAGAAATGTTTATTGTTTTATATATATATTTTATTATTTTATTGTTTCCCTTCAACGTGACTTTACCGAAAGAGCTAAGGATATAAAAGGTTTAGCAGTTTAACACGTAGGCTTTCGCGACCAATATTATTCATAATAAAGGTGTTTTGGGTTAGATCGCGTTATTTATAAATGTGTCGTAACCCTCCACCACCCGACACGGCCAATCAGAAAAAAAAGTGTCACGTTGACAAAAGACAAATAATTCACTACTTCAGCCCACCGGTGTGTTGAAGAGTGAATCCACAACATTTACAGTTTGAGTACGACGTTTCGCTGGTAAATAATATGAATGCACATTACAATTCCTTATAGGGGAAACACATACCAATTAACGGATTACTAACATAGCATATAATCACTAACACACATTACAACTAATTACTAATCTACAACTCATAACTAATCATAACCAATGACTGATTACTAATCGATTATATAATTGCAATACCCCCACCCCCTCCTCCGCCTCTAATCACTGCACCTGATATGAGTTAAATGATGAGGTCACCCTATTTTAAAACCGGGAGCAAGCGAGGGCTTTACCATTCTGGCGAATTGCCCGATGATGCTGGATGCATTTACCAGCGAAACGTACTCAAACTGTAAATGTTGTGGACTAAAGTAGCGAACTATTTTTGTCTTTTGTCAACGTGACGCTTTTTTGTTGTTGCTGATTGGCCGTGTCGGGTGGTGGAGGGTTACGACACATTTATAAATAACGCGATCTAACCCAAAAAAAAAACCTTTATTATGAAAGGCTTAGCAGCTCATCGGATGTCTCCAGGATGTAATAAAGATTGTGATTCTGCACTTAATTATTAATTAACTGCTATCCTAATTTGAAGCTTTCGTAACTGCAGGAATCCTTTCGGTGAAGTCATCACCGCGGGTAGGAATATAACAAAAAGATCGCGAAGTTTCGATCGCAACGCAAGCGATCGTCATCAGGTGGGACAACCACAGCAAGGGAAAAAAAAAACCTGGTAAAGTAGGCGAGAGATCTGCCTCGGCAGTAGGGGGGGGGGGGGGGCGGGGGGGCGCGGGAAGGAAGCGGGGCAGAAAGTGGCCTCCCGCGGTAGCCCCGGGATCACTGGAGTGAAGTGGTCCACCACCACCACCACAGTGGTAGCCCCAGGTCACTGGAGTGAAGTGGACCACCACCACAGTACCTGGGTCACTGTAGTAAAGTAGACCACCACAGCAGTACCTGGGTCACTGGAGTAAAGTGGATCACCACGGTAACACCTGGGTCACTGTAGTAGAGTGGATCACTAAAGCGGTAGCCCTGGGTCACTGTAGTAAAGTGGTCCACCACCACAGTACCCGGGTCACTGTAGTGAAGTGGACCACCACCACAGCGGTAGCCCCAGGTCACTGGAGTGAAGTGGTCCACCACCACCACGTTGGCAGCCCCAGGTCACTGGAGTGAAGTGGTCCACCACATTGGTAGCCCCAGGTCACTGGAGTGAAGTGGACCACCACGTCAACACCCAGGTCACTGTAGTAAAGTGAACCACCATCACAGTAGCACCTGGGTCACTGTGGTAAAGTGTACCACCTTACCACAGTACCTGGGTCACTGTGGTAAAGTGGACCACCACGTCAACACCCAGGTCACTGTAGTGAAGTGGACAACCACCACAGTGGTAGCCCCAGGTCACTGGAGTGAAGTGCACCACCACCACAGCGGTAGCCCCAGGTCACTGTAGTAAAGTGGACCACTACCACATTGGTAGCCCCAGGTCACTGGAGTGAAGTGGACCACCACCACAGTGGTAGCCCCAGGTCACTGGAGTGAAGTGGACCACCACCACAGTGGTAGCCCCAGGTCACTGGAGTGAAGTGGACCACCACCACCACAGTGGTAGCCCCGGGTCACTGTAGTAAAGTGGACCACCACAGCGGTACCTGGGTCACTGTAGTAAAGTAGACCACCACAGCAGTACCTGGGTCACTGTGGTAAAGTGGACCACCACCACAGTAGTACCTGGGTCACTGTGGTAAAGTGGACCACCACGTCAACACCCAGGTCACTGTGGTAAAGTGGATCACCACCACCACAGTACCACCCGGGGTCACTGTGGTAAAGTGGACCACCACCACGTCAACACCCGGGTCACTGTAGTAAAGTGGACCACCACCACAGTACCGGGGTCACTGTAGTAAGTGGACCACCGAGTCAACACCCAGGCCACTGTAGTAAAGTGAACCACCACCACAGTACTACCTGGGTCACTGTAGTAAAATGGACCACCACGTCAACACCCGGGTCACTGTAGTGAAGTGGACCACCACCACAGCAGTACCTGGGTCACTGTGGTAAAGTGGACCACCTTACCACAGTACCTGGGTCACTGTGGTAAAGTGGACCACCACGTCAACACCCGGGTCACTGTGGTAAAGTGGACTACCACCACAGCAGTCCCTGGGTCACTGTGGTAAAGTGGACCACCACCACCACAGCAGTCCCTGGGTCACTGTGGTAAAGTGGACCACCTTACCACAGTACCTGGGTCACTGTGGTAAAGTGGACCACCACGTCAACACCCAGGTCACTGTGGTAAAGTGGTCCACCACAGTACTACCTGGGTCACTGTAGTAAAGTGGACCACCACCACCACCACAGTACCCGGGTCACTGTGGTAAAGTGGACCACCACCACCACGGTAGTCCCTGGGTCACTGTGGTAAAGTGGTCCACCACCACCACCACCACAGTACCCAGGTCACTGTAGTAAAGTGGTCCACCACCACAGTAGTACCTGGGTCACTGTAGTAAGGTGGACCACCATCACCACAGTAGTACCTGGGTCACTGTGGTAAAGTGGACTACCACCACGGTAGTCCCTGGGTCACTGTGGTAAAGTGGACCACCACCACCACCACAGTCCCTGGGTCACTGTGGTAAAGTGGACCACCACCACCACCACAGTCCCTGGGTCACTGTAGTAACGTGGACCACCACAGCGGTACCTGGGTCACTGTAGTAAAGTGG
Source organism: Petromyzon marinus (assembly GCF_048934315.1). Lineage (NCBI taxonomy): Eukaryota > Metazoa > Chordata > Hyperoartia > Petromyzontiformes > Petromyzontidae > Petromyzon > Petromyzon marinus. The sequence goes on along the minus strand of NW_027422615.1, from coordinate 488,138 downwards.
ACCACCACAGCGGTACCTGGGTCACTGTAGTAAAGTAGACCACCACCACAGTACCTGGGTCACTGTGGTAAAGTGGACCACCACCACAGTAGTACCTGGGTCACTGTGGTAAAGTGGACCACCACCACAGTAGTACCTGGGTCACTGTGGTAAAGTGGACCACCACGTCAACACCCAGGTCACTGTGGTAAAGTGGATCACCACCACCACAGTACCACCCGGGGTCACTGTGGTAAAGTGGACCACCACCACGTCAACACCCGGGTCACTGTAGTAAAGTGGACCACCACCACAGTACCTGGGTCACTGTAGTAAAGTGGACCACCACCACCACAGTACCTGGGTCACTGTGGTAAAGTGGACCACCACCACAGTAGTACCTGGGTCACTGTGGTAAAGTGGACCACCACGTCAACACCCAGGTCACTGTAGTAAAGTGGACCACCACCACCACCACGGTAGTCCCTGGGTCACTGTGGTAAAGTGGACCACCACCACCACCACAGTACCTGGGTCACTGTGGTTAAGTGGACTACCACCACCACCACCACCACAGCGGCAGCCCCAGGGTCACTGGAGTAGCCCCGCCCCACCCCCCATCGTCACACAACGTCACAAAAACTCAGACACCCCCGCCCCCACCCCTCAAATATGACGTCACAAAGCTCTGCCCCCTCCCCCCCCAAAATAATAATTCCATTTTGAAAAAAAAAACGCGCCCCAAATCGCTTTAAACTATCGTCATTGTACTCAACAACACAAATTAACGTCGTCGTTACAATTCTATATTCATTTAAAGTTGCGCATTTTGACGTGACGTCACATTTCTCAACCACCACCTACCCAATCCCCCCCCCCCCCTTTCGTCACAAATGTCTGACCTCTGACCTCCCCCCCCCGCCACCACCCTAGGTGCGTGACGTCATTTATGGACGGCCCCTTATTACCTCCCCCAATCAAAGAAACACCCAGCCCCCCCAAAAGCGATCACTCTGGACTGCCACAACTATAATGAGTGTAACAGTGTCTGTGTGCAACGCACGTGACGTCACACCACGTCGACCATCCCCCCTCATTAATAATTGTGAGCAGGTGACGTCACTCCACATGGACGCACCATCCCCCTTCATTAATAATCATGAGCAGGTGACGTCACTCCACATGGACTCACCATCCGCCCTCATTAATAATCATGAGCAGGTGACGTCACTCCACATGGACGCACCATCCGCCCTCATTAATAATCATGAGCAGATGACGTCACTCCACATGGACGCACCATCCGCCCTCATTAATAATCATGAGCAGGTGACGTCACTCCCCCCTCCTCGGCATCAACTTACAACCCTCACTACAAAGACAGAACCCTCACTACAAAGACAGAACCCTCACTACAGAACCCTCACTACAGAACCCTCACTACAGAACCCTCACTACAAAGACAGAACCCTCACTACAAGGACAGAACCCTCACTACAAAGACAGAACCCTCACTACAAAGACAGAACCCTCACTACAAAGACAGAACCCTCACTACAAAGACAGAACCCTCACTACAAAGACAGAACCCTCACTACAAAGACAGAACCCTCACTACAAAGACAGAACCCTCATTACAAAGACAGAACCCTCACTACAAAGGCAGAACCCTCACTACAAAGACAGAACCCTCACTACAAAGACAGAACCCTCACTACAAAGGCAGAACCCTCACTACAAAGACAGAACCCTCACTGCATAGACAGAACCCTCACTACAAAGACAGAACCCTCACTACAAAGACAGAACCCTCACTACAAAGACAGAACCCTCACTACAAAGACAGAACCCTCACTACAAAGACAGAACCCTCACTACAAAGGTAGAACCCTCACTACAAAGGTAGAACCCTCACTACAAAGACAGAACCCTCACTACAGAGGTAGAACCCTTACTACAAAGACAGAACCCTCACTACAAAGACAGAACCCTCACTACAAAGACAGAACCCTCACTACAAAGACAGAACCCTCACTACAAAGGCAGAACCCTCACTACAAAGACAGAACCCTCACTACAAAGACAGAACCCTCACTACAAAGACAGAACCCTCACTACAAAGACAGAACCCTCACTACAAAGACAGAACCCTCACTACAGAACCCTCGCTACAAAGACAGAACCCTCACTAGAAAGACAGAACCCTCACTACAAAGACAGAACCCTCACTACAAAGACAGAACCCTCACTACAAAGACAGAACCCTCACTACAAAGGTAGAACCCTCACTACAAAGACAGAACCCTCACTACAAAGACAGAACCCTCACTACAAAGACAGAACCCTCACTACAAAGACAGAACCCTCACTACAAAGACAGAACCCTCACTACAAAGACAGAACCCTCACTACAAAGACAGAACCCTCACTACAAAGACAGAACCCTCACTACAGAACCCTCACTACAGAGACAGAACCCTCACCACAAAGACAGAACCCTCACTACAAAGACAGAACCCTCACTACAAAGACAGAACCCTCACTACAAAGACAGAACCCTCGCTACAAAGACAGAACCCTCACTACAAAGTCAGAACCCTCACTACAGAACCCTCACCACAAAGACAGAACCCTCACTACAAAGACAGAACCCTCACTACAAAGACAGAACCCTCACTACAAAGACAGAACCCTCACTACAAAGACAGAACCCTCACTACAAAGACAGAACCCTCACTACAAAGACAGAACCCTCACTACAAAGACAGAACCCTCACTACAAAGACAGAACCCTCACTACAAAGACAGAACCCTCACTACAGAACCCTCACTACAAAGACAGAACCCTCACTACAAAGACAGAACCCTCACTACAGAACCCTCACTACAAAGACAGAACCCTCACTACAAAGACAGAACCCTCACTACAAAGACAGAACCCTAACTACAAAGACAGAACCCTCACTACAAAGACAGAACCCTCACTACAAAGACAGAACCCTCACTACAAAGACAGAACCCTCACTACAAAGACAGAACCCTCACTACAAAGACAGAACCCTCACTACAAAACCACAACCCCCACTACAAAGACAGAACCCTCACTACAAAGACAGAACCCTCACCACAAAGACAGAACCCTCACTACAGAGACAGAACCCTCACAACAAAGACAGAACCCTCACTACAAAGACAGAACCCTCACTACAGAACCCTCACTACAAAGACAGAACCCTCACTACAGAACCCTCACCACAAAGACAGAACCCTCACTACAAAGACAGAACCCTCACTTCAAAGACAGAACCCTCACTACAGAACCCTCACTAGAAAGACAGAACCCTCACTACAAAGACAGAACCCTCACTACAGAACCCTCACTACAAAGACAGAACCCTCACTACAAAGACAGAACCCTCACTACAAAGACAGAACCCTCACTACAGAACCCTCACTACAAAGACAGAACCCTCACTACAAAGACAGAACCCTCACTAGAAAGACAGAACCCTCACTACAAAGACAGAACCCTCACTACAAAGACAGAACCCTCACTACAGAACCCTCACTACAAAGACAGAACCCTCACTACAAAACCACAACCCCCACTACAAAGACAGAACCCTCACTACAAAGACAGAACCCTCACCACAAAGACAGAACCCTCACTACAGAGACAGAACCCTCACAACAAAGACAGAACCCTCACTACAAAGACAGAACCCTCACTACAGAACCCTCACTACAAAGACAGAACCCTCACTACAAAGACAGAACCCTCACTACAAAGACAGAACCCTCGCTACAAAGACAGAACCCTCACTACAAAGACAGAACCCTCACTACAAAGACAGAACCCTCACTACAAACACAGAACCCTCACTACAAAGACAGAACCCTCACTACAGAGACAGAACCCTCACTACAAAGACAGAACCCTCACTACAAAGACAGAACCCTCACTACAGAACCCTCACCACAAAGACAGAACCCTCACTACAAAGACAGAACCCTCACTACAAAGACAGAACCCTCACTACAAAGACAGAACCCTCACTACAAAGACATAACCCTCACTACAAAGACAGAACCCTCACTACAGAACCCTCACTACAAAGACAGAACCCTCACTACAAAGACAGAACCCTCACTACAAAGGCAGAACCCTCACTACAAAGACAGAACCCTCACTACAAAGACAGAACCCTCACTACAAAGACAGAACCCTCACTACAAAGACAGAACCCTCACTACAAAGACAGAACCCTCACTACAGAGGCAGAACCCTAACTACAAAGACAGAACCCTCACTACAAAGACAGAACCCTCACTACAGAACCCTCACTACAAAGACAGAACCCTCACTACAAAGACAGAACCCTCACTACAAAGACAGAACCCTCACTACAAAGACAGAACCCTCACTACAAAGACAGAACCCTCACTACAAAGACAGAACCCTCACTACAGAGGTAGAACCCTCACTACAAAGACAGAACCCTCACTACAAAGACAGAACCCTCACTACAAAGACAGAACCCTCACTACAAAGACAGAACCCTCACTACAAAGACAGAACCCTCACTACAAAGACAGAACCCTCACTACAGAGGTAGAACCCTCACTACAAAGACAGAACCCTCACTACAAAGACAGAACCCTCACTACAAAGACAGAACCCTCATTACAAAGACAGAACCCTCATTACAAAGACAGAACCCTCACTACAAAGGCAGAACCCTCACTACAGAACCCTCACTACAAAGACAGAACCCTCACTACAGAACCCTCACTACAAAGACAGAACCCTCACTACAAAGACAGAACCCTCACTACAGATACAGAACCCTCACTACAAAGACAGAACCCTCACTACAAAGACAGAACCCTCACTACAAAGACAGAACCCTCACTACAAAGACAGAACCCTCACTGCAAAGACAGAACCCTCACTACAAAGACAGAACCCTCACTACAGAACCCTCACCACAAAGACAGAACCCTCACTACAGAACCCTCACTACAAAGACAGAACCCTCACTACAAAGACAGAACCCTCACTACAAAGACAGAACCCTCACTACAGAACCCTCACTACAAAGACAGAACCCTCACTACAGAACCCTCACTACAAAGACAGAACCCTCACTACAAAGACAGAACCCTCACTACAAAGACAGAACCCTCACTACAAAGACAGAACCCTCACTACAAAGACAGAACCCTCACTACAAAGACAGAACCCTCACTACAAAGACAGAACCCTCACTACAAAGACAGAACCCTCACTACAAAGACAGAACCCCCACTACAGAACCCTCACTACAAAGACAGAACCCTCACTACAAAGACAGAACCCTCACTACAAAGACAGAACCCTCACTACAAAGACAGAACCCTCACTACAAAGACAGAACCCTCACTACAGAACCCTCACTACAAAGACAGAACCCTCACTACAAAGACAGATCCCTCACTACAGAGACAGAACCCTCACTACAAAGACAGAACCCTCACTACAAAGACAGAACCCTCACTACAGAGGCAGAACCCTCACTACAAAGACAGAACCCTCACTACAAAGACAGAACCCTCACTACAGAGACATAACCCTCACTACAAAGACAGAACCCTCACTATAAAGGTAGAACCCTTACTAAAAAGACAGAACCCTCACTACAAAGACAGAACCCTCGCTACAAAGACAGAACCCTCACTACAAAGGCACAACTCCCACTACCATGGTTCATTTCCATAGCCCTGTGAGCCATTCGGCTCTTGAATCGGGTGCAACCTCAACAAACAAAAAAACATGAACAAGAAAAACATCTTAAAGTGACTTTGTGTTGACTGTGCAAACAGAAAATCCAGGAAAAAAACACATCAAAATATTCCTGAAGTAGCACCGTGCACCAACGCTGCGTGCAAAAATCCCAGTGGGATCCAAATCTAATAACAACAACAACCACAAGACAACTAAGATTAAGGCCATCAGTCTAACTCCGTACTACAACAACCACAAGACAACTAAGATTAAGGCCATCAGTCTAACTCCGTACTACAATAAACAAAAACATGGCCAAAACAAAAAAAAACTTTTCGATAATCACCAAAATAAAAGCCATAAATGCAATGTAACAGTGATCATAGGGACTGTGACCGAATTTTTTTTAACAATAAACTACATAAATAAATTATAACACCAAAATGTAGAGCCATATTTTAGGCCACTGAATAGCAGTGGCAGCTAGGGGTGTACAACTCCTCTAGAGCAGTTTTGAGTGAAGATCTCATAGGTAGTGATTCAAGTTGCAGTTTATTGGCAATAGCATTCCAGATCCTGGGGGCATCAATAGCAAAGGCCCTTCCTCCGGTTTTTGTACGGCAATAGGGAATGTGAAGCTGGTAAATGAGCGAAGACCTGAGGTCAAATTTGTTCTTTGAAACAGAGAGGAGATCCAGCAGCAGGTAGTCTGCGGATTTTTTAGTAAGTACATCGTGAATAAATAAGATCTGGTGCACAAGCCGTCGAACATTAAGAGATGTTAAGTTTGACCCAATGTAGAGATCACAGTGGTGAGTCCTATACGGGCAGTTCAATGTAAATCTTAAGGCCGAGTGATAGATGGGATAAAGCTTCTTCAGTACAGTACTTGGGGCTGATTTATACACGATGTCACAGTAGTCAAGTAGAGGCAGTATGGTAGCTTTTATCAATTCCAAACGGAACATTTGGGGGAAGCGGTGCTTGTGTCGATACAGAAAACCAATTTTTATTTTTGTCTTTTTACCAATATAATCAATGTGATCTTCAAAATTCAGTTTTGAATCCAGGATGACCCCAAGATACTTATAGATCTTGACTTTCTCTATTTGATAATTATTCAAGGAATGTAATTGGGAAAAAAAATAACTTCCTGCTTTGGTCCCGGTGAGAAGCATAGCACCTTGGTTTTGGAGGTATTCAGGACTAGTTTAAGAGAAACTAGCGGATGTTGTAGTTTGTTGAAATCACCCTGGAGCTTAGCAATCACGTAATCCGGAGAGCGGCCAGCAGTAATCAGTATCGTGTGATCTGCAAAAAGATTTATCCTGGAATGATCCAGGTCAGTGCCCAAGTCATTGACATAAAGAGCAAACAAGAGGGGGCCGAGGATGGAACCCTGTGGAACCCCTTTTGTTATCTTAACACTGTTTGACCTCCAACCATCTGTGAATACAGTTTGGGTGCGAGAAAAGAGGTAATTTTGTAACCATTTTACTGCGTTTTCGGAAAAACCGAGGCAACTTAGTTTACTAAGCAGGGTGTTGTGGTCTACTGTATCAAAAGCTTTGGACAGGTCTAGAAAAAGACAGGCACAGTACTGCTTATTATCAAGGCTACTGTAAATGTGATTCAGAGAGTCTAATGCAGCAGATGTGGTGCTGTATTTTTTTCGGAAACCCAGATTGTTTTAGATGCAGTAGATTGTTGGTGGACAGGAAACTGCTAATTTGGTAGGTCAATAATCTTTCAAAAATTTTCATCAACGGGGACAAAATTGAGATAGGTCGGTAGTTATTTGGATCATCTTTACGGCCCCCTTTGTGAAGTGGACGGACATAGGAATGTTTCCATTCTAGAGGAACTGATGCTTCTTTGATGGACAGGTTGAAAATAAGGGCTATAGGTTTGTATGTTAGGTGACCAACAGTTAGTAGACTAAAGACGGCAATACTATTTGCTCCGGTAGAGGAGGACCCTTTGAGGTAGGACAGTTGTTTCAGAACATTACTTTAGTGGATTAGCTGGAAACTAAATTCGTTTAATGTTTGGACAGGGGTGTAGGAATTTGCATGAGCAGGGGAGACTCCCAATACATTATCAAAAAGATTACCAGCTTCAGAAAAATGAAGGTTAAAATTGTCAACAATTTTTTTGGGATCTGAAAAATATTCCCCATTTCGTTTCGATTTAAAGCTTTCGTGACTGCAATGATTCATCTTCTTTGGTTCTTTCGGTAAAGTCACGTAGAATGAGAATAAAATAATAAATTGATAAAATAAAATAACACAATAATATTCTCACGACGTTTCGGCCACAACACAAGCGGCCTTCATCAGGTGAAGGGGGCGAGACTGTCTGGTAGGACAGCGCTGGAGTGAGAGAGCCACGTTCAGATCACGGCTTTTAAGCTGTGTGAGAGGAACAAAGAGCCTTGACACAGGAATTAGCATAAAATTTAGCATTGAAATGGCTGAATGATTAGCTTGTGACTGGTCACAGAAATAGCTATGTTAAAAGTTAAAGCATACACATCCGCAGAGGCACCCATTGTTAAAAGGAATTAGCATAGAATTTAGCATTGAAATAGCTAAGTTAAGGCATACACATCCGCAGAGGCACCCCTTGACAATGGGATTAGCATAGAATTTAGCATTGAAATGGCTGAGTGATTCGCTTGTAACTGCTACAGAAATAGCTACGTTGAAGTCAGAGCATACACATTCACCGAGGCACTTAGTACAAATCAAACAGGAGAATTTAGCATTGAAATAACTAGGCGAATTTAGCATTGAAATAACTGGGTGATTTGCTAGTGACTGGTCACAGAAATGACTACACATCTGAGCTATTCACAGTACTATATAGTGAACCAATAAAAACTAAAATATAAATTACCTTCATGTTATCAATAAACTCTATATTCTCCAATCAGCTAAGCTACCAACCATAAGTCGTTATATATCACAATGCTATATGGCGAAAAAATGGGTGGATTCTTACCCTCATTTCAATGCTAAATTTTATGCTAATTCCTGTGTCAAGGCTCTTTGTTCCTCTCACACAGCTTAAAAGCCGTGATCTGAACGTGGCTCTCTCACTCCAGCGCTGTCCTACCAGACAGTCTCGCCCCCTTCACCTGATGAAGGCCGCTTGTGTTGTGGCCGAAACGTCGTGAGAATATTATTGTGTTATTTTATTTTATCAATTTATTATTTTATTCTCATTCTACGTGACTTTACCGAAAGAACCAAAGAAGATTCCCCATTTCGGTTAAGCTCAACGGGCAGATTGTCTGTTTTGGATGCCTTTTCGAAACATTTGATTGTTTTCCAGAAAATCCTGGCATTTCCACGTGATTCCAGGAGAGTGGAGGAAAAGTAGGCATTTTTTTGCATGCCATATTTTTTTTGACGCATCTATTCCTTAAAATCCTGTATTTTAGCCAGTCATTGACCAAATTACTTTTCTGAGCACATGCCCAAGCCTCGTCCCTAGTTTTCATGAGCTTTGTAATCAAAGGATCAAACCATGGTGGGCGGTTGCCTTTAGTTTTAAATCTAACCAACGGAGCATGTTTGTTAAGAATTTGGAGAAACGTGTACCTGAAGGTCTCCCAAGCCGTAGCCAGGTTGGGGATATCACAGACCTTGTCAATATCCGAGTGAAGCACATAATTAGTAAATGCCTGAGTGCTGAAGTGTCTCATAGAGTGCGTCTCAACCAATTTAGAGGGGGGGGGGGGGGGGGCTTTGGGTCTGGCTGATGATCTCACCCCAAAAATGAAGGAGTGATCACTAAGGTTATTACCCAGAACACCGGTCAGTGTGAAATTTTGAGGAGCATTTGTCAATAGGACGTCAAGCAGAGATGACTCTCCAGATTTTTTTTTTAGGTTGGGTCTTGTGGGGACATTTATTAATTGAAACGGATCAAATTAATCTGCAAAATGTGTGGCCATAGCCGGCGGGTTTAGCCAATTCCAATTTAGATCACCCACTAAAACTATTTCACCTTTAGGGAGGCCCCCATGAAGCTCTCTCATGCAGATGCAGCTTCAACATCCTTCCCACTCGGCGGTCTATAGCAGCCACACTACCAATATCTGTTGATTATTTGGGAGAGTATTATTTTGAGAGCCAGACCTTCAAAGCAACATTTTTTTTAAAAAAAAAACAAGGAGTGAGCTGGTGAACATGCAATAGTCTTACGAACATTGATGGCAATTCCACCTCCTTTAGATCCTCGGTCAAGCCGAAAAAGGTTGTAGTTATCAATCGCGATCTGCAAGTCATTGACGGCAGGAGTGTGAAATGTTTCTGTTGGGCAAAAAAAAAATTGTCCGGGTCAAGATTTGCCACTTGTAGTTTTAGTTGACTTCATTTAATCACAAGCCCTCTGATTTCGATTTAAAGCTTTCGGTAAAGTCACGTTGAAGGGAAACAATAAAATATATATAAAACAATAAAAATTCTCACGACGTTTCGACCATAACACAAACGGTCGTCATCAGGTGCGTCGGTTTGCATAAATTTATTTATTTTTAAACGGTGAGTTTATTTATTTATTAAAAAACCCGTCAGCGCCACGCGCAGCGATTTGGCAGTTTATTTAGAAGGACGAGTCCATCTACGTTCTGAAAAGAGGAGGGGGGAGACGAAAAATTAATGTATGCTGTCTGAAAGCCACCGTAAGCGTGCGTGAACAATCAATTAAGACCTGAAATGGTTGATCAAATCTTTCCAATGATTGCTAAGCCAGAATCCATCAGCGATTGACAACTACAACCTTCAATGAAGCTCTGTCGTCCCGACAGTTCTGTTCTTTCGCCTGAAGAAGGCCGCTTGTGTTGCGGCCGAAACGTCGCGAGGATTTGATTGTGTTATTTAATTTAATTATTTTATTACTTTATCCTCATTCTACGCGGTGACTTTACCCGATGGAACCCAAGAAGACGAGCCCCTCTGATGTTGACACATAGAACACCAACACCGTTTAATACGATTTCTTCTCGTTTGGGCCAGGACGAAGCTCAAATACCACCCAGAAAGAATAAAAGCAGAATGAATGGGTTTGCACAAGTATTTTTCCGTGAAAGGATGAAGAGCGGCGAGCCTTGGACGAATCGCAGTAGCTCGCAGACGGTGTTATTTTTAAGAGCAGAATTAAGTTTGGAAGAAGAATTAAAGTTTGGAAGGCAGTTCAGAGATAGGGGAGACCGGTTTAAAAACTAAAAAAATCATTATAACAGCAGCGACGCTTTAAAATGACATTGACACTCAGACGTCGGTGATTTCTAAATAATAAATTTTGATTTAAGGCTTTCGTGACTGCAGTTATTCATATTCTTGGTTCTTTCGGTAAAGTCACCACGTTGAAGTTAGTTTACGTGAGGACGGAGCCGATGACGTCGCCACGTTGCATGCGCGGTGACGTCATCACGCTCACACCCTGCCGATGCCGGCGGAGTACCGCGGCGACATCACAACACGCCGGCCGGCGACGTAAGCACGCTAGCCCGTGACCGTGCGTGATGACGTCACCCCGCATGATGACACCGCGCCTCGACAGCACGCGCGGGCGCCGCCGGCGTACGTGATGGCGTCATCGATGCGCCGACGTCAACGCGCTCGGATCACGCGCAAGGGTGCCCTCAGCGTACGTGATGACGCCCCTGACTCGCTGACGTCGGCGTACGCACAGCGCCGTCGGCGTACGTGATGACGTCACATCGCATGAGGACGCCTCGTTCGCGTCGCACGCATTGGTACCGTCAGCGAACGTAATGACGCCACTCATGTTGCCGACGTCAAAACGTTCCGGTAGCACGCATGGCGTTGACAACGTGCGTGATGACGTCAGTGACATGCCGACGTGACGTGCACATAAAATAAACGTCTTGGCGCTGGCTGGTTAAGTACGTGGTGACGTCACCACGCCGACCCACGCGTTTCAATTGGAGGGATCTCTCCACTGCTGGATGAAGGCCTCCCCTCGCCTCCATCGCCAGTGAGAAATTCACGCGACCACGTGTTAACTACCTCGCCTGCGTACCAGGCGAGGTAGTCAACATCTCATCAGGGTCACGGATAGAACCCACGACCTCCTGCGTACCAGGCGAGGTAGTCAACATCTCATCAGGGTCACGGATAGAACCCACGACCTCCTGCGTACCAGGCGAGGTAGTCAACATCTCATCAGGGTCGTGATAGAACCCACGACCTCCTGTGTACCAAGCGAGGTAGTTAACATCTCGTCAGGGTCGTGATAGAACCCACGACCTCCTGCGTACCAGGCGAGGTAGTTAACATCTCATCAGGGTCGTGATGGAACCCACGACCTCCTGTATACCAGGCGAGGTAGCTAACATCTCGTCAGAGTCGTGATAGAACCCACGACCTCCTGTGTACCAGGCGAGGTAGTCAACATCTCGTCAGAGTCGTGATAGAACCCACGACCTCCTGTGTACCAGGCGAGGTAGTCAACATCTCGTCAGAGTCGTGATAGAACCCACGACCTCCTGTATACCAGGCGAGGTAGTTAACATCTCGTCAAGGTCGTGATAGAACCCACGACCTCCTGCGTACCAGGCGAGGTAGTTAACATCTCGTCAAGGTCGTGATAGAACCCACGACCTCCTGTGTACCAGGCGAGGTAGTTAACATCTCATCAGGGTCGTGATAGAACCCACGACCTCCTGCGTACCAGGCGAGGTAGTTAACATCTCGTCAGGGTCGTGATAGAACCCACGACCTCCTGCGTACCAGGCGAGGGAGTTAACATCTCATCAGGGTCGTGATAGAACCCACGACCTCCTGTGTACCAGGCGAGGTAGTCAACATATCATCAGGGTCACGGATAGAACCCACGACCTCCTGCGTACCAGGCGAGGTAGTCAACATCTCATCAGGGTCGTGATAGAACCCACGACCTCCTGTGTACCAGGCGAGGTAGTTAACATCTCGTCAAGGTCGTGATAGAACCCACGACCTCCTGTGTACCAGGCGAGGTAGTTAACATCTCGTCAAGGTCGTGACAGAACCCACGACCTCCTGTGTACCAGGCGAGGTAGTTAACATCTCATCAGGGTCGTGATAGAACCCACGACCTCCTGTGTACCAGGCGAGGTAGTTAACATCTCGTCAAGGTCGTGACAGAACCCACGACCTCCTGCGTACCAGGCGAGGTAGTTAACATCTCGTCAGGGTCGTGATAGAACCCACGACCTCCTGCGTACCAGGCGAGGTAGTTAACATCTCGTCAGGGCCCCTGATCCCCCTACCACCCCTCCCCCTCTCTCCTCCCAGCTCCCCCTTCCCACAAGCCCCTCCCCTTCTCCCACAAGCCCCTCCCCTTCTCCCACGAGCCCCTCCCCTCCACCACCACGAGCCCCTCCCCTCCCATTCTCTCACGAGCCCCTCCCCCTTCACCATCACCACGAGCCCCCCCCACAACCACGAGCCCCTCCCCTTCTCCCCCCCTCCCATTCTCCCACGAGCCCCTCCCCTCAACCACCACCACGAGCCCCCCCCCCACCATCAGCCCCTCCCCTCCCATTCTCCCACGAGCCCCTCCCCCCACCACCACCACCAGCCCCTCCCCTTCTCCCACGAGCCCCTCCCCTCCCATTCTCCCACGAGCCCCTCCCCTCCCCCCACCACCACGAGCCCCTCCCCCCACCACCACCACGAGCCCCTCCCCCCACCACCACCACCACGAGACCCTCCCCTTCTACCCCTCCCCTTCTACCACAAGCCCCTCCCCTTCTCCCACAAGCCCCTCCCCTTCTCCCACGAGCCCCTCCCCTCCCATTCTCCCACGAGCCCCTCCCCCCACCACCACCACCACGAGCCCCTCCCCTTCTCCCCCTCCCCTTCTCCCACAAGCCCCTCCCCTTCTCCCACGAGCCCCTCCCCTTCTCCCACGAGCCCCTCCCCTCCCCTTCTCCCACAAGCCCCTCCCCTTCTCCCACGAGCCCCTCCCCTCCCATTCTCCCACGAGCCCCTCCCCCCCACCACCACTCACCACCACGAGCCCCTCCTCCCACCACCACCACCACAAGCCCCTCCCCTTCTCCCACAAGCCCCTCCCCTTCTCCCACAAGCCCCTCCCCTTCTCCCACGAGCCCCTCCCCTCCCATTCTCCCACGAGCCCCTCCCCCCCACCACCACTCACCACCACGAGCCCCTCCCCCCACCCCCACCACCACGAGCCCCTCCCCTTCTCCCACAAGCCCCTCCCCTTCTCCCACGAGCCCCTCCCCTCCCCTTCTCCCACAAGCCCCTCCCCTTCTCCCACGAGCCCCTCCCCTCCCATTCTCCCACGAGCCCCTCCCCCCCACCACCACTCACCACCACGAGCCCCTCCTCCCACCACCACCACCACAAGCCCCTCCCCTTCTCCCACAAGCCCCTCCCCTTCTCCCACGAGCCCCTCCCCTCCCATTCTCCCACGAGCCCCTCCCCCCACCACCACCACGAGCCCCTCCCCTTCTCCCACAAGCCCCTCCCCTTCTCCCACGAGCCCCTCCCCTCCCATTCTCCCACGAGCCCCTCCCCCCACCACCACCCCCACGAGCCCCTCCCCTTCTCCCACAAGCCCCTCCCCTTCTCCCACGAGCCCCTCCCCTCCCATTCTCCCACGAGCCCCTCCCCCCCACCACCACTCACCACCACGAGCCCCTCCTCCTCCCCCCCCCCACCACCAACCACGGCAGTCCCCACCGGCGGCCATGCTCCGCGAGACGCGCCATCTGTGGGTGGGGAACCTTCCCGACAATGTTCGCGAGGAAAAAATCGTCGATCACTTCAAACGGTGAGGGGGACCTCTAATCCCACCACTCTACATCCCCCTCCTAGGACCCCCCTCGATTGGGGAGTCTCTCGGCGGTCGTGAGGCGGCGCGAACAGGCGTAGTGGGGGGGGGGAGGTTGTGTTCCGACGTTGAGATGGTCGGGCCCCGTCGTACATTTGGTAGAGCGGATAAGGCGAGGCACTTCCGTAAGGCGCCTCCGCGTTGGCTGGCGCGAGTCACGCGGGCGGCGCCGCGGCCAATGGGAGCAGCCGTCTCGCCGCGCCGCGACTACGCGCGTGGGAAATGTGGCCCGTTGGTGGTCGATGGTCGTTTATATTTTTTATTTTATTTTTAAAAAAAATAAATTTTATTTTTTATTTCCCCCCCCGCCGCCCCATCAACGCGGCGATTTTGTTCGTTCGTTCGTTGTCGTTAACGAACCGTGATCGAGAGTTAAACGTTTCGACTTCGAGGAGAAGTACACATTTTTGCCCAAATGGAAAAAAAATGTTTTATCCTTGACGGCGGCGGTTCAGAACACGATATTGCCCCGGCTGCGATTTTAAATATATATTATGGGCCCCGTTGTTATTTACGAATTTCGTCGTCGTTATCCACGCGGTTGTTTCGAGCTAGCTCGCGTTACTATTAATAATAATAATTATAAAAAAAAACAACATCGCTGTGGCTCAGGCGTGAATATTGGAGTACGCGACCGCGTGTGGTTTTATTTGATTTTTTTTTTTAACTTTACGAACGTGAGAGGGTTTAAAAGCACGAACATAGCCTCGCTAGCGATGTGGTTTTTAATTTTTTTAAAATATATTTTTTAAGAGACTTGAGGAGAACGGGAGCGAGGGAGCGCGCGCACTATTTTGTTTGGCGGCGGAAGGGGAGGGCGCGCTGTGACCGCGCAAGGATACCGCGGACTCGAAATTATTTTCCTTTTATTTTAATTTTTTTTTAAACGTACAAAAAAAATTCCCGATTCAGTCGATCGATCGAGATTCTTTCACGCTCCCCCCAGTTGGTGTATTTTTTTGTTTGGTAAACAAGTGTTTACGTTGTTAAAAGATGAACAACAAGGGAGGATTATTTTTTTTATATATATTCGTGTTTATAAACCTCCGCGCGCGCGCGCGGGAACTCGAGCGGTGAAGTGGCTCGACCCCCCCCTCCCCTATTAAAACGATCTGAGGGAAATATTTAAATGTTTTATTTTTAAATTATTATTTAACAAAAATGTTTTATTCTGTGCAACTAATTTAATGTAAACGTTGCACATCGGTTAGAGAGTTGGATGGGTTAGATGGTGAGTGGGTGAGATGGTGAGTGTGTTAGATGGTGAGTGGGTGAGATGGTGAGTGTGTTAGATGGTGAGTGGGTGAGATGGTGAGTGGGTGAGGTGGTGAGTGGGTGAGATGGTGAGTGGGTGAGATGGTGAGTGGGTGAGATGGTGAGTGGGTTAGATGGTGAGTGGGTGAGATGGTGAGTGGGTTAGATGGTGAGTGTGTTAGATGGTGAGATGGTGAGTGGGTTAGATGGTGAGTGGGTGAGATGGTGAGTGGGTTAGATGGTGAGTGGGTGAGATGGTGAGTGGGTTAGATGGTGAGTGTGTTAGATGGTGAGTGGGTGAGATGGTGAGTGTGTTAGATGGTGAGTGGGTGAGATGGTGAGTGGGTTAGAGGGTGAGTGGGTGAGATGGTGAGTGTGTTAGATGGTGAGTGTGTTAGATGGTGAGTGGGTGAGATGGTGAGTGGGTGAGGTGGTGAGTGGGTGAGATGGTGAGTGGGTGAGATGGTGAGTGGGTTAGATGGTGAGTGGGTGAGATGGTGAGTGGGTTAGATGGCGAGTGTGTTAGATGGTGAGATGGTGAGTGGGTTAGATGGTGAGTGGGTGAGATGGTGAGTGGGTTAGATGGTGAGTGGGTGAGATGGTGAGTGGGTTAGATGGTGAGTGTGTTAGATGGTGAGTGGGTGAGATGGTGAGTGTGTTAGATGGTGAGTGGGTGAGATGGTGAGTGGGTTAGAGGGTGAGTGGGTGAGATGGTGAGTGTGTTAGATGGTGAGTGTGTTAGATGGTGAGTGGGTGAGATGGTGAGTGGGTGAGATGGTGAGTGGGTGAGATGGTGAGTGGGTGAGATGGTGAGTGTGTTAGATGGTGAGTGGGTGAGATGGTGAGTGTGTTAGATGGTGAGTGGGTTAGATGGTGAGTGTGTTAGAGGGTGAGATGGTGAGTGGGTGAGATGGTGAGTGTGTTAGATGGTGAGTGGGTGAGATGGTGAGTGGGTGAGATGGTGAGTGGGTTAGAGGGTGAGTGGGTGAGATGGTGAGTGTGTTAGATGGTGAGTGGGTTAGATGGTGAGTGGGTGAGATGGTGAGTGTGTTAGATGGTGAGTGGGTTAGATGGTGAGTGTGTGAGATGGTGAGTGTGTTAGATGGTGAGTGGGTTAGATGGTGAGTGGGTGAGATGGTGAGTGGGTGAGATGGTGAGTGGGTGAGATGGTGAGTGTGTTAGATGGTGAGTGTGTTAGATGGTGAGTGTGTTAGATGGTGAGTGTGTTAGATGGTGAGTGGGTGAGATGGTGAGTGTGTTAGATGGTGAGTGGGTTAGATGGTGGGTGAGATGGTGAGTGTGTTAGATGGTGAGTGGGTGAGATGGTGAGTGGGTGAGATGGTGAGTGGGTGAGATGGTGAGTGGGTGAGATGGTGAGTGGGTGAGATGGTGAGTGGGTGAGATGGTGAGTGGGTGAGATGGTGAGTGGGTGAGATGGTGAGTGGGTGAGATGGTGAGTGGGTTAGATGGTGAGTGTGTTAGATGGTGAGTGGGTTAGATGGTGAGTGGGTGAGTGGGTGAGTGGGTGAGATGGTGAGTGTGTTAGATGGTGAGTGTGTTAGATGGTGAGTGGGTGAGATGGTGAGTGGGTGAGATGGTGAGTGGGTTAGATGGTGAGTGGGTGAGATGGTGAGTGGGTTAGATGGTGAGTGGGTGAGATGGTGAGTGGGTTAGATGGTGAGTGTGTTAGAGGGTGAGTGGGTGAGATGGTGAGTGTGTTAGATGGTGAGTGTGTTAGATGGTGAGTGGGTGAGATGGTGAGTGGGTGAGATGGTGAGTGGGTGAGATGGTGAGTGGGTGAGATGGTGAGTGGGTGAGATGGTGAGTGGGTGAGATGGTGAGTGTGTTAGATGGTGAGTGGGTGAGATGGTGAGTGGGTGAGATGGTGAGTGTGTTAGATGGTGAGTGGGTGAGATGGTGAGTGGGTGAGATGGTGAGTGGGTTAGATGGTGAGTGGGTTAGATGGTGAGTGGGTGAGATGGTGAGTGTGTTAGATGGTGAGTGGGTGAGATGGTGAGTGGGTGAGATGGTGAGTGGGTGAGATGGTGAGTGTGTTAGATGGTGAGTGGGTGAGATGGTGAGTGGGTGAGATGGTGAGTGTGTTAGATGGTGAGTGTTTTAGATGGTGAGTGGGTGAGATGGTGAGTGTGTTAGATGGTGAGTGGGTGAGATGGTGAGTGTGTTAGATGGTGAGTGGGTTAGATGGTGAGTGGGTGAGATGGTGAGTGGGTGAGATGGTGAGTGTGTTAGATGGTGAGTGGGTGAGATGGTGAGTGTGTTAGATGGTGAGTGTGTTGGATGGTGAGTGTGTTAGATGGTGAGTGTGTTAGATGGTGAGTGTGTTAGATGGTGAGTGTGTGAGATGGTGAGTGTGTGAGATGGTGAGTGGGTGAGATGGTGAGTGGGTGAGATGGTGAGTGTGTTAGATGGTGAGTGGGTGAGATGGTGAGTGTGTTAGATGGTGAGTGGGTGGGATGGTGAGTGGGTCGGATGGTGAGTGGGTCAGATGGTGAGTGGGTTAGATGGTGAGTGGGTTAGATGGTGAGTGGGTTAGATGGTGAGTGGGTTAGATGGCTGGAGCTGCTGGATGGAGCTGTGCCTGGTGCTGTGGATGGAGTTATTGATGGAGCTATAGATGGAGCTGTGGATGGAGCTATGGCTGGAGCTATGGCTGGAGCTATGGTTGGAGCTATGGTTGGAACTATGGTTGGAGCTATGGCTGGCGCTATGGCTGGGGCTGTGGATGGAGCGGTGGATGGAGCTATGGCTGGAGCTATGGTTGGAGTTGTGGCTGGAGCTGCTGGATGAAGCTATGGCTGGGGCTGTGGATGGAGCGGTGGATGGAGCTGGAGCTGGGCCTGGAGCTGTGGATGGAGCTATGGCTGGAGTTATGGCTGAAGCTATGGCTGGAGCTATGGCTGGAGTTATGGATGGAGCTATGGCTGGAGCTATGGCTGGAGTAATGGATGGAGCTATGGCTGGAGCTATGGCTAGAGCTGTGGATGGAGCTGTGGCTGGAGCTATGGATGGAGCTATGGATGGAGTTGTGGATGGAGTTGTGGCTGGAGCTATGGATGGAGCTATGGATGGAGCTGTGGATGGAGCTGTGGCTAGAGCTATAGATGGTGCTATGGCTGGAGCTATGGATGGAGCTGTGGCTGGAGCTATAGGTGGAGCTATGGATGGAGTTGTGGCTGGAGCTATGGATGGAGCTATGGATGGAGTTGTGGCTGTAGCTATGGATAGAGTTATGGCTGGAGTTATGGATGGAGCTATGGATGGAGTTATGGCTGGAGCTATGGATGGAGTTATGGATGGAGCTATGGATAGAGTTATGGCTGGTGTTGTGGCTGGAGCTATGGATGGAACTATGGATGGAGTTGTGGCTGGAGCTGTGGATGGAGTTATGGCTGGAACTATGGATGGAGTTGTGGCTGGAGCTGTGGATGGAGTTATGGATGGAGCTATGCATGGAGTTATGGCTGGAGCTATGGATGGAGTTGTGTCCGGAGCTGTGGATGGAGTTATGGCTGGAGCTATGGATGGAGTTGTGGCTGGGGCTGTGGATGGAGTTATGGATGGAGCTATGGATGGAGCTATGGATGTAGCTATGGCTGAAGCTATGGATGGAGCTATGGATGGAGCTATGGATGGAGCTATGGCTGGAGCTATGGCTGGAGCTATGGATGGAGCTATGGCTGGAGCTATGGCTGGAGCTATGGCAATACCTATGGATGGAGCTATGGCTGGTGCTGTGGATGGAGTTATGGCTGGACCTGTGTCGGCTACTGAATGTAATCTGACCTCAAGAGAAACATCACGTCGTGTGTGGGGGAGGGGGTTGGGGGAAGAGAGAGGAGTTGGAGAGAGAAAAAGGGGAGAGTGGATGAGGTGGGGGGGGGGGAGAGACCAGAGCGGGGGATAGAACCCAGAGAGATTTCACAGAGAGAGAGAGATGCGTGACTTGTGGTTTCAGATATAGGCGGGAAGGGAGCGTACGGAGAGAGATGTAATTCTAAGAGATGGCAGGGAGAGATACGTGTGACGTGAGAGCGAGTGGGGAGCAACGGGGAGACGTTATTGAGAGGTCGAGAGAGAGGGTTGGTGGAGGGAAAGTTAAATCGATAGGGAAGGCGGAGAGGGGGGGGGGGAGATTAAAAACGAGATAATCGAGCTTTGGAGAGGGTGAGAATGAGTCGATGGTGGTGATGGGATGGGGTGGGTGGGGGGGGTGAGAGAGATAATTGAGAGCAAGGAGATTTTGGAGATGTGGTGAGCGTTAAAAGGGAGAGTTCCAATGGGGTAGTCGTCAACCATTTAGTGAGAGGCATGGAGAGAGGGAGGGAGTGAGTGAGTGATGTTAGATAGCATAAGAGAGTGGTGTCAGAATCAGGATGTGTTTATCCTGGAGAAATCTGATGTGCTATGAAGTGCTTTATCACGGATGTTTGAAGTGGGGAGGAGCCCACTGGTATGTATGTACGTATGTTGAACTTCTTTCTCACCGTACGTATCCAAAAAAAATATATGTAATACAGTAAAACCTTGGATTGCGAGCATAATTCGTTCCGGAAACCGTGTTTGTAATCCAGAGGACTCCGTATATCAGCTGTGTGATCACGTGACGCTCGGCAGTACAAAGCGTACACGTACACTTCTGCACTATACACTACTACACTACAGTATATACACTACTACACTATACACTACTACACTGTACACTACACTATATACTACTACACTATATTACTACACTATACACTGCTACACTATACACTTCAACACTACACTATACACAACTACACTACACTATATACTACTACACTATACACTACTACACTATACACTACTACACTATATACTACTACACTATACACTACACTATATACTACTACACTATATATTACTACACTATACACTTCAACACTACACTATACACAACTACACTACACTATACACTTCACTATACACTACACTATATGCTACTACACTATACACTACTACACTATACACTGCTACACTACACTATATACTACTACACTATACACTACTACACTATATACTACACTATATATTACTACACTATACACTTCAACACTACACTATACACAACTACACTACACTATACACTTCACTATACACTACATTATATGCTACTACACTATACACTACTACACTATACACTGCTACACTATACACTACTACACTACACTATATACTACTACACTATACACTACTACACTACACTATATACTACTACACTATACACTACTGTGTGATCACGTGACGCTCGGCAGTACAAAGCGTACACTGCTCGTATTGCTAAGGCCCTCGCTCGCT
The DNA here is from genome assembly GCF_048934315.1 of Petromyzon marinus. Taxonomy (NCBI): domain Eukaryota; kingdom Metazoa; phylum Chordata; class Hyperoartia; order Petromyzontiformes; family Petromyzontidae; genus Petromyzon; species Petromyzon marinus. Next base: position 466,927 of record NW_027422615.1, on the reverse strand, counting down.
TATCAAATTCATATTTTGAATGTTTCGCTCGTCTTGCAAAACACTCGCAGGCCAAGTTACTCGCGATCCAAGGTTTTTGCTGTATTACGTTTTACCCTTGGCAGTGGAGGAGATGGGAAGGGGGAGGGGTAGCGGAGTGCGTGGGAGAGTTGAGGAAGAGAGGCGTGCGTCTAGGCCTCGGCAAGGCAAGGTAAAAGGTCAAACGCAACGAGCCTACCTTTACCCTACCTTTTACCCGTGCCCCATGCAAATTAACCGATTACAGGGTAATTACTGGGGCACTACTACGCATGAGCAGGGTTTGTAACAGGTTGGCGCTACGCTACGAACCTGGCGACCCGTGTTCGATTCCCGCTCACGGCCAACAACACCAAGTGACGATTATCTGAACGGCTCCCGGGCCTCCCCTAGGTCGACTCAGCCTCAAATGAGTACCTGGTGCGGTGTGCGGTAAACATCGCCTGTGAGCTAACAGCAGCACTCGCCCCTACAGTCTGTTGCAGGCTACACGGCGGGGGGATATTAAGTCTTTTTTTTTTTTAAATTAACATTGTGCATTTGAACCTTATGGCGGGACCCCCCCCCCCCCCCCCAAGGGGTCCCATAAGCCCCCTTGGCTCTCGCAAAAAAAAAAACTGCGTTGCGACGCCATTCAATGTCTGTTGAAAGCTCGCTACGCGATGCGCTCGCCAAAAATGTTCGTCTCTCGCTGCGCTCGGATGACGCGGCGACGCTACACTATACACTACTACATTATACTATACACTACTACACTATACACTACACAATATACTACTACACTATACACTACTCTATATACTACTATACTATATACTACTACACTACACTGCTACACTATACACTACTACACTACACAATATACTACTACACTATACACTACACAATATACTACTACACTATACACTACACTATATACTACTACACTATACACTACTACACTATACACTACTACACTACACTATATACTACTACACTATACACTACTGTGTGATCACGTGATGCTCGCCAGTACAAAGCATACACGTACACTGCTACACTATACACTACTACACTATACACTACTACACTATACACTACTACACTATATACTACTACACTATACACTACTACACTATACACTACACTATATACTACTACACTATACGCTACTGTGTGATCACGTGACGCTCGCCAGTACAAAGCGTACACTGCGCGTATTGCTAAGACCCTCGCTCGCTTATCAAATTAATATTTATTTATTTTTTTTAAAAAAATTCCCATCTTGCGAAACACTCGCAGGCCAAATTACTCGCAATCCACAAAGGTTTTTACTCTATTAACCTTTGCCGACAAGACTGACCTACAGCCAAAATGCTTCCGCAACAAATGTGGTCCCAACTTGACTAATTCTGGGTCATTGAGAAGGAAAATGATGCTTGAAATTGTTGATTGCCTCCCGTTTTCAAGATATGCTCCTGGGTCAGTCTATATGACCCTTGGCTTGGGAATGGCCGGGGGGATAAGTGAGTTATGAAGGGACGGGATCTCAATTTGAACCAGAAATGACGAAAAAAAAACCATCTGCGACTGGACCTATGAATACATTTGCGACTGGGTTTGGACGGTCCGTGCTTTTTTAGCAAAACAACGAATGGCGCAATCGGAACCTGGTGTTGCGTCATACATGGAATGAATTGCATCATGTTATTCCTGGAAGTCGTGGATGATGCAATCATAACGAGGCTCGCATCCCTCCGCTGATGAAATTTGCCCCTGTTTCAGCTCTAGAAATCGCACAGCGCAATTGCTCTCTTAGTTGTCAGTGTTTGATTTTGCAAAGGGAGACATTTCTGTTTGGCCGTAATGAGCCTCGAAACTTTTCGATTTAAAGCTTTCGTGACTGCAGTGATTCATCTTCTTTGGTTCTTACGTAGAATGGGAATAAAATAATAAATTGATAAAATAAAATAACAATAATAACTTTAGCGAAAGAACCAAAGAAGACTCGTACTTGTGAACAAAGTGGCGCTATGACTTGTGCTGTGCTGGTGGTGAAGTGACTTTTGCATCACGAAAGCTCAGTGTAAATCACTGTGGTTAAGAGCTATGGCTGTAGTAGTGTAGTGTATAGTGGTGTAGTGTATAGTGGTGTAGTGTGTAGTGGTGTAGTGTGTAGTAGTGTAGTGTACAGTGGTGTAGTGTATAGTAGTGTCATGGATAGTGTAGTGTATAGTAGTGTCGTGTATAGTAGTGTAGTGTATAGTGTAGTGTCTAGTAGTATAGTGTATAGTAGTGTAGTGTATAGTAGTGTAGTGTATAGTAGTGTAGTGTGTAATGTATAGTAGTGTAGTGTATAGTAGTGTAGTGTATAGTAGTGTGGTGTATAGTGTATAATAGTGTAGTGTATAGTGTATAATAGTGTAGTGTATAATAGTGTAGTGTATAATAGTATAGTGTATAATGGTGTATAGTAGTGTATAGTGTATAATGGTGTATAGTAGTGTAGTGTATAGTGTATAATAGTATAGTGTATAATGGTGTATAGTAGTGTAGTGTATAGTAGTGTAGTGTATAGTGTATAATAGTATAGTGTATAATGGTGTATAGTAGTGTAGTGTATAGTGTATAATGGTGTATAATAGTATAGTGTATAATGGTGTATAGTAGTGTAGTGTATAATGGTGTATAGTAGTGTATAGTGTATAATGGTGTATAGTAGTGTAGTGTATACTAGTATAGTGTATAATTGTATAGTGTATAATAGTATAGTGTATAATGGTGTGTAGTAGTGTATAGTGTATAATAGTGTAGTGTGTAGTGTATAATAGTGTAGTGTATAGTGTATAATAGTATAGTGTATAATGGTGTATAGTAGTGTAGTGTATAGTGTATAATAGTGTAGTGTATAATAGTGTAGTGTATAGTAGTGTAGTGTATAGTGTATAATAGTATAGTGTATAATGGTGTATAGTAGTGTAGTGTATAATATTGTAGTGTATAGTGTATAATGGTGTATAGTAGTGTAGTGTATAATATTGTAGTGTATAGTGTATAATAGTGTAGAGTATGGTGTATAATTGTATAGTGTATAATAGTATAGTGTATAATGGTGTATAGTAGTGTAGTGTATAGTGTATAATAGTGTAGTGTATAATAGTGTAGTGTATAATTGTATAGTGTATAATAGTATAGTGTATAATGGTGTATAGTAGTGTAGTGTATAATAGTGTAGTGTATAATAGTGTAGTGTAGTGTATAGTGTATAATAGTATAGTGTATAATGGTGTATAGTAGTGTAGTGTATAATGGTGTATAGTAGTGTAGTGTATAGTGTATAATTGTATAGTGTATAATAGTATAGTGTATAATGGTGTATAGTAGTGTAGTGTATAGTGTATAATAGTGTAGTGTATAATAGTGTAGTGTATAATTGTATAGTGTATAATAGTATAGTGTATAATGGTGTATAGTAGTGTAGTGTATAATAGTGTAGTGTATAATAGTGTAGTGTAGTGTATAGTGTATAATAGTATAGTGTATAATGGTGTATAGTAGTGTAGTGTATAATGGTGTATAGTAGTGTAGTGTATAGTGTATAATTGTATAGTGTATAATAGTATAGTGTATAATGGTGTATTATAGTGTAGTGTATAGTGTATAATAGTGTATAGTGTATAATTGTATAGTGTATAATAGTATAGTGTATAGTGTATAATAGTAGTGTAGTGTATAGTGTATAATAGTAGTGTAGTGTATAGTAGTGTAGTGTATAGTGTGATGTACCACTTCAGCACCACACCCTGTTGTGCGTTGCAGACCAACGCCGCTACGCTTGCAATCTGAGCCCGTCGTTTCGCCATCGGCGACAACCGGCTTAGTGTTGTCAGGCTCTGCATCCGCGTCTTTGACGGAGCTAAACCGACGAGGGAGACTGGAGGGAGATCTTTTGAGGGATGGAGAGTAGGGTTAGGTCGATGGCTTTCATCCAGCAGTGGATCGAACTTGTGTGTGTCTGATGGAGAGGGGGGAGAGAGAAGGAGAGATGTTTTGAGGGATGGAGAGTAGGGTTAGGTTCATAGCTTTTATCCAGCAGTGGATCGAACTTGTATGCGTCTGATGGAGGATGAGAGAGGGGGGAGAGAGAGGAGGGAGATCTTTTGAGGGATGGAGAGTAGGGTTAGGTCGATGGCATTCATCCAGCAGTGGATCGAACTTGTATGTGTCTGATGGAGGATGAGAGAGGAGAGATGTTTTGAGGGATGGAGAGTAGGGTTAGGTCGATGGCTTTCATCCAGCAGTGGATCGAACTTGTATGCGTCTGATGGAGGATGAGAGAGAGAGAGGGAGAGAGAGGAGAGATGTTTTGAGGGATGGAGAGTAGGGGGTAGGTCAATGGCATTCATCCAGCAGTGGATCGAACTTGTATGCGTCTGATGGAGGATGAGAGGGAGGGGGGAGAGAGAGGAGAGATGTTTTGAGGGATGGAGAGCAGGGTTAGGTCGATGGCATTCATCCAGCAGTGGATCGAACTTGTATGCGTCTGATGGAGAGGGGGGAGAGGAGAGATCTTTTGAGGGATGGAGAGTAGGGGTTAGGTCGATGGCTTTCATCCAGCAGTGGATCGAACTTGTATGCGTCCAATGGAGGATGAGAGAGGGGGGAGAGAGAGGAGAGATCTTTTGAGGGATGGAGAGTAGGGGTTAGGTCGATGGCTTTCATCCAGCAGTGGATCGAACTTGTCTGTGTCTGATGGAGGATGAGAGAGAGGGGGGGAGAGGAGATATGTTTTGAGGGATGGAGAGCAGGGTTAGGTCGATGGCATTCATCCAGCAGTGGATCGAACTTGTGTGTGTCTGATGGGGGAGGAGAGAGAGGAGAGAGATGTTTTGAGGTATGGAGGATGAGAGAGAGGGGAGAGAGAAGGAGAGATCTTTTGAGGGATGGAGAGCAGGGGGTAGGTCCATGGCTTTCATCCAGCAGTGGATCGAACTTGTATGTGTCTGATGGAGGATGAGAGAGGGGGTAGAGAGAGAAGGGAATGAGAGGGGCGAAGGGGATAGAGAGAGATGGAGGTGAGGGAGATATAAATAGGAAGAGAGAGAGAGGGGGTGGTGGCTGTGGTTGTGTGTTTGCGAAATGTCAGACGAAGCCATTTTAAAGGCGCTTGTATTTATAGAGGAACTGTACTCTGCTGCCGTGACATCATCGGCAACAACAACACTCCCACAGAGGTTCACACGGGCACACTGCTCACACACACACTTCTCACACTGCTCACACACACTGCTCACACACACACACTGCCCACACTCACACACACTCACACACTGACTCTCACACACACTCACACACACACTCCCACAGAGGTTCACACGGGCACACTGCTCACACACACACTGCTCACACTCACACACTCGCACACTCACTCACACTGCTCACACTCACACACACTGCCCACACACACTCACACACTCACACTCACTCACACACACTCACACACTGACTCTCACACACACTCACACTGCTCACACACACTGCCCACACTCACACACTCACACACACACTCCCACAGAGGTTCACACGGGCACACTGCTCACACACACTGCTCACACTCGCACACTGCTCACACTCACACACTCACTCACACTGCTCACACTCACACACACTCGCACACTCACTCACACTGCTCACACACACTGCCCACACACACACACTCACACACTCACACACACACTCACACACACACTCACACACACACTGCGCACACTCGCACACACTGCTCACACACTCACACACACTGCTCACACTCACACACACACTGCGCACACTCACACACTCACACACACTGCCCACACACACACTGCTCACACACACACACTGCTCACACACACACACTGCCCACACTCACACACACACTGCTCACACACTCACACACCCTGCTCACACTGCTCACACACACTGCTCACACTCACACACACACTGCTCACACTCACACACACACTGCGCACACTCACACACCCTGCTCACACTCACATCCTGCTCACACTCACACACTCACACACCCTGCTCACACTCACACACACTTCTCACACTCACACATCCTGCTCACACTCACATCCTGCTCACACTCACACACACACCCTGCTCACACGCACACACCCTGCTCACACTCACACACTCACACACCCTGCTCACTCACACACACCCTGCTCACACTCACACACTCACACACCCTGCTCACTCACACACACCCTGCTCACACTCACACATCCTGCTCACACTCACACATCCTGCTCACACTCACACATCCTGCTCACACTCACACACTCACACACCCTGCTCACACTCACACATCCTGCTCACACTCACACACTGCTCACACACACTCACACACCCTGCTCACACTCACATCCTGCTCACACTGACACACTCACACATCCTGCTCACACTCACACATCCTGCTCACACTCACACACCCTGCTCACACTCACACTGCTCAAACTGACACACTCACACACCCTGCTCACACACACACCCTGCTCACACACACACACTGCTCACACACACACCCTGCACACACTCGCACACTCACACATCCTGCTCACACTCACACATCCTGCTCACACTCACACACTGCTCACACACCCTGCTCACACTCACACACCCTACCCACCCACATACAGTGAGGGGAAAAAGTATTTGATCCTGTGCTGATTTTGTACGTTTGCCCACTGACAAAGAAATGATCAGTCTATAATTCTAATGGTAGGTTTATTTGAACAGTGAGAGACAATAACCAAAAAATCCAGTAAAACGCGTGTCAAAAATGTTATAAATTGATTTGCATTTTAATGAGGGAAATAAGTATTTGACCCCTCTGCAAAACATGACTTGGTACTTGGTGGCAAAACCCTTGTTGGCAAATCACAGAGGTCAGACGTGTCTTGTAGTTGGCCACCAGGTTTGCACACATCTCAGGAGGGATTTTGTCCCACTCCTCTTTGCAGATCTTCTCCAAGTCATTAAGGTTTCGAGGCTGACGTTTGGCAACTCGAAACCTTCAGCTCCCTCCACAGATTTTCTATGGGATTAAGGTCTGGAGACTGGCTAGGCCACTCCAGGACCTTAATGTGCTTCTTCTTGAGCCACTCCTTTGTTGCCTTGGCCGTGTGTTTTGGGTCATTGTCATGCTGGAATACCCATCCACGACCCATTTTCAATGCCCTGGCTGAGGGAAGGAGGTTCTCACCCAAGATTTGACGGTACATGGCCCCGTCCATCGTCCCTTTGATGCGGTGAAGTTGTCCTGTCCCCTTAGCAGAAAAACACCCCCAAAGCATAATGTTTCCCCCTCCATTTTTGACGGTGGAGATGGTGTTCTTGGGGTCATAGGCAACATTCCTCCTCCTCCAGACACGGCGAGTTGAGTTGATGCCAAAGAGCTCCATTTTGGTCTCATCTGACCACAACACTTTCACCCAGTTGTCCTCTGAATCATTCAGATGTTCATTGGCAAACTTCAGACGGGCATGTGTATGTGCTTTCTTGAACTTTCACCCAGTTGTCCTCTGGATCATTCAGATGTTCATTCGCAAACTTCAGACGGGCATGTGTATGTGCTTTCTTGAGCAGGGGGGACCTTGCGGGCGCTGCAGGATTTCAGTCCTTCACGGCGTAGTGTGTTACCAATTGTTTTCTTGGTGACTATGGTCCCAGCTGCCTTGAGATCATTGACAAGATCCTCCCGTGTAGTTCTGGGCTGATTCCTCACCGTTCTTATGATCATTGCAACTCCACGAGGTGAGATCTTGCATGGAGCCCCAGGCTGAGGGGGATTGACAGTTCTTTTGTGTTTCTTCCATTTGTGAATAATCGCACCAACTGTTGTCACCTTCTCACCAAGCTGCTTGGCAATGGTCTTGTAGCCCATTCCAGCCTTGTGTAGGTCTACAATCTTGTCCCTGACATCCTTGGAGAGCTCTTTGGTCTTGGCCATGGTGGAGAGTTTGGAATTTGATTGATTGATTGCTTCTGTGGACAGGTGCCTTTTATACAGGTAACGAGCTGAGATTAGGAGCACTCCCTTTAAGAGTGTGCTCCTAATCTCAGCTCGTTACCTGTATAAAAGACACCTGGGAGCCAGACATCTTCCTGATTGAGAAGGGATCAAATACTTATTTCCCTCATTAAAATGCAAATCAATTTATAACATTTTTGACATGCGTTTTTCTGGATTTTGTTGTTATTCTGTCTCTCACTGTTCAAATGAACCTACCATTAAAATTATAGACTGATCATTTCTTTGTCAGTGGGCAAACGTACAAAATCAGCAGGGGATCAAATACTTTTTTCCCTCACTGTACACCCTACCACAGACACAAAACAACCGCCATTCCGCCACTAAGTGGCGGTGACATCACCACGACGCTTGTGCCAGGCCACAGACGCACCTGCCTACCACAGCCACACACACATACACCCTGGTACCACACACGCACACACTACCACACACATACACCCTACCACACACATACACCCTGGTACCACACACGCACACACTACCACATCCACACACGCATTACCCACACACACACATATATACACTCTACCCACACACACATATACACTCTACCCACATCCACACACGCCTTACCCACACACACATGTACACTATACCCACACACACACATCCCCTACCACATACACGCCTTACCCACACACACATACACCCTACCACACACACACATACACCCTACCACACACACACACCCTACCACACACACACACCCCACCACACACACATACACCCTACCACACACACATACACCCTACCACACACACAGACACACCCTACCACACACACTACCACAGCCACACACGCCTTACCCACACACATACACATATATACACTCTACCCACATCCATACACGCCTTACCCACACACACATGTACACTCTACCCACACACACATATACACTCTACCCACATCCACACACACCTTACACACACACATATACACTCTACTCACACACATATACACTCTACCCACACACACATCCCCTACCACATACACATACACCCTACCACACACATACACCCTACCACACACACACACACACCCTACCACACACACATACACCCTACCACACACGCCTTACCCACACATATATACACTCTACCCACACACACATCCCCTACCACACACACACATATATACACTCTACCCACATCCACACACGCCTTACCCACACACACATATATACACTCTACCCACACACACATATACACTCTACCCACACACACATATACACTCTACCCACACACACATATACACTCTACCCACACACACATCCCCTACCACATACACATACACCCTACCACACACGACTTACCCACACACACACATATAAATGAACCCTTTTCACACACCGAGACAACATGCCCTGCCGTGTAGCCTGTAACAGCCTGCAGGGGCAAGCGCTGTTAGCGAGATAGCAGCTGTGAAGGCCGGCGTGACTCACGAGGGGGTGGGTGGCCAGCACCACCACGCCTCGGCCGCCTTTGTCTCCCCAGTGGCGATGTTTTTACGCACCGGTCGACTTAGGGGGAGGCTCCCCCCTTAAGGCCGCGAGCTGGAATCGGAACTCGGTGTCGCCGGGTTCGTAGAACTTTGACGCCTTGCGAAAGGAATCTTGCTGTGATTATTTTTTTGTGCTTTGGTACTGGACGAAAAAATGGGGTCACAAAATACGCAGCTGACGCGTCAGACGAACCAGTCTTTGATTTGAAGCTTTCGTGACTGCAGGAATCCATACTCTTTGGTGCTTTCGGTAAAGTCGCGAAAATTTATTTTACTTTCCGCCTACGTGAAAATGTCTTTTGTTTTATACCTACGTCAAAATTTATTTTGTTTGATACCTACGTGAAGAGTTACGTTATTTTACACCTACGTGAAGATTTATGTTATTTTATACCTATGCGAAAATTTATTTTATTTTATACCTACGTGAAGAGTTATTTTATTTTATACCTACGTGAAGAGTTATTTTATTTTATACCTACGTGGAAAATTATTTTATTTTATACCTACGTGAAAATGTATTTTATCTTCTACCTACGTGAAATTTTATTTTATACCTACGTGAAAATTGATTTTATTTTATACGTACGTGAAAATGTGTTTTATTTTCTACCTACGTTAAATTTTATTTTATTTTAAGCCTACGTGAAAATTTATTTTATTTTATACCTACGTGAAATTTTCTTTTATTTTATACCTACGTGAAATTTTATTTTATTTTATACCTACGTGAAATTTTATTTTATTTTATACCTACGTGACTTTACCGAAATAACCAAAGAGTAGTAGCATCATCATCATCATCATATTTTGTCCGCCATCCCATTGAAGATGCGAGCGACCTTCATAGAGCGTTCGTCTGCTGCAGGGGCGGGGAACCTTTTTTTCTGCCAAGGGCCATTTGGATATTTACAAAACATCATTCGCGGGCCACACGGAATTATCAACTTAAAAATTGGCCGGTCATATTTGGTCAAACGTTGAATTAACTCGCCCCCCCCCCCCCCCCCCCCCGATGCGGATGGCTGTAACTGCTTCTCTTTGGCGAGGCGCGTGGTGGGTGATGTCGCTAGCCGGTATTGACGACGACGACGATGTTGTTGAATTTCGAGTCCCGCCTGCTGTTGCCCTTGGCAGGGCCAGAGGCCCAAATTATTTCGCGGGCCGGACATTCCCCACCCCTGGTCTGCTACTGCCTTGCCCCCAAATCAAACCACACCACACCACACCCCCCGCTGTGCTGTAAGCCATCCAGCCAGCCAGCGAGCGAGCGAGCGAGGTCGAGTGTGTGGGAATTAACTCGCCTCAACTCACACACGGCTCATGCCAACTGGCTCTCGCTCGCCCGCGGGAGAGAGGACGGGGTTGGGGGAAGGGAGGAGGAGATGTGGGTGGAAGGTGCGCAGGTGGCTGCGAGAGTGAGGATGGAAAGCTCCGGCCGACACACACGGAGAGATTGAGAGAGAGATTGAGAGAGATTGAGAGAGATTGGAGGGCGGGAGATGGGGAAGAGAGGGTGGAGGTGAAGGCTGGCAGAGAGGAAGGGGGAGAGTTGAGGCTGTGACAGATGGGGGGCGGAGGGCGGGGGGGAGAGGCGTGTGGAGAGGGAGGGAGGCTGGGAGAGAGACAGATGGGGAGGTTGAGAGAGGTGGTGAGAGTGGGGGAGAGGGAGGATGGGAGACGCGGGGAGATGGGGTGGGAGGCTTGAGAGAGCGGGGGAGAGGGAGGATGGGAGACCCGGGGAGATGGGGGTGGGAGGCTTGAGAGAGAGAGCGGGGGAGAGGGAGGATGGGAGACCCGGGGAGATGGGGAGGGAGGCTTGAGAAGAGAGAGAGAGCGGGGGAGAGGGAGGATGGGAGACGCGGGGAGATGGGGTGGGAGGCTTGAGAGAGAGAGAGAGCGGTGGAGAGGGAGGATGGGAGACGCGGGGAGATATGGGGTGGGAGAGCTTGAGAGAGAGAGAGAGCGGTGGAGAGGGAGCGATGGGAGACCCGGGGAGATGGGGAGGGAGGCTTGAGAGGGAGAGAGCGGGGGAGAGGGAGGATGGGAGACCCGGGGAGATGGGGTGGGAGGCTTGAGAGAGAGAGAGAGGGGGAGAGGGAGGATGGGAGACCCGGGGAGATGGGGTGGGAGGCTTGAGAGGGAGAGAGAGGGGGAGAGGGAGGATGGGAGACGCGGGGAGATGGGGTGGGAGGCTTGAGAGGGAGAGAGAGGGGGAGAGGGAGGATGGGAGACGCGGGGAGATGGGGAGGGAGGCTTGAGAGAGAGAGAGCGGGGGAGAGGGAGGATGGGAGACGCGGGGAGATGGGGAGGGAGGCTTGAGAGAGAGAGAGAGAGCGGGGGAGAGGGAGGATGGGAGACCCGGGGAGATGGGGTGGGAGGCTTGAGAGAGAGAGAGAGCGGTGGAGAGGGAGGATGGGAGACCCGGGGAGATGGGGTGGGAGGCTTGAGAGAGAGAGAGAGCGGGGGAGAGGGAGGATGGGAGACCCGGGGAGATGGGGTGGGAGGCTTGAGAGGGAGAGAGAGGGGGGGAGAGGGAGGATGGGAGACCCGGGGAGATGGGGTGGGAGGCTTGAGAGAGAGAGAGCGGGGGAGAGGGAGGATGGGAGACCCGGGGAGATGGGGTGGGAGGCTTGAGAGGGAGAGAGAGGGGCGGGAGGCTGAGGAGAGAGGGGGGATGGAGGCTGTGAGAGGGAGGGAGGGAGGCTGGGAGAGAGACAGGGGAGGTTGAGAGAGGTGGTGAGAGTGGGGGAGAGGGAGGATGGGAGACCCGGGGAGATGGGGTGGGAGGCTTGAGAGAGGGGGGAGGGAGGGAGGCGGGAGAGGGGGGAGGGAGACGGGGAGAGGGGGGATGGAGGCTGGGAGGGAGAGAGAGGGGATGGAGGCTGGGAGAGAGAGGGGGGATGGAGGCTGAGGGAGAGAGAGGGGAGGGAGGCTGGGAGGGATGGAGGCTGGGAGAGAGAGGGGGGATGGAGGCTGGGAGGGAGAGAGAGGGGGGGATGGAGGCTGGGAGAGAGAGAGAGGGGATGGAGGCTGAGGGAGAGAGAGGGGGGATGGAGGCTGAGAGAGAGAGAGAGGGGATGGAGGCTGAGAGAGAGAGAGAGGGGATGGAGGCTGAGAGAGAGAGAGGGGGGATGGAGGCTGAGAGAGAGAGAGGGGATGGAGGCTGAGAGAGAGAGAGGGGGGATGGAGGCTGGGAGAGAGAGAGGGGGATGGAGGCTGGGAGAGAGAGGAGATGGAGGCTGGGAGAGAGAGGAGATGGAGGCTGGGAGGGAGGGAGGCTGGGAGAGAGAGAGGGGGGATGGAGGCTGAGAGAGAGAGAGGGGATGGAGGCTGAGAGAGAGAGAGGGGGGATGGAGGCTGGGAGAGAGAGAGGGGGGATGGAGGCTGGGAGAGAGAGGAGATGGAGGCTGGGAGAGAGAGGAGATGGAGGCTGGGAGGGAGGGAGGCTGGGAGAGAGAGAGGGGGGATGGAGGCTGAGAGAGAGAGAGAGGGGATGGAGGCTGAGGGAGAGAGAGGGGGGATGGAGGCTGGGAGGGAGAGAGAGGGGGGATGGAGGCTGGGAGAGAGAGAGAGAGAGGGGATGGAGGCTGAGGGAGAGAGAGGGGGGATGGAGGCTGAGAGAGAGAGAGAGGGGGATGGAGGCTGAGAGAGAGAGAGAGGGGATGGAGGCTGAGAGAGAGAGAGGGGGGATGGAGGCTGAGAGAGAGAGAGAGGGGATGGAGGCTGAGAGAGAGAGAGAGAGGGGGGATGGAGGCTGGGAGAGAGAGAGAGGGGATGGAGGCTGAGAGAGAGAGAGGGGGGATGGAGGCTGAGGGAGAGAGAGAGGGGATGGAGGCTGAGAGAGAGAGAGAGGGGATGGAGGCTGAGAGAGAGAGAGAGGGGATGGAGGCTGAGAGAGAGAGAGAGGGAATGGAGGCTGAGAGAGAGAGAGGGGGATGGAGGCTGAGAGAGAGAGAGAGGGGATGGAGGCTGGGAGAGAGAGAGGGGGGATGGAGGCTGGGAGAGAGAGGAGATGAAGGCTGGGAGAGAGAGGAGATGGAGGCTGGGAGGGAGGGAGGCTGGGAGAGAGAGAGGGGGGATGGAGGCTGAGGCTGGGAGAGAGAGGAGGGAGGGAGGCTGGGGAGAGAGAGGGGGGATGGAGGCTGAGGCTGGGAGAGAGAGAGGGGATGGAGGCTGGGAGAGAAGAGAGGGGGGATGGAGGCTGGGAGAGAGAGAGGGGGGATGGAGGCTGAGGCTGGGAGAGAGAGAGGAGGGAGGGAGGCAGGGAGAGAGAGCGACGCTGGGGGGGGGGGGGGAGGTTGCTGTGTGACTGGAGGCTGTGTGACTGTGGGGGTTGGGAAATAATCCTGTGGTGGTGGTGGTGGTGGGGGTGTGTGAGAGAAGCCGAGGACAGTGCCGCTGCTGTTGCTGCTTTGTGGTTGTGGGAGTGAGAGAGGGGAGGGGGGGGGCATGGGAAGGCGAGCAGGGAGGGGTGGGGTCGGTGTGCGGGTGGTGTGGTGAGAGATGAGAGAGGGGAAGGAGTAAGGGGGGTGCGGGGTGGGTGTTGTGTTGCCTGCGGGCGGGAGGGGGGAGGTGCATGCCCAAGTTGGCAGCAGCTCATTCTTGGTTCTTTCGGTGAAGTCACGTAGAAAGAAAATGCAAGCTCGGAGAGACAGGCACAGAGAGAGAGACAGAGAGAGACACACAGAGAGAGACACAGAGAGAGAGAGACACACACAGAGAGAGAGAGACACAGAGAGAGAGACACACACACAGAGATAGAGAGACACAGAGAGAGAGACACACAGAGAGAGACACAGAGAGAGAGAGACACACAGAGAGAGAGAGACAGAGAGAGAGACACAGAGAGAGAGACACAGAGAGAGAGACACACAGAGAGACAGACACAGAGAGACACACATAGAGGAGAGACACAGATAGAGAGACACAGAGAGAGAGACAGAGAGAGAGACACACAGAGAGAGAGACACACATAGAGGAGAGACACGCAGAGAGACACACATAGAGGAGAGAAACAGAGAGAGACAGAGACACACACATCGAGGAGACACATAGAGAGACACGTAGAGAGAGACACGCAGAGAGAGATGCAGAGAGACACACAGAGAGACACACACACAGAGACACAGAGAGAGAGACACAGAGAGAGACAGAGACACACATAGAGGAGACACACACACAGAGAGACAGAGAGACACACAGAGAGACAGAGAGACACACGCAGAGAGATACACGCAGAGAGACACACGCAGAGAAACACACAGAGAGACAGAGAGACACACGTAGAGAGACACACGTAGAGAGACACACGTAGAGAGACACACGTAGAGAGACACACGTAGAGAGACACATAGAAACACGCAGAGAGACACACACAGACACAGGTAGATAGGTTCAAATATAATATTACAATATTTTTCCTGCGGTCACGATTTGGCAGCTTCTGTTTGGCCGGATGGAGCCCCATGTGGGCAGATCGACGTTTCGCCGGTAACTGCAACGGGCCTCATCAATTACAAGCAGCTGCAAATCTGGCCGTCGTGCTGATGGAGCTTGTTGTAATTGCTGGCGGAACGTCGGACTTGGATTGTAAATGTCGTGGCTTTGCTCTCCGACACAACCGGTGTGCTGTACTGGTATATTACACTATACTACTATTACACTACACTATACACTACACTACTATACACTACACTATACACTACACTACTATACACTACACTATACACTACTATACACTACACTACTATACACTACACTACTATACACTACTATACACTATACTATACACTATACTATACACTATACTATACACTACACTATACACTACTATACACTACACTATACACTACACTATACACTACACTATACACTATACTATACACTACACTACTAGACACTACACTACTATACACTACACCACTATACACTATACTACTATACACTATACTACTAGACACTACACTACTATACACTACACTTTACACTACACTACTATACACTACATTATACACTACTATACACTATACTATACACTACTATTACACTACTATACACTACACTACTATACACTATACTATACACTACTATACACTATACTATACACTACACTATACACTACACTATACACTACTATACACTACTATACACTACACTATACACTACACTATACACTATACTATACACTACACTACTAGACACTACACTACTATACACTACACTACTATACACTACACTACTATACACTACACTACTATACACTACACTACTATACACTACACTATTATACACTACACTATACACTACACTACTATACACTACACTACTAGACACTACACTACTAGACACTACACTACTAGACACTACACTACTATACACTACACTACTATACACTACACTACTATACACTACTATACACTACACTATACTACTATACACTACACTACTATACACTACACTACTATACACCACTACTATACACTACACTACTAGACACTACACTACTAGACACTACACTACTATACACTACACCACTATACACTATACTACTATACACTATACTACTAGACACTACACTACTATACACTACACTACTATACACTACACTACTATACTACTATACACTACACTACTATACAATACATGATACACTACACTACTAGACACTACACTACTATACACTACACTACTATACACTACACTACTATACACTACACTACTATACACTACACTACTATACACTACACTACTATACACTACACTACTATACACTACACTACACCACTATACACTATACTACTATACACTATACTACTAGACACTACACTACTATACACTACACTACTATACACTACACTACTATACTACTATACACTACACTACTATACAATACATGATACACTACACTACTAGACACTACACTACTATACACTACACTACTATACACTACACTACTATACACTATACTACTTGACACACTACTATACACTACACTACTATACACTACTATACACTACACTATTATACACTACACTATTATACACTACACTACTATACACTACAC
Organism: Petromyzon marinus; assembly: GCF_048934315.1. NCBI lineage: Eukaryota > Metazoa > Chordata > Hyperoartia > Petromyzontiformes > Petromyzontidae > Petromyzon > Petromyzon marinus. The sequence continues at coordinate 450,281 of NW_027422615.1, read as the reverse complement.
TATACACTACTAGACACTACACTACTATACACTACACTACTATACACTCCACTACACTACATTAACCACATGTACTTGTGGTGAACATGCAAACAAAATAACATTACCCTCCTAACAGTGTCTCACTAGCAGTATCTCACTACCCAGTGTCTCACTAGCAGTGTCTCACTACCCAGTGTCTCACTACCCAGTGTCTCACTAGCAGTGTCTCACTAGCAGTGTCTCACTACCCAGTGTCTCACTACCCAGTGTCTCACTAGCAGTGTCTCACTACCCAGTATCTCACTACCCAGTGTCTCACTACCCAGTGTCTCACCACCCAGTGTCTCACTACCCAGTGTCTCACCACCCAGTGTCTCACTACCCAGTGTCTCACTACCCAGTGTCTCACTACCCAGTGTCTCACTACCCAGTGTCTCACTACCAGTGTCTCACCACCAGTGTCTCACTACCCAGTGTCTCACTACCCAGTGTCTCACTACCCAGTGTCTCGCTAGCAGTGTCTCACTACCCAGTGTCTCACTACCAGTGTCTCACTACCCAGTGTTTCACTAGCAGTGTCTCACTACCCAGTGTCTCACTACCCAGTGTCTCACTACCCAGTGTCTCACTACCCAGTGTCTCACTAGCAGTGTCTCACTACCCAGTGTCTCACTAGCAGTGTCTCACTACCAGTGTCTCACTACCCAGTGTCTCACTACCCAGTGTCTCACTACCCAGTGTCTCACTACCCAGTGTCTCACTAGCAGTGTCTCACTAGCAGTGTCTCACTACCCAGTGTCTCACTACCCAGTGTCTCACTACCCAGTGTCTCACTAGCAGTGTCTCACTACCCAGTGTCTCACTACCCAGTGTCTCACTACCCAGTGTCTCACTAGCAGTGTCTCACTAGCAGTGTCTCACTACCAGTGTTTCACTACCCAGTGTCTCACTACCCAGTGTCTCGCTACCCAGTGTCTCGCTACCCAGTGTCTCACTACCCAGTGTCTCACTACCCAGTGTCTCGCTACCCAGTGTCTCACTACCCAGTGTCTCACTACCCAGTGTCTCGCTACCCAGTGTCTCGCTACCCAGTGTCTCACTACCCAGTGTCTCACTACCCAGTGTCTCACTAGCAGTGTCTCACTACCCAGTGTCTCACTACCCAGTGTCTCGCTACCCAGTGTCAGTGAGTGTGAGTGCATGAGTGTGTGTGAGAGAGTGTGAGCGAGTGAGTGTGAGAGCGAGTGAGTGTGTGAGCGAGCGAGTGTGTGTGAGCGAGTGAGTGTGTGTGAGAGTGAGTGTGTCTGTGAGCGAGTATTATGGTGTGTGAGTGTGTGTGAGAGTGTGTCTGTGAGCGAGTATTAGGGTGTGTGTGAGAGTGTGTGTGTGAGTGTGTGTGAGAGTGTGTGTGTGAGTGTGTGTGAGTGTGTGTGAGCGCGTGTGAGTGAGTGAGTGTGTGAGTGAGAGCGCGTGTGAGAGTGTGAGTGAGTGTGTGAGTGAGGGTGTGTGAGAGAGTGTGAGTGAGTGTGTGAGTGAGGGTGTGTGAGAGAGTGTGAGTGAGTGTGAGCGAGCGTGTGAGTGTGAGAGAGTGTGTGAGTGAGTGTGTGAGTGTGTGAGAGTGAGTGAGTGTGTGAGTGAGAGCGCGTGTGAGAGTGTGAGTGAGTGTGTGAGTGTGAGTGAGTGTGTGAGTGAGTGTGTGTGAGAAGGTGTGAGCGAGTGTGAGCGAGCGTGTGAGTGTGAGAGAGTGAGTGAGTGTGTGTGAGCAAGCGTGTGAGTGTGTGAGTGAGTGTGTGAGTGTGTGTGTGAGAGCGAGTGTGAGTGAGTGTGTGAGTGTGTGTGTGAGTGTGTGTGTGAGTGAGTGTGAGAGAGAGTGTATGAGTGAGTGTGTGAGTGAGTGTGTGAGTGAGTGTGTGAGTGAGTGTGAGCGAGTGTGTGAGTGAGTGAGTGTGAGCGTGTGAGTGAGTGTGTGTGTAGTGTGTGAGCGAGTGTGAGAGAGTGTGTGAGAGTGTGTGAGTGAGTGTGAGTGAGTGTGTGAGAGAGTGTGTGAGTGTGTGAGTGAGTGTGTGAGTGTGTGTGAGAGAATGTGTGTGCGAGTGTGTGTGAGAGTGTGTGAGTGTGAGTGAGTGTGTGAGAGAGTGTGAGTGTGTGAGAGAGTGTGAGAGTGTGAGTGTGTGAGAGAGTGTGTGAGTGTGTGAGAGAGTGTGTGAGTGTGTGAGAGAGTGTGTGAGTGTGTGAGAGAGTGTGTGAGAGAGTGTGTGAGTGAGTGTGTGAGTGAGTGTGTGTGTAGTGTGTGTGAGTGTGAGTCAGTGTGTGAGTGTGTGTGTGTAGTGTGTGAGTGAGTGTGTGAGCGAGCGAGGCGTTCTCCCGACCCACAACAACAACCCCCCCCCCTCCTACCCACGTGTTGCCACAGTGCCCTTCTGCCCTCGTCACGTGGGGGGGCCCGAGGCGGTGGAGGCTTGCGGCAGGGCAGGCGTCAGACAGACAGACACACAGGCTACGGGGTTTCCCACACCCGCCCTTTCCCCTCTTGCCCAGCCCCTCCTCCCCCCCCCCCCCGTGAGAGTTGTGATCCTCGTGTGATCGGGGGTGGTGGGAGGAGTGTGGGGGTGGGGGGCGACGTGGGAGGGGGGGTGGGGTGGGGAGTCACGTGGGAGGGGGGGGTGGGGAGTCACGTGGGAGGGGGGGGGGTGGGAGGAAGTGACGTTGCTGGGCGGTGCCACTGCGGGAATCGAGCTCGGTCGCCGTAGCGCTAACCACTACACCCACCGCTCCCCACTACACCACCACCCCTCCCCACTACACCACTCCTCCCCACTACACCACTCCTCCCCACTACACCCACCCCTCCCCACTACATCCACCGCTCCCCACTACACCACTCCTCCCCACTACACCACTCCTCCCCACTACACCACTCCTCCCCACTACACCACTCCTCCCCCACTACACCACTCCTCCCCACTACACCACTCCTCCCCACTACACCACTCCTCCCCACTACACCACCGCTCCCCCACTACACCACTCCTCCCCACTACACCACTCCTCCCCACTACACCACTCCTCCCCACTACACCCACCGCTCCCCCACTACATCCCCCCCTCCCCACTACACCACTCCTCCCCACTACACCACTCCTCCCCACTACACCACTCCTCCCCACTACACCACCGCTCCCCACTACATCCACCCCTCCCCACTACACCACTCCTCCCCACTACACCACTCCTCCCCACTACACCACTCCTCCCCACTACACCACCGCTCCCCCACTACACCCACCCCTCCCCACTACACCACCGCTCCCCACTACACCACTCCTCCCCACTACACCACTCCTCCCCACTACACCACTCCTCCCCACTACACCACTCCTCCCCACTACATCCACCGCTCCCCACTACACCACCGCTCCCCACTACACCACTCCTCCCCACTACACCCACCACTCCTCCCCACTACACCACTCCTCCCCACTACACCACCGCTCCCCACTACACCACTCCTCCCCACTACACCACTCCTCCCCACTACACCACCGCTCCCCACTACACCACTCCTCCCCACTACACCACTCCTCCCCACTACACCACTGCTCCTCACTACACCACTCCTCCCCACTACACCACCGCTCCCCACTACACCACTCCTCCCCACTACACCACTCCTCCCCACTACACCACCGCTCCCCACTACACCACTCCTCCCCACTACACCACACTCCCCACTACACCACTCCTCCCCACTACACCCACCCCTCCCCACTACACCACTCCTCCCCACTACACCACTGCTCCCCACTACACCACACTCCCCACTACACCACTCCTCCCCACTACACCACCCCTCCCCACTACACCACTCCTCCCCACTACACCACCCCTCCCCACTACACCACTCCTCCCCACTACACCACTCCTCCCCACTACACCACCGCTCCCCACTACACCACTCCTCCCCACTACACCCACCACTCCTCCCCACTACACCACCCCTCCCCACTACACCACTCCTCCCCACTACACCACTCCTCCCCACTACACCACTCCTCCCCACTACACCACTCCTCCCCACTACACCACCACTCCCCCACTACACCACTCCTCCCCACTACACCACTCCTCCCCACTACACCACACTCCCCCACTACACCACCGCTCCCCACTACACCACTCCTCCCCACTACACCACCGGTCCCCACTACACCACTCCTCCCCACTACACCACTCCTCCCCACTACACCACCGCTCCCCACTACACCACTCCTCCCCACTACACCACTCCTCCCCACTACACCACTCCTCCCCACTACACCACTCCTCCCCACTACACCACTCCTCCCCACTACACCACTCCTCCCCACTACACCACCCCTCCCCACTACACCACCCCTCCCCACTACACCACTCCTCCCCACTACACCACTCCTCCCCACTACACCACTCCCCCACTACACCACTCCTCCCCACTACACCACTCCTCCCCACTACACCACACTCCACCGCTCCCCACTACACCACTCCTCCCCACTACACCACCGGTCCCCACTACACCACTCCTCCCCACTACACCACTCCTCCCCACTACACCACTCCTCCCCACTACACCCACCCCTCCCCACTACACCACCGCTCCCCACTACACCACTCCTCCCCACTACACCACCCCTCCCCACTACACCACCGCTCCCCACTACACCACTCCTCCCCACTACACCACTCCTCCCCACTACACCACCCCTCCCCACTACACCACCGCTCCTCCCCACTACACCACTCCTCCCCACTACACCCACCCCTCCCCACTACACCCACTCCTCCCCACTACACCACCACTCCCCCACTACACCACTCCTCCCCACTACACCACACTCCCCCACTACACCACCGCTTCCCCACTACACCACTCCTCCCCACTACACCACTCCTCCCCACTACACCCACCCCTCCCCACTACACCCACTCCTCCCCACTACACCACCACTCCCCCACTACACCACTCCTCCCCACTACACCACACTCCCCCACTACACCACCGCTTCCCCACTACACCACTCCTCCCCACTACACCACTCCTCCCCACTACACCACACTCCCCCACTACACCACCGCTTCCCCACTACACCACTCCCCCACTACACCACTCCTCCCCACTACACCCACCACTCCTCCCCACTACACCACTCCTCCCCACTACACCACTCCTCCCCACTACACACACAAACACAAAAATCCCCTCCCCCTCCCAGCATAGCCCAGGACCGGTTCGCATGTGAAAACTCGCCACTTGTGCGTGTCGCGAACCGCGTTGTACGCATGGTGGACGTGTCGAGGAGCAGGGGGGTAAAGACTTTCCCCTCATTGCATTCGGCGGTGGAGCCATTTGCCAACTCGGCAGCAGCATCAGCAGCATCATCATCATCATCAGCAGCAGCAGAGCCAACGCATAAATCTGTGTAACCTTGGAAGAGAGGGCAGGGTGAGGGGTGTGGGGGGACGTGGCGATGCGAATCGCAAAATGGAGGCAAGGTTTGTGGGTTTAGCGTGGAGGGGGAGGGAGGGTGGTAGGGGTGACGTGTGTGTGTGTGTGTGTGTTTGCGGGGAGCGGTGGTGCAATGGTTAGCGCCACGAAACCCGGCGACCCGAGTTCGATTCCCGCCCGCGGCCGCCACCGGCACAAACCGGTCAAGATTGTCTGCACCTGTTCCTGGCCTATGCGCGGAAACGTTGTCTCGGCGTGTGACGAGTGGTAGCGCCGCCAAGCCGGCCAGGCCCCCGGGGGTATCGATTCCTGCTCGCGGCCAACGCCAGTGGCGATTGTTTGAACCGGTTCCGCTGGCTCCTATACGCTACTCTGCGATACACTGTACACTACACTGTGCACTAGTTTACACTACGCACTACACTATTATACACCACACTACACTATACACTACTATACACTATACACTACTTTACACTACACTATGCACTAGTTTACACTACACACTACACTATTATACACCGCACTATACACTACACTATACACTATACATTCTACACTAGGCACTACTTTACACTACACTATACACTACTTTACACTACACACTACACTATTATACAGCACACTATACACTACACTATACACTACATTCTACACTATGCACTACTTTACACTACACACTACACTATACACTACTTTACACTACACTTTACACTACACACTACACTATTATACACTACACTATACACTACACTATACACTACACTATACACTACACACTACACTATACACTACACTATACACTACTTTACACTACACACTACACTATTATACACCACACGACTATACACTACACTGTACACTACTATACACTACACTATGCACTACTATACACTACACTGTACACTACTATACACTACTTTACACTACACACTACACTATTATACACCACACTACTATACACTACACTGCACACTACTACACACTACACTATTATACACCACACTACTATACACTACACTGTACACTACTACACACTACACTATTATACACCACACTACTATACACTACACTGTACACTACTACACACTACACTGTACACTACTACACACTACACTATTATACACCACACTACTATACACTACACTGCACACTACTACACACTACACTATTATACACCACACGAGTATACACTACACTATACACTACTATACACTTCACTATTATACGCTACACTACTATACACTACACTGTACACTACTACACACTACACTATTATACACCACACTACTATACACTACACTGTACACTACTACACACTACACTATTATACACCACACGAGTATACACTACACTGTACACTACTACACACTACACTATTATACACCACACTACTATACACTACTATACACGTCACTACTATACACTACACTATACACTACGCTATATTTGTAAATATTGCGGTTGATTTACCCTCCAACACACAACCGGCGTAGTGCTGTGACGGGTGTGTGGGTGGGTGGGTGGGTGAGTGGCGGGCGTGTGGGTGGGTGAGTGACGGGTGGGTGGGTGAGTGACGGGTGTGTGGGTGGGTGGGTGGGTGACGGGTGGGTGGGTGACGGGTGGGTGGGTGTGTGGGTGGGTGGGTGAGTGACGGGTGGGTGGGTGGGTGAGTGGCGGGCGTGTGGGCGGGTGAGTGACGGGTGGGTGGGTGGGTGGGCGGGTGAGTGACGGGTGGGTGGTGGGTGGTGGTGGGTGGTGGTGGGTGGGTGGTGGTGGGTGGTGGTGGTGGTGGGTGGTGATGGTGGTGGTGGGTGATGGTGATGGTGGTGGTGATGGTGGTGGTGATGGTGGTGGTGATGGTGGTGGTGGTGGTGGTGATGGTGGTGGTGGTGATGGTGGTGGTGGTGATGGTGGTGATGGTGGTGGGTGTTGGTGGTGGTAGTGGTGGTGGGTGGAGTGGGGGGTGTGAAGACACGTGAAAAAGAAGCGCCCGTTCTGAGCGAGTTTGCCAGTGGCGGTAGCTCCAGAGGCCTCCGGGTGTCGTGAAGGAGCGCGGTCCAGACGGCCGCAGAAGAGAATCTGAAAGTGCCGCGCGGTGACTGCTGCGATGACGACGCAGCGTTTATGACGAGGATGAAGAGGATGACGACGATGATGACGATGACGACGCAGTGATGACGATGATGATGATGATGCGGTGACCACCATATTTGTTCGATGGTGAGCAAAAAGTGTCGTGTAGTGTATAGTGTGTGGTGTAGTGTATGGTGTAGTGTAGTGTGTAGTCTATAGTGTAGTCTTTAGTGTATAGTGTAGTGTGTGTATAGTGTGTAGTGTATAGTGTAGTGTGTGTAGTGTATAGTGTAGTGTATAGTGTAGTGTAGTGTGTAGTGTAGTGTGTAGTGTAGTGTATAGTGTAGTGTGTATAGTGTAGTGTGTATAGTGTAGTGTGTATAGTGTAGTGTGTATAGTGTAGTGTGTATAGTGTAGTGTATAGTGTAGTGTATAGTGTAGTGTATAGTGTGTAGTGTAGTGTGTAGTGTAGTGTATAGTAGTGTATAGTAGTGTAGTGTATAGTGTATAGTGTAGTGTATAGTGTAGTGTATAGTGTAGTGTGTAGTGTATAGTGTAGTGTATAGTATAGTGTATAGTATAGTGTAGTGTACAGTGTAGTGTACAGTGTAGTGTACAGTGTAGTGTTTAGTGTAGTGTATAGTAGTGTATAGTGTAGTGTATAGTAGTGTATAGTGTAGTGTATAGTGTAGTGTGTAGTGTATAGTGTAGTGTATAGTGTGTATAGTGTAGTGTATAGTGTAGTGTATAGTGTGTAGTGTAGTGTATAGTGTAGTGTAGTGTATAGTGTAGTGTGTATAGTGTAGTGTGTATAGTGTAGTGTGTATAGTGTAGTGTATAGTGTGTAGTGTATAGTGTGTAGTGTAGTGTATAGTGTAGTGTATAGTGTAGTGTATAGTGTAGTGTATAGTATAGTGTATAGTGTAGTGTATAGTGTAGTGTATAGTGTAGTGTATAGTGTAGTGTATAGTGTAGTGTATAGTGTAGTGTGTATAGCATCTGAAAGCGGTGTGACCGTCTTTGTTCGACGGCCATTCAAAAGCCACCGCCACCACCGCCTCCACCGCCTCCACCTCCACCGCCTCCATCGCCTCCACCGCCTCCACCTCCACCGCCTCCACCGCCTCCACCGCCACCACCGCCTCCACCGCCTCCACCTCCTCTGCTGCTGCTGCGAGGCTGACGATGACGACGATGATCATTACGATGACGCCATCTTACGTCACACGCTCGATAAGAGTTCATTGTTGCGCGCACAACGTTGGCCTGTTCCGGCCAGAGGTTACGTTGGGCGAGGGGGGTGGTGGTGGTGGTGGTGGGGTGGTGGTGGTGGTGGTGGTGGGGGGGCGGTGGTGGTGGGGTGGTGGTGGTGGTGGTGGTGGGGGGGGGGTGGTGGTGGTGGTGGTGGGGGGGGGGCCTTTTTGAACGGTGACGGTGCTTTTTTTTAGACGGACATTCGAAGGGCGGCGGATTGGCGCGGTGGGGGGGCGGACACGGAGGGAGAACCCTTGGGCCGAACCTAGGTTTTCTCGGTGGCCGCGGGAGGCGGTGGAGGCGGTGGTGGCGGTGGGGGGGTTGGGGTAGGGGTGAGGAGGCGAGGGTGGGCGGGGGGTGGGGACCGACGGTCGAGGGAGGGAGGAGTCGGAGGCGATGCCGGTGGGGTTTCTGGGAGTCCCGAAAGTGTTTTTTTTTTTTTAAAAACAAAACAAAACAAAATCCGTGAGCTCGTTGGTTTTTGTTGTTCCTCTTTTTTCTCGCGCGGTTCGATCGGCGGGTCTGAAATCGAGTTGAGTTTTCGTTGTTTCACCCGAATTGGAGGCCGCAGCCATTTGTGGTCTCCCGTTTTTTGCGCGGGGGGGACGGCTGGGTTGGACTTTCGGGCCCACGTGAGGGGAGTGTCGAACGCTTCGCTCGGCCACCCACTCAATTCCTCACCCACTCAACCACCCACCCACTCAGCCACCCACTCAATTCCTCACCCACTCAACCACCCACTCAATTCCTCACCCACTCAACCACCCACCCACTCAATTCCTCACCCACTCAATTACTCACCCACTCGACCACGCACCCACTCAGCCACCCACTCAATTACTCACCCACTCAACCACCCACCCACACAGCCACCTCACTCAATTCCTCACCCACTCAACAACCCACCCACTCAGCCACCCACTCAATTCCTCACCCACTCAACCACACATCCACTCAGCCACCCACTCAATTACTCACCCACTCAACCACCCACCCACTCAGCCACCCACTCAATTCCTCACCCACTCGACCACCCACCCACTCAGCCACCCACTCAATTACTCACCCACTCAACCACCCACCCGCTCGCATACCCACACAGCCACCTCACTCAATTCCTCACCCACTCAACCACCCACCCACTCAACCACCCACCCACTCAGCCACCCACTCAATTACTCACCCACTCAACCACCCACCCACTCAGCCAGCCACTCAATTACTCACCCACTCAACCACCCACCCACTCAGCCACCCCCTCAATTACTCACCCACTCAACCACCCACCCACTCAGCCACCCACTCAACCACCCACCCACTCAACCACCCACCCGCTCGCATACCCACACAGCCACCTCACTCAATTCCTCACCCACCCGACCGCCCACCCACTCAGCCAGCCACTCAATTCCTCACCCACCTGACCGCCCACCCACTCAGCCAGCCACTCAATTACTCACCCGCTCGACCGCCCACCCGCTCAGCCAGCCACTCAATTCCTCACCCACTCAACCACCCACTCAGCCACCCACTCAATTCCTCACCCACTCAATTCCTCACCCACTCAACCACCCACCCACTCAGCCACCCCCTCAATTCCTCACCCGCTCGACCACCCACCCACTCAGCCACCCACTCAATTCCTCACCCGCTCGACCACTCACTCCAAGCACTCGCCCACGCAACAACAATATCCCCGCCGTTCGCCGTTCGCCGCTCGGCGCTCGGCGACGTCACCACGGCAACCGGTGCCGCTGCTCGTCGGACTTCTGAGACCACGTGAAGTGTCGGGAACGCCTCGTTGCCAGGAGTACACGGGACAGGCCCAGGTGCCACGGGTTTGACCGACTCGAGTCCGACTGGCAGATGCGCCACTCTCGATTCACCGATTCGCAGATTGGCCGTGGCCACACCTGAGCATTTTGACACGAATTAATGACGCGTTTGATTTTCCCCCCCCCCCCCCCCCCGTGCCCAAATTGACGGTCTCAATGCTGCTGCTGCATGCTGCTAATCCGAAAAGTCCGCACGATCGCCTTTACAGTACAGTAGTTGCAATATCTTTACACACGCTCGGGGGCGCGGAGTTTGATTGGCTGTGGGCTCCGCTGTCATCCACTTTGTGGGCCGAATCTTCTGCAGGCTGGAAGCCAGGGAGGTATTCTTAGTTCTTTCGGTAGAGTCACGTTGAAAGGGAAACAATCAAATAATAAAAAAATATATATATGTATAAAACAATAAAAAAAAATTATCACGACGTTTCGACCATAACACAAACGTCGTGAGGATTTTTTTATCGTTTTGTACGTGTTTTGTTATTTTGTTGTTTCCCTTCAACGTGACTTTACCGAAAGAACCAAGAATATGAATTGCTGCAGTCACGAAAGCTTTAAATCAAAATTTAGCCAGGAAAGTGTCATCATCATTATTATTATCAAGGAGCACCACGCAACTTCAACGTAACTTAAACCCGTGTCATGGGACCTTTCTTGTCCAGTATCAAGATATAAGAATGGTGATGTAGCCCCTCGCAGCACCGTGCTATAAATGCCCCAACAGTGGCATTGTCCTGGTGCTTGTTCCGTCTTTTGGCGTTCTCTGGACTAACACTGCCACCCCCAACGCTCACCTCTCACCACCACCACCACCTTGCCATCTCCTCACCACCACCACCTCGCCACCACCCCCCACCTCACCACCACCACCCCCACCACCACCACCACTTCACCACCACCTCACCACCACCCCTCACCACCACCCCTCACCACCACCACCCACCCCCCCCCCCATCTCACCACCACCCACCCCCCACCTCACCACCACCACCCCCCACCACCACCACCACCCCCCACCTCACCACCACCCACCCACCCCCCCCCATCTCCTCACCACCACCACCTCACTACCCCCCACTTCCTCACCACCACCACCACCCCCCACCTCACCACCACCACCCCCACCACCACCACCCACCCCCCACCTCACCACCACCCCTCACCACCACCACCCACCCCCCCCCCCCATCTCCTCACCACCACCCACCACCCACCCCCCACCTCACCACCACCCCTCACCACCACCACCACCCACCCATCTCCTCACCACCACCTCCCCCCACCTCACCACCACACCCACCACCACCACCACCCACCACCACCCACCCACCACCCCCACCACCGCCAGGTACGGCCGCGTGGAGAGCGTCAAGATCCTGCCCAGGCGCGGCTCGGAGGGCGGCGGCGTGGCGGCGTTCGTCGACTTTGTGGACATCAAGAGCGCGCAGAAGGCCCACAATGCATCTCACCAGATGGGCGAGCGCGAGCTGCGCACCGACTACAACGAGCCCGGCGCCTCGGCCGCCGCCTCCGCCGCCTCCTCCGGCGCCTCCTCCGGCGGCTCCGGCGGCGGCCGAGGCGCCGACCACCACGACGGTGGAGGGGTGGGCGGCCCGGTCGGGGCTGCGGGGGCGACGACGTCGTCGGCGTCGGCGTCGGCGCAGCCGGGAGCCGCCGGAGCCGCCGCCGGAGCCGCCGGAGCCGCCGGAGCCGCCTCCGGCCTCCTCCTCCTGCTCGCCGCGCCCTCGGCGGCCGCGATGGCGGCGGCGGCGGCGGCGGCGGCGGCCCGGGGCAGCCGCGGGGCCGGAGGGCGCGGGGGCGGAGGGTCCTCTGGGATCGGCGGAGCGATGGCGGCGGGGGGAGGAGGAGGAGGAGGCGGTGGAGGCGGCGGAGGCGGAGGAGGCGGTGGAGGCGGGGGGGGAGCCGCGGCGATGAGCGGAGACGGCGGTGGAGGTGCGGCGGGGGCGAATCTTTCCGGTTACCCGGCGCCGGGTTTGCACCACACGCGGGGGGACGGAAGATACGACAGGAGGCTCGAAGGGTGAGTATCTTTAACCCGCCCGCCCGAGTCCACCACCGCGCAGCCCGGAACGCTCGCTCGCTCGCTCGCTCGCTCGCTCGCCCCGCGATCGGAGCCGAGACTCGCCGCTCGCCGGCAAGGGGACCCGCGGGGTTCACGATGGTCGTGTGGGTGGGTGGGGTTCATGATGGCCCTGTGGGTGGGTGGGGTTCACGGTGGCCGTGTGGGTGGGTGGGGTTCACTGTGGCCGTGTGGGTGGGTGGGGTTCACGGTGGCCGTGTGGGTGGGGTTCACGGTGGCCGTGTGGGTGGGTGGGGTTCACGGTGGCCGTGTGGGTGGGGTTCACGTTGGCCGTGTGGGTGGGTGGTTTTCACGATGGCCGTGTTGGTGGGTGGGGTTCACGGTGGCCGTGTGGGTGGGTGGGGTTCACGGTGGCCGTGTGGGTGGGTGGGTTCACATTGACCGTGTGGGTGGGTGGGGTTCACGGTGGCCGTGTGGGTGGGCGGTTTTCACAATGGTCGTGATGAGCCTGGGAGTCTCTTTGGGTTTCCTGTGTGGGGTTAATCTTGGCCTTGTCAGGTTCGTTGGTATATTCGGTTCATAATTGGCCGGTGCTGTGGAGCTGATGTACGCATGGATTCATGAGTGAGCTAGAGAAGAGTCCGGGCTGATGTTGGTACAGGAGGATGTGGAGATGAGTGGTCAACGGATCACCCTCTGTGGAGGAGGAGGTTAACTGGGCAGTACCAGGCTAGGTGCACCTTGAGGCTACCGGGCAGTTTGGAAGGCAGTCGCTCACAACGAGCGGAGCGCCGGGTGGCTAAAGCACAGCAGGTTGGCACAGTAGGGGGCACAGGTGGTGCATCAGCCAGTCATTTCAGTCAGTCGACCCGTGGCACCTGGGTCTGCCCCGTGACCTCCTGCCAGCGGGCGTTCGACACTTCACGTGGCCTCAGGGTGCACATAGCCTGGCACAAGCGTCGTGGTGACGTCACCGCCGCTTAGTGGCGAATGGCGGTTGTTGTTGTTGTTGTGCGTGTGTGCGGGGAGCGGTAGTGTAGCGGTTTAGCGCTTTGCTGCGCTATGATTCCCGCTCACGGCCAACACCACCGGTGACGATTATCTGAACCGGTCCAGGGCCCTCCCCTCGGTCGACTCAAATGAGTAGTACCTGGTGCGGCGGTGCGTAGCAAACATGGCTGGCACTGGGGAGACAAAGGCGGCCGGGCGTGGTGCTGGCCACCCAACTCCCTGCGTGTGGATGGCCGGCGGCGGCGGTGGTGGTGCTAGCGGCGGTGGCGGTCGTGATCTCCGGCTAGCGCGGGCATCGTGCCAACACCGCCACCACCACCACCACCGAGAGGAGTCGCCGGTTGTCGGCATTGAGCGGGATCTGTAACCGCGGTCGCAGTGGCGGGTGGAGGGAGGAGGGAGGGAGAAGCCGAAGACTTTAAAAGCTTCTCGCTCCGTCGACCTTGTTGAGGTTTATTGTCTCCGACCGGGGCAGCCGCTGGAAAACGCCGCCGGTGAATGGTTGCGTCCGTGATGATCGTGAACAACTCGCGCGCCCCACCACACACACACACCACCACCACACACCACACGCACACACACACCACCACACGCACACACACACACCACCACCACACACACACACACCACGCACGCCACATCACAACCACTCCACCACGCCGAGGTAGGTTTGAGAAGTTGGGGGGGGTGGAGGTGGCAGTCCAAAAAGTGGCGGACTTGGATATATACGACGCGGCACCGGCTACGGATTCTGCCAGGCTGCGTGACGCTGGTGGCGGGTGATGGTGGTTGTGGCGACGGTGGCGACGGTGGTGGCGACGGTGGTGGCGACGGTGGTGGCGACGGTGGTGGCGACGGTGGTGGCGACGGTGGATTTTCGGAGGAAGGCTACGTTACGATCTCCGCCATCAAGTTCTCCCGGGATCTGCCTACGATTTCAAACCGTGGATCGTGATCGCCAAAATCCGTGGATCTAGTACCGGGGACTGCCTACGACTCCAGCCACCGCTCGCTACGAACTCACGGATCTCGTACCGGGGACTGTCTAACATTCTAGTGACCTCTCGCTACGAACTCACGGATCTCGTACCGGGGATTCTATGATTCCAGCCACCACTGACTACGAACTCACGGATCTTGTACCGGGGATTCTACGATTCCTGTCACCGCTCGCTACGACCTCACGGATCTAGTACCGGGGATTGTCTATGATTCTAGTCACCGCTCGCTACGAACTCACGGATCTTGTACCGGGGATTCTACGATTCCAGCCACCGCTCGCTACGAACTCACGGATCTCGTACCGGGGATTCTACGATTCCTGTCACTACTCGCTACGAACTCACGGATCTAGTACCGGGGACTGTCTAACATTCTAGCCACCTCTCGCTACGAACTCACGGATCTCGAACCGGGGATTCTACGATTCCAGCCACCGCTCACTACGAACTCACGGATCTAGTACCGGGGACTGTCTACGATTCTAATCACCGCTCGCTACAAACTCACGGATCTAGTACTGGGGACTGCCTACGATTCCAGTCACCGCTCACTACGAACTCACGGCTCTAGTACCGGGGATTGTCTACGATTCCAGTCACCGCTCACTACGACCTCACGGATCTTGTACCAGGGATTGCCTACGATTCCTGTCACCGCTCGCTACAAACTCACGCATCTAGTACCGGGGATTGTCTACGATTCCAGTCACCGCTCACTACGACCTCACGGATCTTGTACCAGGGATTGCCTACGATTCCAGTCACCTCTCGCTACGAATCTCACGGATCTTGTACCAGGGATTGTCTACGATTCCAGTCACCGCTCACTACGACCTCACAGATCTTGTACCGGGGACTGTCTACGATTCCAGCCACCGCTCGCTACAAACTCACGGATCTAATTCCCGGGACTGCCTGCTGTTCTAATCACCGCTCGTTACGAACTCATGGATCTTGTACCGGGGACTGTCTACGATTCTAATCACCGCTCGCTACAAACTCACGGATCTTGTACCGGGGACTGTCTACGATTCCAGTCACCGCTCGCTATGAATCTCACAGATCTAGTACCGGGGATTGCCTATGATTCCAGTCACCGCTCACTACGACCTCACGGATCTTGTACCAGGGATTGCCTACGATTCTAGTCACCTCTCGCTACGAACTCACGGATCTAGTACCGGGGATTGTCTACGATTCCTGTCACCGCTCGCTACAAACTCACGGATCTAGTACCGGGGATTCTACGATTCTAGTCACCGCTCACTACGACCTCACGGATCTAGTACCGGGGACTGTCTACGATTCTAGTCACCGCTCACTACGACCTCACGGATCTTGTACCGGGGACTGTCTACGATTCTAGTCACCGCTCACTACGACCTCACGGATCTTGTACCAGGGATTGTCTACGATTCCTGTCACCGCTCGCTACAAACTCACGGATCTAGTACCGGGGACTGTCTACGATTCTAGTCACCTCTCGCTACGAATCTCACGGATCTCGAACCGGGGATTCTACGATTCCAGCCACCGCTCGCTACGAACTCACGGATTTAGTACCGGAGACTGTCTACGATTCTAGTCACCGCTCACTACGACCTCACGGATCTTGTACCGGGGACTGTCTACGATTCTAGTCACCGCTCGCTACAAACTCACGGATCTTGTACCGGGGACTGTCTAACATTCTAGTCACCGCTCACTACGACCTCACGGATCTTGTACCGGGGACTGTCTACGATTCTAGTCACCGCTCACTACGACCTCACGGATCTTGTACCAGGGATTGCCTACGATTCTAGCCACCTCTCGCTACAAACTCACGGATCTAGTACCGGGGATTGTCTACGATTCCTGTCACCGCTCGCTACGAACTCACGGATCTAGTACCGGGGACTGTCTAACATTCTAGCCACCTCTCGCTACGAACTCACGGATCTCGTACCGGGGATTCTACGATTCCAGCCACCACTCACTACGAATCTCACG
This sequence comes from Petromyzon marinus, assembly GCF_048934315.1. Classification (NCBI taxonomy): domain Eukaryota; kingdom Metazoa; phylum Chordata; class Hyperoartia; order Petromyzontiformes; family Petromyzontidae; genus Petromyzon; species Petromyzon marinus. Next base: position 433,604 of record NW_027422615.1, on the reverse strand, counting down.
GATTTAGTACCGGGGATTGTCTACGATTCTAGTCACCGCTCGCTACGAACTCACGGATCTAGTACCGGGGACTGTCTACGATTCCAGCCACCGCTCGCTACAAACTCAAGCATCTTGTACCGGGGACTGCCTACGATTCCAGCCACCGCTCACTACGAACTCACGGATCTAGTACCGGGGATTGTCTATGATTCTAGTCACCTCTCGCTACGAACTCACGGATCTAGTACCGGGGATTCTACGACTCCAGTCACCGCTCGCTACGAACTCACGGATCTAGTACCGGGGACTGTCTACGATTCCAGCCACCGCTCGCTACAAACTCACGCATCTACTACCGGGGACTCTACGATTCCAGCCACCGCTCGCTACAAACTCACGGATCTAATTCCCGGGACTGCCTGCTATTCTAATCACCGCTCGTTACGAATCTCACGGATCTTGTACCGGGGACTGTCTACGATTCCAATCACCGCTCGCTACAAACTCACGGATTTAGTACGGGGGACTGCCTACGATTGCAGTCACCGCTCGCTACGAACTCACGGATCTAGTACCTATGTAACCCAAGCAACCCACCGTCACCAAAACGTGGATGTTATTTATTTCCCTGGACTACACCGGATCAGCGCAGCGGTCTCTCGCCAACGCCAACGACAGCTGTGAAGTCCAGAGGAGGACTCTCGGATTACCCACGTAGCAACGCCACAAATCGTGGATAAAGGCCACTCGCTTGTTTACTTTTGTCACGCACCGGGAAGTGCTCCGCCGACTTCTGCTCGGTGACGACGACGGCGGCGGTGGTGGTGGTGGTGGTGGTGCCGGCGCCGGTGGCGGCGGTGCCGTGGTTGGTTGGGTGGGGCCGTATGCTCGGCGATCGGGCGCCACGCCGCGCTACGGACCCGGCGGAGGCCCGACTTCGATTCCCGCGCTCACGGCCAAAGTGCCGCTGGCTCGCTGCCCGCAGCACTTGCCCCCCCCCCCCCCCCCCCCCCCCCAACAGTCTGTTAAGGTCTTCTTTGGTCCGTTCGGGAAAGGTCGCGTGGAACGCGAATGAAGTAATTGAATGAAATGGGACAATGAAATTCCCACGACGTTTCGGCCACAACACACAAGTAGCCTTCTTCAGGTTGAAGGAACGGACCCGCCGGGGACGACGGCGCTTCAATGAACACCGCTAAGATCCGTAGCGTCTTTTAAGCTCGGTGGGAGGCACCCTTGACAAAGGAGTTTACATGTTGGAACGGGATAATTTAGCGTTGAAATAGCCGAGGGATTAGCTAATCCCTCGGCTATTTCAATGCGAAATCGATTATCCTGTTTGGCCGAAACGTCGTGAGAATTTTATTGTCTTTTATTTTATTATTTTATTCTCATTCTACGTGGTGGTGACTTTGCCGAAATAACCAAAGACGATGAATCCTTGCAGTCACGAAAGCTTTAAATCGAAAGTCTGTTAAGGCTATACTTGGGGGACCTATGTCTTTGTTTTTGTGGTGGTGGTAGTGGTGGTGGTGGTGCTGATGGTGACGATGATAAGGACGGGACGGGGGGGGGGGGTGATGGCTTCAAATCGCACAAAAATCCCAGCCTTTGCGATTTGCTAATTGCACTCTTTGAAATTGCGATTTCGATTTGAAATCGATTAACTGCTCAGCCCTAGTTCCAGAGGCCTGTTGTTCGTAAGTCTGACTTTACCCCTGTCGATTACAAACGGTGTTGTACGGCATGCACACTATAAACACGGGGGAATGGCTTTAAAAGTTGTATAATCTCCTGTGAATGTAGATGCCACTGGTTCTTCACGTCCTGCAGATGTAGATGCCACTGGTTCTTCACGCTCTGTAGATGTAGATGCCACTGGTTCTTCACGTTCTGTAGATGTAGATGCCACTGGTTCTTCACGTTCTACAGATGTAGATGCCACTGGTTCTTCACGTTCTGTAGATGTAGATGCCACTGGTTCTTCACGTTCTGTAGATGTAGATGCCACTGGTTCTTCACGTTCTGCAGATGTAGATGCCACTGGTTCTTCACGTTCTGCAGATGTAGATGCCACTGGTTCTTCACGTTCTGTAGATGTAGATGCCACTGGTTCTTCACGTCCTGTATATGTAGATGCCACTGGTTCTTCATGTTCTGTAGATGTAGATGCCACTGGTTCTTCACGTTCTGTAGATGTAGATGCCACTGGTTCTTCACGTTCTGTAGATGCCATTTGTTCTTCATGTTCTGTAGATGTAGATGCCACTGGTTCTTCACGTTCTGTAGATGTAGATGCCACTGGTTCTTCACATTCTGTAGATGAAGATGCCACTGGTTTTTCACGTTGTGTCGATGCCACTGGTTCTTCACGTTCTGTAGATGTAGATGCCACTGGTTCTTCACATTCTGTAGATGTAGATGCCACTGGTTCTTCATATTTTGTATATGTAGATGCCACTGGTTCTTCATAGTCTGTAGATGTAGATGCCACTGGTTCTTCACGTTCTGTAGATGCCACTGGTTCTTCACGCTCTGTAGATGTAGATGCCACTGGTTCTTCACGTTCTGTAGATGTAGATGCCACTGGTTCTTCACGTTCTACAGATGTAGATGCCACTGGTTCTTCACGTTCTGTAGATGTAGATGCCACTGGTTCTTCACGTTCTGTAGATGTAGATGCCACTGGTTCTTCACGTTCTGCAGATGTAGATGCCACTGGTTCTTCACGTTCTGCAGATGTAGATGCCACTGGTTCTTCACGTTCTGTAGATGTAGATGCCACTGGTTCTTCACGTCCTGTATATGTAGATGCCACTGGTTCTTCATGTTCTGTAGATGTAGATGCCACTGGTTCTTCACGTTCTGTAGATGTAGATGCCACTGGTTCTTCACGTTCTGTAGATGCCATTTGTTCTTCATGTTCTGTAGATGTAGATGCCACTGGTTCTTCACGTTCTGTAGATGTAGATGCCACTGGTTCTTCACATTCTGTAGATGAAGATGCCACTGGTTTTTCACGTTGTGTCGATGCCACTGGTTCTTCACGTTCTGTAGATGTAGATGCCACTGGTTCTTCACATTCTGTAGATGTAGATGCCACTGGTTCTTCATATTTTGTATATGTAGATGCCACTGGTTCTTCATAGTCTGTAGATGTAGATGCCACTGGTTCTTCACGTTCTGTAGATGCCACTGGTTCTTCATGTTCTGTAGATGTAGATGCCACTGGTTCTTCACGTTCTGTAGATGCAGATGCCACTGGTTCTTCACGTTCTGTAGATGTAGATGCCACTGGTTCTTCACGTTCTGTAGATGTAGATGCCACTGGTTCTTCACGTTCTACAGATGTAGATGCCACTGGTTCTTCACGTTCTGTAGATGTAGATGCCACTGGTTCTTCACGTTCTGTAGATGTAGATGCCACTGGTTCTTCACGTTCTGCAGATGTAGATGCCACTGGTTCTTCACGTTCTGCAGATGTAGATGCCACTGGTTCTTCACGTTCTGTAGATGTAGATGCCACTGGTTCTTCACGTCCTGTATATGTAGATGCCACTGGTTCTTCATGTTCTGTAGATGTAGATGCCACTGGTTCTTCACGTTCTGTAGATGTAGATGCCACTGGTTCTTCACGTTCTGTAGATGCCATTTGTTCTTCATGTTCTGTAGATGTAGATGCCACTGGTTCTTCACATTCTGTAGATGAAGATGCCACTGGTTTTTCACGTTGTGTCGATGCCACTGGTTCTTCACGTTCTGTAGATGTAGATGCCACTGGTTCTTCACATTCTGTAGATGTAGATGCCACTGGTTCTTCATATTTTGTATATGTAGATGCCACTGGTTCTTCATAGTCTGTAGATGTAGATGCCACTGGTTCTTCACGTTCTGTAGATGCCACTGGTTCTTCATGTTCTGTAGATGTAGATGCCACTGGTTCTTCACGTTCTGTAGATGCAGATGCCACTGGTTCTTCACGTTCTGTAGATGTAGATGCCACTGGTTCTTCACGTTCTGTAGATGTAGATGCCACTGGTTCTTCACGTTCTATAGATGTAGATGCCACTGGTTCTTCACGTTCTGTAGATGTAAATGCCACTGGTTCTTCACGTTCTGTAGATGTAAATGCCACTGGTTCTTCACGTTCTGTAGATGTAGATGCCACTGGTTCTTCACGTTCTGCAGATGTACAGTGAAGGAAAAAGTATTTGATCTCCCTGCTGATTTTGTACGTTTGCCCACTGACAAAGAAATTATCAGCCTATAATTTTAATGGTAGGTTTATTTGAACAGTGAGAGACAGAATAACAACAAAAAAAATCCAGAAAAACGCATGTAAAAAATGTTATAAATTGATTTGCATTTCAATGAGGGAAATAAGTATTTGGCCCCCTCTCAATCAGATTTCTGGCTCCCAGGTGTCTTTTATACAGGTAACGAGCTGAGATTAGGAGCACACTCTTAAAGGGAGTGTTCCTAATCTCAGCTTGTTACCTGTATAAAAGGCACCTGTCCACAGAAGCAATCAATCAAGCAGATTCCAAACTCTCCACCATGGCCAAGATCAAAGAGCTCTCCAAGGATGTCAGGGACAAGATTGTAGACCTTCACAAGGCTGGAATGGGCTACAAGACCATTGCCAAGCAGCTTGGTGAGAAGGTGACAACAGTTGGTGCGATTATTCGCAAATGGAAGAAACACAAAATAACTGTCAATCTCCCTCGGCCTGGGGCTGCATGCAAGATCTCACCTCGTGGAGTTGCAATGATCATGAGAACGGTGAGGAATCAGCCCAGAACTACACGGGAGGATCTTGTCAATGATCTCAAGGCAGCTGGGACCATAGTCACCAGGAAAACAATTGGTAACACACTTCGCCGTGAAGAACTGAAATCCTGCAGCGCCCGCAAGGTCCCCCTGCTCAAGAAAGCACATATACATGCCCGTCTGAAGTTTGCCATTGAACATCTGAATGATTCACAGGACAACTGGGTGAAAGTGTTGTGGTCAGATGAGACCAAAATGGAGCTCTTTGGCATCAACTCAACTCACCATGTTTGGAGGAGGAGGAGGAATGCTGCCTATGACCCCAAGAACACCATCCCCACCGTCAAACATGGAGGTGGAAACATTATGCTTTGGGGGTGTTTTTCTGCTAAGGAGACAGGAGAACTTCACCGCATCAAAGGGACGATGGATGGGGCCATGTACCATCAAATCTTTAGTGAGAACCTCCTTCCCTCAGCCAGGGCATTGAAAATGGGTCGTGGATGGGTAGTCCAGCATGACAATGACCCAAAACACACGGCCAAGGCAACAAAGGAGTGGCTCAAGAAGAAGCACATTAAGGTCCTGGAGTGGCCTAGCCAGTCTCCAGACCTTAATCCCATAGAAAATCTGTGGAGGGAGCTGAAGGTTCGAGTTGCCAAACGTCAGCCTCGAAACCTTAATGACTTGGAGAAGATCTGCAAAGAGGAGTGGGACAAAATCCCTCCTGAGATGTGTGCAAACCTGGTGGCCAACTACAAGAAACGTCTGACCTCTGTGATTGCCAACAAGGGTTTTGCCACCAAGTACTAAGTCATGTTTTGCAGAGGGGTCAAATACTTATTTCCCTCATTAAAATGCAAATCAATTTATAACATTTTTTAAATGCGTTTTTCTGGATTTTTTGGTTATTGTCTCTCACTGTTCAAATAAACCTACCATTAGAATTATAGACTGATCATTTCTTTGTAAGTGGGCAAACGTACAAAATCAGCAGGGGATCAGAAACTTTTTTCCCTCACTGTAGGTGCACTGGTTCTTCACGTTCTGTAGCTGTAGATGGCACTGGTTCTTCACGTTCTGTGGATGTAGGTGCCACTGGTTCTTAACGTTCTGCAGATGTAGATGCCACTGGTTCTTCACGTTCTGTAGCTGTAGATGGCACTGGTTCTTCACGTTCTGTAGATGTAGGTGCCACTGGTTCTTAACGTTCTGCAGATGTAGATGCCACTGGTTCTTCACGTTCTGTAGATGTAGATGCCACTGGTTCTTCACGTTCTGTAGATGTAGATGCCGCTGGTTCTTCACGTTCTGTAGATATAGATGCCACTGGTTCTTCACGTTCTGCAGATGTAGATGCCACTGGTTCTTCACGTTCAGTAGATGATGATGCCACTGGTTCTTCCCGTTCTGTAGATGTAGATGCCACTGGTTCTTCACGTTCTGTAGATGTAGATGCCACTGGTTCTTCACATTCTGCAGATGTAGATGCCACTGGTTCTTCACGTTCTACAGATGTAGATGCCACTGGTTCTTCACGTTCTGTAGATGTAGATGCCACTGGTTCTTCACGTTCTACAGATGTAGATGCCACTGGTTCTTCACGTTCAGTAGATGATGATGCCACTGGTTCTTCACGTTCTGTAGATGCCACTGGTTCTTCAGGTTCTGTAGATGTAGATGCCACTGATTCTTCACGTTCTGTAGATGTAGATGCCACTGATTCTTCATGTTCTGCAGATGTAGATGCCACTGGTTCTTCACGTTCTACAGATGTAGATGCCACTGGTTCTTCACGTTCTACAGATGTAGATGCCACTGGTTCTTCACGTTCTGCAGATGTAGATGCCACTGGTTCTTCACGTTCTGTAGATGCCACTGGTTCTTCACGTTCTGCAGATGTAGATGCCACCACGGCCATCTGTTGCACGGCGGTGAACCTTACGGATTCTCGGTCCGAACAGGCACCTTGGACATACAGGCGAGGTTTGTTCGTATCTCTGAACGTTCGTAAGTCGATGTGTTCATAAGTAGAGGAGTCCCTGCATTCATGTTAAGCAAACGTTCAATTGATGGGAATTGCCCGTGCCGTTGTATGGGAGAAGCTGTTAATAACGATGGGTCCACACACACACACAGACGCACAACAAAGACAAAGATAGATTTAAAGCTTTCGTGACTGCTAGGATCCATACTCTTTGGTTCTATTGGGTAAAGTCACGTAGGTGAAAATAAAATAACAAAAAAATTAACAAAAAAATCACGACGTTTCGGCCACAGCACAAGCGGCCTTCATCAGGTGAAGGGACGAGACCCGTCTGGTAGGACAGCGCTGGAGTGGGAGAAACCACGCTCAGATCACGACCGTGATCTGGAGTGGAAGAAGCCACGCTCAGATCACGACCGTGATCTGGAGTGGAAGAAGCCACGCTCAGATCACGACCGTGATCTGGAGTGGAAGAAGCCACGCTCAGATCACGGTCGTGATCTGGAGCGGAAGAAGCCACGCTCAGATTCACGGTCGTGATCTGGAGTGGAAGAAGCCACGCTCAGATTCACGGTCGTGATCTGGAGTGGAAGAAGCCACGCTCAGATTCACGGTCGTGATCTGGAGTGGAAGAAGCCACGCTCAGATTCACGGTCGTGATCTGGAGTGGAAGAAGCCACGCTCAGATTCACGGTCGTGATCTGGAGTGGAAGAAGCCACGCTCAGATTCACGGTCGTGATCTGGAGTGGAAGAAGCCACGCTCAGATTCACGGTCGTGATCTGGAGTGGAAGAAGCCACGCTCAGATTCACGGTCGTGATCTGGAGCGGAAGAAGCCACGCTCAGATTCACGGTCGTGATCTGGAGTGGAAGAAGCCACGCTCAGATTCACGGTCGTGATCTGGAGCGGAAGAAGCCACGCTCAGATTCACGGTCGTGATCTGGAGTGGAAGAAGCCACGCTCAGATTCACGGTCGTGATCTGGAGTGGAAGAAGCCACGCTCAGATTCACGGTCGTGATCTGGAGTGGAAGAAGCCACGCTCAGATTCACGGTCGTGATCTGGAGCGGAAGAAGCCACGCTCAGATTCACGGTCGTGATCTGGAGTGGAAGAAGCCACGCTCAGATTCACGGTCGTGATCTGGAGTGGAAGAAGCCACGCTCAGATTCACGGTCGTGATCTGGAGTGGAAGAAGCCACGCTCAGATCACGGTCGTGATCTGGAGCGGAAGAAGCCACGCTCAGATTCACGGTCGTGATCTGGAGTGGAAGAAGCCACGCTCAGATTCACGGTCGTGATCTGAAGTGGAAGGAGCCACGCTCGGATCACGGTCGTGATCTGGAGTGGAAGAAGCCACGCTCAGATTCACGGTCGTGATCTGGAGTGGAAGAAGCCACGCTCAGATTCACGGTCGTGATCTGGAGTGGAAGAAGCCACGCTCAGATTCACGGTCGTGATCTGGAGTGGAAGAAGCCACGCTCAGATTCACGGTCGTGATCTGGAGTGGAAGAAGCCACGCTCAGATTCACGGTCGTGATCTGGAGCGGAAGAAGCCACGCTCAGATTCACGGTCGTGATCTGGAGTGGAAGAAGCCACGCTCAGATTCACGGTCGTGATCTGGAGTGGAAGAAGCCACGCTCAGATTCACGGTCGTGATCTGGAGTGGAAGAAGCCACGCTCAGATTCACGGTCGTGATCTGGAGCGGAAGAAGCCACGCTCAGATTCACGGTCGTGATCTGGAGTGGAAGAAGCCACGCGCAGATTCACGGTCGTGATCTGGAGTGGAAGAAGCCACGCTCGGATTCACGGTCGTGATCTGGAGCGGAAGAAGCCACGCTCAGATTCACGGTCGTGATCTGGAGCGGAAGAAGCCACGCTCAGATTCACGGTCGTGATCTGGAGTGGAAGAAGCCACGCTCAGATTCACGGTCGTGATCTGAGCGTGGCTTCTCCCACTCCAGCGCTGTCCTCCAGACGGGTCTCGTCCCTTCACCTGATGAAGGCCGCTTGTGTTGTTGTTTGGCCGAAACGTCGTGATTTTTTTTGTTAATTTTTTTGCTATTTTATTTTCACCCACGTGACTTTACCCAATAGAACCAAAGAGTATGGACGAAGATCTCCGTCTTTTGGGGGCATCCATTTGGTGCGTACGCATGGAGGGAGGAGGTAGGGCGTTCACCCAAATGGCGGCGGGGGGGGGGGGTGTTGGGTCTACTGACAATGTACGTACGCACAGGGAACGGGGGGGTGGGTGAAGCCTCGAGATCAATTTGCCTACGTGCGGATTCAAATGAGTTGGATAGTTGTCCCGGCCGTAGATGCCACTGGTTTAAACACGTGAAATGTTATCCGTCCCCGATCGTTTCTGCGTGGATTGAACATCGGCCATTCTACAGGATTGGGGGTGTGGGTGTGTGGGTGTGTGGGTGTAAAAAAATACAGCGATTGTGGGGGGGCATGGGGGGGCATGGGGGGGGTCAGGTTTTGACAGATTTGATTCCGTACGAGCTCGCCCAATGTCTGGCGCCCCCTTTGGGCAAAGTCGCGTTGGATGGGCTCAGATTCCGGCGTTGAGCGATGCCGTGCTTCCGCTTGGGTTGTGGTCGAAACGTCGTTTGTTTTTTTTTTAGCCATTTTCTTTTGAACGCCATGACTCTACCGACAAACCCGAACACAATTACGAATTCCTGCAGCCTCTGTTGGGGCAAGTGCCGTTGGTCGCCGAGTGGCAACAGCAGCGCCTGTTAAGGCCGGCACTGTGGCACACATACACACACACAGAGAGAGCGGGGTTGTATGTCCAGCACCACCACCACCACCGCCACCACCGCTGCTTGCTTACAACACCGCACCAGGTACTCGTTTGAGGCCGAGTCAACCTATGGGAGGAGGCTCAGGGTCCGGTTCAGATGATCGCTGCTGTCAGCGGTGTCGGTGGAGGTGGCGGCGATGTGTCGGGGAGTCGAGTTTGGTTGGGTGCCTGCCGGGGCCTCCGTAGCACAGAGCGTTAACCACTGCACCCACCGCTCCCCACACACACGCACACACAGTGCGCTAACCACTGCACCACCGCTCCCCACTCACACACAGTGCGCTAACCACTACACCACCACTCCCCACACACACACAGTGCGCTAACCACTGCACCACCGCTCCCCACACACACACACACACAGTGCGCTAACCACTGCACCACCGCTCCCCACTCACACACACACAGTGCGCTAACCACTGCACCACCGCTCCCCACTCACACACAGTGCGCTAACCACTACACCACCACTCCCCACACACACACAGTGCGCTAACCACTGCACCACCGCTCCCCACACACACACACACACAGTGCGCTAACCACTGCACCACCGCTCCCCACTCACACACACACAGTGCGCTAACCACTGCACCACCGCTCCCCACACACACACAGTGCACTAACCACTGCACCACCGCTCCCCACACACACACAGTGCCCTAACCACTGCACCACCACTCCCCACACACACACAGTGCGCTAACCACTGCACCACCGCTCCCCACACACACAGTGCGCTAACCACTGCACCACCGCTCCCCACACACACACAGCGCGCTAACCACTGCACCACCGCTCCCCACACACACAGTGCGCTAACCACTGCACCCACCACTCCCTACACACACTCACAGTGCGCTAACCACTGCACCACCGCTCCCCACACAAACACACAGTGCGCTAACCACTGCACCACCGCTCCCCACACACACACAGTGCGCTAACCACTGCACCACCGCTCCCCACTTGAACTACGCCTACTTCACACACACACACACAAGTGGCCTAGCGTGTGTGGATGCTGGATCTGGGCTCAAAAGTCGCGCAGGTCTGTTGCGGATACCGGGGGTGGGGTGGGGGGTGCGAGGGGGGTGGGTTTACGGACACGTTGCGGATACCGGCGATGGATCCTACGAGGTGGGAAATGTGCGGATACCGGGGATATGTTCACCAACCGACTGGACCGTCCGGCAAAAAAAAACCAGCCCCTCCCCGGGGATGGCGAGGCGAGTCCGGATATCGGAGGTGGATCGACGGTGACAATTTGCGGATATTGGAGAGACCGGCTCAGCGGACCAACAAGAGGATTACCAACGGCCTGACCCGGATTGAGCAGACGCATGCGGATATCGGAGTTCGGCCTGGAGGTGGATACGTTACGGATACCGGGATGGATATCATCACCACCACCACCACCACCGCCAGCAACGTTGTTTGTGGACAAGTGCGGATACCGGCTTGGAGGATTACGTGACGGCGGATATCGGGATGGATAACCTCGCTCCGTCTGGTGCTTCAGCCGTGCTCGGATATCGGGGCGGATAAACCTCACTCCATCTGTGGTCCTTCAAGCCGTACTCGGATATCGGGGCGGATAAACCACACCGTCTGTGGTCTGCCAAGCCGTACTCGGATATCGGGGCGGATAAACCACACCGTCTGTGGTCCTTCAAGCCGTACTCGGATATCGGGGCGGATAAACCACACTCCATCTGTGGTCTGCCAAGCCGTACTCGGATATCGGGGCGGATAAACCACACTCCATCTGTGGTCTGCCAAGCCGTACTCGGATATCGGGGCGGATAAACCACACTCCATCTGTGGTCTTCCAAGCCGTACTCGGATATCGGGGCGGATAAACCACACTCCATCTGTGGTCTTCCAAGCCGTACTCGGATATCGGGGCGGATAAACCTCACTCCATCTGTGGTCTTTCAAGCTGTACTCGGATATCGGGGCGGATAAACCTCACTCCATCTGTGGTCTTCCAAGCCGTGCTCGGATATCGGGATGGATAACCTGGCTCCGTCTGGTGCTTCAGCCGTACTCGGATATCGGGATGGATGACCTCACTCCATCTGTGGTCTGCCAAGCCGTACTCGGATATCGGGGCGGATAAACCACACACCGTCTGTGGTCTTTCAAGCCGTACTCGGATATCGGGATGGATAAACCACACTCTGTGGTCTTTCAAGCCGTACTCGGATATCGGGGCGGATAAACCACACCGTCTGTGGTCTGCCAAGCCGTACTCGGATATCGGGATGGATAAACCACACCGTCTGGTCCTTCAAGCCGTACTCGGATATCGGGGCGGATAAACCACACTCCATCTGTGGTCTGCCAAGCCGTACTCGGATATCGGGATGGATGACCACACTCCATCTGTGGTCTTTCAAGCTGTACTCGGATATCGGGGCGGATAAACCTCACTCCATCTGTGGTCTGCCAAGCCGTACTCGGATATCGGGGCGGATAAACCTCACTCCATCTGTGGTCCTTCAAGCCGTACTCGGATATCGGGATGGATAACCTCACTCCATCTGGTCTGCCAAGCCGTACTCGGATATCGGGGCGGATAAACCACACTCCCTCTGGTCCTTCAACCCTTACTCGGATATCGGGATGGATAACCGCACTCCATCTGTGGTCTTTCAAGCTGTACTCGCATATCGGGGCGGATAAACCTCACTCCCTCAGTGGTACTGGCAAGCCTCGTTTCGGATATTGCGTCCGGCGCCCTGGTTGGCGGCTTGCGATGAAGACTCGTTTTGGCGGATGCCGGGGGGTGGTGGTGGCCGCCACCGACGGCTTCCGGATATCGGGACCAAAATCTCTTATAAACGAGGGGGGGGGGGGGGGGGCGGGGTTCCGCCACGGAGATCGTGGTGGTGGGGTGGGTGGGGTGGGCGAGAGATGGGGCGAGAGACACAGACGCTCCAATCCTCGCAAATCCTCGGCCATCGCGACGGGAGTGCGGAGTTTGGATTTACCACAGCCGAGGGGGAGAGGCCGGGCGGCGGTGATGGCGGTGATGGCGGTGATGGCGGTGATGGCGGTGGTGATGGTGGGGCGTGCCGTCGGTCGTCTCTCGGCCCCTTTGCGAAGAGGATCGTCGCCATTGGTGTGTGGGGCGGGGGGCGGGGAGAGAGGGGGCAGAGCGAGAGAGAGAGAGCGGGGGTCACGGCGAAGGTTTCCCCCCGCCCCCAGATCGTCGTCGTCCGCCACTAACCACCACCACCACCACCTCCTCCTCCTCCGCTGCCCCCTGTAGTCCCCTCACATCCATCCATCCCCCTCCCCTACCCCCCCCAACATCCGCCTTGTCTAGAGCGTTACCGGCCGCCTGCATCGACCGCAGGTCAGTGACCGCATCTGCCACCACCACCACCACCACCGCCGCCACCACCACCACCGCCACCACCGCCACCACCACCATCACTGTCGCACCCTCGTCGATTGCCGCCCCGCTCATTGAGGTGCTTTGCCGTTTGGCGGTGAGCGTTGGGGGTGGGGTGGGTGGAGTGGGTGGGTGGGGGAGAGAGATGATGAAGGGAGAGAGTGGGGCCAGAATGGTGAGAGGGTAGGAGAGAGAGAGAGAGAGGGGGATGGGGGGGGGTACAGCGGAGAGAGGGGAGGGAGAGGGGAGAGAGAGGGGAGAGAGAGGGGAGAGAGAGAGGGGAGAGAGAGGGGAGAGAGGCAGGGAGAGAGGCAGGGAGGGAGGCAGGGAGAGTGGCCGGGAGAGTGGCCGGGAGAGTGGCCGGAGGCTGAGGGAGAGGGGGGGGGATACAGCGGAGAGAGGGGAGAGAGAGGGGAGAGAGAGAGGGGAGAGAGAGGGGAGAGAGAGGGGAGAGAGAGGGGAGAGAGAGAGGAGAGAGAGAGGAGAGAGAGAGAGGGGAGAGAGAGGGGAGAGAGAGAGGGGAGAGAGAGGGGAGAGAGAGGGGAGAGAGAGGGGGAGAGAGTGGGGGAGAGAGAGAGGGGAGAGAGAGAGGGGAGAGAGAGAGGGGAGAGAGAGAGGGGAGAGAGAGAGGGGAGAGAGAGAGGGGAGAGAGAGAGGGGAGAGGCAGGGATAGTGGCCGGAGTCTGAGAGAGAGAGAGGAGAGCGAAGGAGAGAAGAGAGATAATTATTTACGAATCTAACAAACTTTTAATCTTACCGGCGGGTAAGGCCCATCGCTGAGCCCCGTGTCGAGAAAGCGACGTGGCTATCTGTAACGATGTGTCAACACAAAAGTGGCCGATGTCGTCACGGGCGTGTGGGCACGAATAGCGGCCAAAATCATCATCTGACGGCGTTTGCTGTGCACGGAGACCCACGCAGGTGCACGGAGACCCTGGAGACAAAACTCACCGATGTTTTAATTTGACCAGGTAGGGTCAACCAAGCGGATTTTGATCTGGATTTGAAGGTTTCGCGACCGCAGGCATCCATACTCTACTGATTATTTCGGTAAAGTCATCACGGAGTAGGTAGAAAAAAATGAAAATAAATTAAATCACGACGTTTCGGGCAGCGCCCGTCATCAGGTGGTAGATCTCGGCAAGGTAAAAGGTCAAAGGTAAAAATAAAACAGCGAGCCTACCTTTACCCTACTTTTTACCTGACCACGATACAATCACCCTACCCTACCTTTTACCCTTCAGCAGGTGAGGTTAAAGGTTAAAAACAACGAGCCTACCTTTACCCTACCTTTTACCTGACCACGATACAATCACTCTACCCTACCTTGTACCCTTCAGCAGGTGAGGTTAAAGGTTAAAAACAGCGAGCCTACCTTTACCCTACCTTTTACCTGACCACGATACAATAAACTCTACCCTACCTTTTACCCTTCAGCAGGTAAAGTAAAAGGTTAAAGGTTAAAAACAACGAGCCTACCTTTACCCTACCTTTTACCTGACCACGATACAATAAACTCTACCCTACCTTTTACCCTTCAGCAGGTAAGGTAAAAGGTTAAAGGTAAAAAACAACGAGCCTACCTTTACCCTACCTTTTACCTGACCACGATACAATCACCCTACCCTACCTTTTACCCTTCAGCAGGTAAGGTAAAAGGTTAAAGGTAAAAAACAACGAGCCTACCTTTACCCTACCTTTTACCTGACCACGATACAATAAACTCTACCCTACCTTTTACCCTTCAGCAGGTAAAGTAAAAGGTTAAAGGTTAAAAACAACGAGCCTACCTTTACCCTACCTTTTACCTGACCACGATACAATCACTCTACCCTACCTTGTACCCTTCAGCAGGTGAGGTTAAAGGTTAAAAACAGCGAGCCTACCTTTACCCTACCTTTTACCTGACCACGATACAATAAACTCTACCCTACCTTTTACCCTTCAGCAGGTAAGGTAAAAGGTTAAAGGTTAAAAACAACGAGCCTACCTTTACCCTACCTTTTACCTGACCACGATACAATAAACTCTACCCTACCTTTTACCCTTCAGCAGGTAAAGTAAAAGGTTAAAGGTTAAAAACAACGAGCCTACCTTTACCCTACCTTTTACCTGACCACGATACAATCACCCTACCCTGCCTTTTACCCTTCAGCAGGTAAGGTAAAAGGTTAAAGGTTAAAAACAACGAGCCTACCTTTACCCTACCTTTTACCTGACCACGATACAATAAACTCTACCCTACCTTTTACCCTTCAGCAGGTAAGGTAAAAGGTTAAAGGTTAAAAACAGCGAGCCTATCTTTACCCTACCTTTTACCTGACCACGATACAATAAACTCTACCCTACCTTGTACCCTTCAGCAGGTAAGGTAAAAGGTTAAAGGTTAAAAACAGCGAGCCTACCTTTACCCTACCTTTTACCTTAGCACGATACAAATTGCCCGATTACAGGGTAATTGCTGGGGTACTACTACACATGAGCAAGGTTTCTAACAGGTGAATGCTAGGTAGGGCGCCTAATTAGTATAGAATTATCGCGATGATTACAATGTTTTACACGCTCTCATTTAACTCTGTTGTTGTTGTCGTTGTATACTCAAAACTTGTAACTCAGTTTTAACACAATTCCCAACGCGGTATCGACTGAAAACTTGGTTATATTTTGATTTAAAGCTTTCGTGACTGGCAGTAATTCATATTCTTAGTTCTTTCGGTAAAGTCACGTTGAAGGGAAACAACAAAATAATAAAAATATATATAAAACAATAAAAATTCTCACCAACGCACCTGAAGACGAGCGTTTGTGTTATGGTCGAAACGTCGCGAGAATTTTTATTGTTTTATATATATATTTTATTATTTTGTTGTTTCCTTTCAACGTGGTGACTTTACCGAAAGAACCAAGAATATGAACTTGGTTATGCTTGTGTCGTACTGATGCCAATACTATATTCTATCATGAGAAAAATGTGAAATAAATATCTTTAAGCATTTTTGTTTTCATATTTATACATACACACGTTATGTGTTTTCGGCTCGGCTCTAATTGTCCACGGTCGACCGGCGTTGGCTGTGAATTGGCCACGGGGGTCCCCTTACGTTCTGGTGAGCTTCGGGCCCACTTGCTTGGAGTCGTGGACCCTCGGAGTTCTGCCATTACGAGTTACGTTTCATAAAAGCGTGTTTAAAAAAAAAAAGTTTATATATTAAAAAAATATATGTTGCTTGTTAAATGGAGGCCACGGGCTGTGCCACACGGAGCTGTTAGCGGTAAACAAGGCCACCGTGTTTACCGGGTTAATGCTTCGAGCTACGTTTCCGCTACCGGGTAATTCTTCCGAGCTACCTTTACCCTACCCTTTACCTTACCCCCTTTGGCATGTCGACACCTTGACCTTTGTCCTTTTACCCGGGTAAAAATGGTAAATTACCTTACCTTGCCCCGAGGCCTGTCGGGTGGAAAAACCACAGCAGTGAACAATTGCTGGAGTGGGCAAGAGGAGGCCGCTTTGTAGCAGGTGGCTTTGACCACGTGGGAATTCGTAGCAGCCGAGCGCGTGATGCCGATTCTGAACGTGGAGGGAAAAACCGGAGGGACCCGGAGACAAATCCGCGGGACCACGGGGGGGGGGGGGGAGAGAGAGACACGCAAACTCCCAACTATACAGCAGCGTGCGTCAGGGTTCGGATCGAACCCCCGACCTCCTGTGTATACCAGGCGAGGTAGTTAACATCTCGTCAGGGTTGGGATCGAACCCACGACCTCCTGCGTACCAGGCGAGGTAGTTAACATCTCATCAGGGTTGGGGTCGAATCCACGACCTCCTGTATACCTGGCGAGGTAGTTAACATCTCATCAGGGTTGGGATCGAACCCCTGATCTCCTGTGGACCAGGCGAGGTAGTTAACATCTCATCAGGGTTGGGATCGAATCCACGACCTCCTGCCTGCCCGGCGAGGTAGTTAACATCTCATCAGGGTTGGGATCGAACCCACGACCTCTTGTGTATACCCGGCGAGGTAGTTAACATCTCATCAGGGTTGGGATCGAACCCCCGACCTCCTGCGTACCAGGCGAGATAGTTAACATCTCATCAGGGTCCGGATAGAACCCACGACTT
Source organism: Petromyzon marinus (assembly GCF_048934315.1). Lineage (NCBI taxonomy): Eukaryota > Metazoa > Chordata > Hyperoartia > Petromyzontiformes > Petromyzontidae > Petromyzon > Petromyzon marinus. Next base: position 416,524 of record NW_027422615.1, on the reverse strand, counting down.
CCTGCGTACCAGGCGAGATAGTTAACATCTCATCAGGGTCCGGATAGAACCCACGACTTCCTGCGTACCAGGCGAGGCAGTTAACATCTCATCAGGGTTGGGATCGAACCCACGACCTCCTGTGTATACCAGACGAGGTAGTTAACATCTCATCAGGGTTGGGATCGAACCCCTGATCTCCTGTGTACCAGACGAGGTAGTTAACATCTCATCAGGGTTGGGATCGAACCCACGACCTCCTGCGTACCATGGAAGGTAGTTAACATCTCATCAGGGTCGTGATAGAACCCACGACCTCCTGTATATCAGGCGAGGTAGTTAACATCTCGTCAGGGTTGCGATCGAACCCCTGATCTCCTGTGTACCAGGCGAGGTAGTTAACATCTCATCAGGGTTGGGATCGAACCCACGACCTCCTGCGTACCAGGCGAGGTAGTTAACATCTCATCAGGGTCGTCATAGAACCCACGACTTCCTGCGTACCAGGCGAGGTAGTTAACATCTCATCAGGGTCCGGATAGAACCCACGACTTCCTGCGTACCAGGCGAGGTAGTTAACATCTCATCAGGGTTCGGATCGAACCCACGACCTCCTGCGTACCAGGCGAGGTAGTTAACATCTCATCAGGGTTTGGATAGAACCCACGACTTCCTGCGTACCAGGCGAGGTAGTCAACATCTCATCAGGGTTGGGATCGAACCCCCGACCTCCTGCATACCAAGCGAAGTAGTTAACATCTCATCAGGGTTGGGATCGAATCCACGACCTCCTGTATACCTGGCGAGGTAGTTAACATCTCATCAGGGTTGGGATCGAACCCCTGATCTCCTGTGTACCAGGCGAGGTAGTTAACATCTCATCAGGGTCTGGATAGAACCTACGACCTCCTGCGAACCAGGCGAGGTAGTTAACATCTCATCAGGGTCCGGATCGAACCCACGACCTCCTGCGTGCCAGGCGAGGTAGTTAACATCTCATCAGGGTCCGGATCGAACCCACGACCTCCTGTGTACCAGGCGAGGTAGTTAACATCTCATCAGGGTCCGGATAGAACCCACGACTTCCTGCGTACCAGGCGAGGTAGTTAACATCTCATCAGGGTAGGGATAGAACCCACGACCTCCTGCGTACCAGGCGAGGTAGTTAACATCTCATCAGGGTCCAGATCGAACCCACGACCTCCTGTATACCTTGCGAGGTAGTTAACATCTCATCAGGGTCCGGATAGAACCCACGACCTCCTGTGTACCAGGCGAGGTAGTCAACATCTCATCAGGGTTGGGATCGAACCCACGACTTCCTGCGTACCAGGCGAGGTAGTTAACATCTCATCAGGGTCCGGATCGAACCCACGACTTCCTGCGTACCAGGCGAGGTAGTTAACATCTCATCAGGGTTGGGATCGAACCCACGACCTCCTGCGTACCAGGCGAGGTAGTTAACATCTCATCAGGGTCCGGATCGAACCCCCGACCTCCTGTGTACCAGGCGAGGTAGTTAACATCTCATCAGGGCCCGGATAGAACCCACGACTTCCTGCGTACCAGGCGAGGTAGTTAACATCTCATCAGGGCCCGGATCGAACCCACGACATCCTGAGAGGAGAGAGAGAGACGCGCAAACTCCAAGCGTATTGTCGCAAACCTGGACATTCATCGCAGCCGAATAATAATAATAATAATCCGGGGGCGCAAATTAGACGAACGTGGACAGCGAGCGGCGCTTCCGGACGCCGCCGCCTCCTCCTCCTCCTCCTCCTCCGCGGCCGTCTGGAACGCTCCTCCCGTCCGATGTCAGGAGGGAAAGCCATGGTGGGGGGCGGGGTGCGGGGGGGGGGTAGCGTGGATTCGCTTGAGCGCAACCACCACCGTGCGTAGCCAGCCGGGCCGATTGGAACTGCCGGGGATTTTATTGCAATTGGTAAAATCTCCTTTCCCCCCTTTCCCCCCCTCGCCAAACTGCAAGTCCACCGGCACGTACACCACCCCTCTTTGCTCGCACACGGTTTAAAGGTCCGATGTCTGAGCGTGGTTGTGTTTCGCTAAATTCTCCTGTCTGATGAGCACTAGGTGCCTCGGTGAATGCGTATGCTCTGATTTTTAACGTAGCTATTTCTGTGACCAGTTACTAGCTAATCACTCGGCTATTTCAATGCTGAATTCTATGCTAATTCCTTTTCACAAGGGGCACCTCTGCGGATGTGTATACTTTAACTTAGCTATTTCAATGCTAAATTCTATGCTAATTCCTTTGTCAAGGGGCACCTCTGCGGATGTGTATACTTTAACTTAGCTATTTCAATGAGCCATTTCAGTGCTAAATTCTATGCTAATTCCTTTGTCAAGGGGTACCTCTGCGGATGTGTATACTTAGCTATTTCAGTGAGCCATTTCAGTGCTAAATTCTATGCTAATTCCTTTGTCAAGGGGTACCTCTGCGGATGTGTATACTTAGCTATTTCAGTGAGCCATTTCAGTGCTAAATTCTATGCTAATTCCTTTGTCAAGGGGCACCTCTGCGGATGTGTATACTTAAACTTAGCTATTTCAATGAGCCATTTCAGTGCTAAATTATATGCTAATTCCTTTGTCAAGGGGCACCTCTGCGGATGTGTACACTTTAACTTAGCTATTTCAATGAGCCATTTCAATGCTAAATTCTATGCTAATTCCTTTGTCAAGGGGTACCTCTGCGGATGTGTATACTTTAACTTAGCTATTTCAATGAGCCATTTCAGTGCTAAATTCTATGCTAATTCCTTTGTCAAGGGGCACCTCTGCGGATGTGTATACTTTAACTTAGCTATTTCAATGAGCCATTTCAGTGCTAAATTCTATGCTAATTCCTTTGTCAAGGGGCACCTCTGCGGATGTGTATACTTTAATTTGGCTATTTCAATGAGCCATTTCAATGCTAAATTCTATGCTAATTCCTTTGTCAAGGGGTACCTCTGCGGATGTGTATACTTTAACTTAGCTATTTCAATGAGCCATTTCAATGCTAAATTCTATGCTAATTCCTTTGTCAAGGGGTACCTCTGCGGATGTGTATACTTTAACTTAGCTATTTCAGTGAGCCATTTCAGTGCTAAATTCTATGCTAATTCCTTTGTCAAGGGGCGCCTCTGCGGATGTGTATACTTTAACTTAGCTATTTCAATGAGCCATTTCAATGCTAAATTCTATGCTAATTCCTTTGTCAAGGGGCACCTCTGCGGATGTGTATACTTTAACTTAGCTATTTCAATGAGCCATTTCAATGCTAAATTCTATGCTAATTCCTTTGTCAAGGGGTACCTCTGCGGATGTGTATACTTTAACTTAGCTATTTCACTGAGCCATTTCAGTGCTAAATTCTATGCTAATTCCTTTGTCAAGGGGCACCTCTGCGGATGTGTATACTTTAACTTAGCTATTTCAATGAGCCATTTCAATGCTAAACTCTATGCTAATTCCTTTGTCAAGGGGCGCCTCTGCGGATGTGTATACTTTAACTTAGCTATTTCAATGAGCCATTTCAATGCTAAACTCTATGCTAATTCCTTTGTCAAGGGGCGCCTCTGCGGATGTGTATACTTTAACTTAGCTATTTCAATGAGCCATTTCAGTGCTAAATTCTATGCTAATTCCTTTGTCAAGGGGCACCTCTGCGGATGTGTATACTTTAACTTAGCTATTTCAATGAGCCATTTCAATGCTAAATTCTATGCTAATTCCTTTGTCAAGGGGTACCTCTGCGGATGTGTATACTTTAACTTAGCTATTTCAATGAGCCATTTCAGTGCTAAATTCTATGCCAATTCCTTTGTCAAGGGGCACCTCTGCGGATGTGTATACTTTAACTTAGCTATTTCAATGAGCCATTTCAGTGCTAAATTCTATGCTAATTCCTTTGTCAAGGGGCACCTCTGCGGATGTGTATACTTTAACTTAGCTATTTCAATGAGCCATTTCAATGCTAAACTCTATGCTAATTCCTTTGTCAAGGGGCGCCTCTGCGGATGTGTATACTTTAACTTAGCTATTTCAATGATCCATTTCAATGCTAAATTATTTGCTAATTCCTTTGTCAAAGCCCGTGGTCTTCTTCTTCTCACACAGCTTAAAGGTCGCGATCTAAGCGTGGCTTCTCCCACTCCAGCGCCGTCCTACCAGACGGGTCGCGTCCCCTTCACCTGATGAAGGCCGCTTGCGTTGTGGCCGAAACGTCGCGATTTTTTGTTGTTTTATTTTCACCTACGTGACGACGTTCCGCTGGACGTTCGTACGCGGCCGGCGAGCAAATTGGGGGTTGGGGTGGGACGGGCGGGCGGGGAGGGAGGGAGGGAGGAGGGTGGGTTGTCGTTCACACCGGCGGCGGTGTTGATTGACGGAGATATGGGTCGTAATTACTGGTGTCGCGTGTTTGTGTTGGTGTGTGTGTGTTGGTGTGTGTGTGTTGGTGTGTGTGTGTGCCAGTGTGCGTTAGTGTGTGTGTGTTGGTGTGTGCCAGTGTGCGTTAGTGTGTGTGTGTTGGTGTGTGTGTGTGTGCCAGTGTGCGTTAGTGTGTGTGTGTTGGTGCGTGTGTTGGTGTGTGTGTGTGTGCCAGTGTGCGTTAGTGTGTGTGTGTGTGTGTGTGTTGGTGTGTGTGTGTGCCAGTGTGCGTTAGTGTGTGTGTGTGTTGGTGTGTGTGTGTGCCAGTGTGCGTTAGTGTGTGTGTGTGTTGGTGTGTGTGTGTGCCAGTGTGCGTTAATGTGTGTGTGTGTGTGTGTTTTGGTGTGTTTGTGCGCGCGTGTTAGTGTGTGTGCTAGTGTTGGTGTGTGTGTGCGCGCGTGTTAGTGTGTGTGCGCTAGTGTTGGTGTGTGTGTGTGCGTGCATTGGTGTGTGTGTGCGTGCGTTAGTGTATGTCTGTGTGTGTGTGTGTGTTAGCGGGGAGGGGGGTAGGGTAGCGATTAGCGCGCTGCGCTACGAACCTGGCGACCCGGGTTCGATTCCCGCTCATGGCCAACACACCCAGTGACGATTATTTGGACGGGTCCTGGGCCTCCCCTAGGTCGACTCAGCTTTAAATGAGTACCTGGTGCAATGTGTAGTGAACATCGCCACTGGGGAGACATAGGACCACACAGAAGCAGCAGCAGACTCACACACAGGGACAGCTGCCACTGGGGGTGCCCCCTAGGCTACAGGACCACACAGAAGCAGCAGCAGACTCGCACACAGGGACAGCTGCCACTGGGGGTGCCCCCTAGGCTACAGGACCACACAGAAGCACACACAGGGACAGCTGCCACTGGGGGTGTCCCCTAGGCTACAGCACCACACAGCAGCAGCAGCAGACTCACACACAGGGACAGCTGCCACTGGGGGTGCCCCCTAGGCTACAGGACCACACAGAAGCAGCAGTCTAACACACAGGGACAGCTGCCACTGGGGGTGCCCCCTAGGCTACAGGACCACACAGAAGCAGCAGCAGTCTCACACACAGGGACAGCTGCCACTGGGGGTGCCCCCTAGGCTACAGGACCACACAGAAGCAGCAGCAGTCTCACACACAGGGACAGCTGCCACTGGGGGTGCCCCCTAGGCTATAGGACCACACAGCAGCAGACACACAGGGACAGCTGCCACTGGGGGTGCCCCCTAGGCTATAGGACCACACAGCAGCAGACACACAGGGACAGCTGCCACTGGGGGTGCCCCCTAGGCTACAGCACCACACAGCAGCAGCAGTCTCACACACAGGGACAGCTGCCACTGGGGGTGCCCCCTAGGCTACAGGACCACACAGAAGCACACACAGGGACAGCTGCCACTGGGGGTGTCCCCTAGGCTACAGCACCACTCACACACAGGGACAGCTGCCACTGGGGGTGCCCCCTAGGCTACAGGACCACACAGAAGCAGCAGCAGCAGTTTCACACACACAGGGACAGCCACTCCGTGACCTTTCGTAACCCCCACCCCCTCTGCCACCGTGACCTACCGTGACCCCCCCCCCCCCCGTGACCCCCCCGCGACCTCCACGCGACCTCCACGCGACCTCCACGCGCCCCCCCCCCCCCTCCCGGACTGACCGCGTGACCCGGCGTCTCTCCGCCCAGGCACCCGGACCGCGGCGGCGCCTACGACCCGTACCACGGCGCCAACAGCGGCGCCAGCAGCAGCAGCAGTAGCCGGGGCGGCGGCGGCGGCGGCGGCTACGAGCTGGATTACTACCGGGAGAGCTCGCGCCCGGGACCCTACTACGGTGCCGGCTCCCGGACCGGCGGGGGGCAGCGCTACGATGGGGGGGGGCCCTCCGGCGGGGGTGCGCCGCCGCTGCCCCCGGCCATGGGGGGCGGCGGGGGGCCCGCGCTGCCGCCGCCGCCGCCGCTGGCGCCGCCGCGCTACCGGGACGGTTACCGGGACGACGGCGGAGGCGGCGGAGGCGGCGGAGGCGGCGGCGGAGGCGGCGGAGGCGGTGGAGGCGGTGGAGGCGGCGCGGCCGCGTCCTCTTCGTCGTCTTCCGGCGGCGGCGGCGGCTCGAAGGAGAAGCTGGCGTCGGCGCTGGCGCGGAGCCGGCGCCGGAGGGAGCGCGGCTACCATCACGGGCGCAGCCGCTCGCCGGCACAGCAGCACCAGCACCAGCAGCAGCACCAGCAGCAGCAGCAGCAGCAGCAGCAGAGGCATCACCGGCATCACCACAGCAGACACCGGCACCAGCACCACAATCACCACCACCACCACCCGCGTCAGCAGCAGCAGCAGCAGCAACAGCAGCAGCAGCAGCAGCAACAGCAGCAGCAACAGCAGCAGCAGCAACAGCAGAGGCACCGTCACCACCACCAGCAGCAGCGCCAGCAGCAGCAGCAGCAGCAGCAGCGGGCGGCAAGGCTGTCGCGCTCACGCCACTCCACCACCCGCTCGTGCTCCTCCACCAGCGACAGCAACTCCAGCTCCACGTCCAGCTCGTCAGACAGGTGACGTGCCGGGCGGGGGAGGGGGCGCTAGCGGGCGGGGCGGGGCTTGCGGAGGAGGGGTGGTGTCCAGAGACGCTGAGTCTAGAGACTCAGCGTCTAGAGACTGAGCGTCTAGAGTCTCAGCGTCTAGAGACTCAGCGTCTAGAGACTCAGCGTCTAGAGTCTCAGCGTCTCAGCGTCTAGAGACTCAGCGTCTAGAGTCTCAGCGTCTAGAGTCTCAGCGTCTCAGCGTCTAGAGACTCAGCGTCTAGAGTCTCAGCGTCTCAGCGTCTAGAGACTCAGCGTCTAGAGACTCAGCGTCTAGAGTCTCAGCGTCTAGAGACTCGGCGTCTAGAGACTCGGCGTCTAGAGACTAGGCGTCTAGAGACTCGGCGTCTAGAGACCCGGCGTCTAGAGACTCAGCGTCTAAAGACTCAGCGTCTAGAGACTCAGCGTCTAGAGACTCAGCGTCTAGAGACTCAGCGTCTAGAGACTCAGCGTCTAGAGACTCAGCGTCAGCGTCTAGAGACTCAGCGTCTAGAGTCTCAGCGTCTCAGCGTCTAGAGACTCAGCGTCTAGAGACTCAGCGTCTAGAGTCTCAGCGTCTAGAGTCTCAGCGTCTAGAGACTCAGCGTCTAGAGTCTCAGCGTCTAGAGACTCAGCGTCTAGAGACTAGGCGTCTAGAGACTCAGCGTCTAGAGACCCGGCGTCTAGAGACTCAGCGTCTAAAGACTCAGCGTCTAGAGACTCAGCGTCTAGAGACTCAGGATCTAGAGACTCAGCGTCTAGAGACTCAGCGTCTAGAGACTCAGCGTCTGGAGTCTCAGCGTCTAGAGTCTAGAGACTCAGCATCTAGAGTCTCAGCGTCTGGAGTCTCAGCGTCTAGAGTCTAGAGACTCGGCGTCTAGAGTCTCAGCGTCTAGAGACTCAGCGTCTAGAGACTCAGCGTCTAGAGTCTCAGCGTCTAGAGACTCAGCGTCTAGAGACTCGGCGTCTAGAGACTCAGCGTCTAGAGACTCAGCGTCTAGAGACTCAGCGTCTGGAGACTCAGCGTCTAGAGACTCAGCGTCTAGAGACTCGGCGTCTAGAGACTCGGCGTCTAGAGACTCGGCATCTAGAGTCTCAGCGTCTAGAGACTCAGCATCTAGAGACTCAGCGTCTGGAGACTCAGCGTCTAGAGACTCGGCGTCTAGAGTCTCAGCGTCTAGAGACTCTAGACTCTAGAGACTCAGCGTCTAGAGTCTCAGCGTCTAGAGACTCAGCGTCTAGAGTCTCAGCGTCTAGAGACTCAGCGTCTAGAGTCTCAGCGTCTAGACACTCAGCGTCTAGAGCAGGGGTCGGGAACCTTTTTGACTAAGAGAGCCATGAAAGCAAAAAATTTGGAAATTTATTTCAGTGAGAGCCATATAATATATTTTAAAAGTGAATTCAACTAAATGTCAGTATAATAAGCCTCTGAATTTATTCTTTTAAATAATGTTGTTATAACACTCACCATTAATGCGACTTCTGGTGCTGCATGGATTTGCTGATGTCTTTGTAGTCGGGTTGGTACTTGGTGAGGTTAAGCTTCATGCAAGCGTTGAGGCTTTCATCCGTTAAACGTGATCGTAGGTTGGACTTGATGTTTTTAAGATGTGAGAATGACTGCTCACATGCGTACGTAGATCCAAACATGGTCAATACAGCAATACTCACACGCTGCAGTGTGTGGTATGTGACAGGAAGCGCGTTCCAAGTTTTGAGAATCAGCTGGTCTTCGGGTTGGAGTTTTTTCATTTCTGTCCACATGTGCTTGCTCGCCAACTCCGCTTTCTGTCGTGTGATTCTTTCCAAATCTTCATTCAGTGACTTGAACTTATTCACCCACATGTCTGAGGCCTTCAGGTCAGCCACTTCTGCTTCAAAATCTCTGACGGAGACACCAGGGATGTAATTCAGGTCGGCTGTGTTCAGTGAACACTCGTTTGGATGGGTGATGAACTTAAAAAGACGAGTGTGCTCACGAAATTCTCCAAAGCGTGCTTTGAAGGACTGTAGGAGACTGGATGTGCAGCCAGCTAGCTGGTGGAGATCAAGGTTTTGAATGGGCTCACTTGCTGTGCATGCATCTTTAAATTGGCTCAGTTTTTCAAAATGTAGTAAACGACCTGTTTCAAGATCCGTGATGAAAAGCTCCAGCTTGTTTTCAAAAGCAAATACAGCTTGTTGAAGGGATAACACTGTATTTCCAATGCCTTGCATTTTCACGTTGAGCTGGTTCAGATGTTCAGTCAGATCTACGAGATAGTAAAACTTGAGGAGCCACTCGGTGTCGGCTAGCTCAGGATGCCCGACGCCTTTCATTTCAAGGAAAGTCCGGATTTCGTTCAGGCAAGCCGCAAAACGGCTAAGCACCTTCCCTCTTGACAACCAACGCACATTGCTGTGCAAAAGCAGACCAGGATAGTTATTTACAACTTCATCCAGCAGTGTTTTAAACTGGCGATCATTTAAGGCTCGGGCAACAATAAAGTTGATCACACGAATGACCAGCGACATCACTTCGCCAAACTGCCTGTCACACATCTGAGCACAAAGTGCCTCCTGGTGTATAATGCAATGGAAACTTAGGATGGGTCTATTTTCATGTTCACCGAGAAGCGCCACAAATCCTTTGTTTTTCCCCACCATACACGGAGCACCATCAGTACACACTGAGAGAAGTTTATCCATAGGTAGACTTTTTTCTTGAGCAAACTCCATGAAAGACTTGAATAAATCCTCACCTCTTGTGGACCCTTTTAATGGCAGAACAGCAAGACTTTCTTCGCGCAGTGTGTCACCAACAGCATATCTTGCAATCACGCTGAACTGCGACAAATGGCTCGCGTCTGTTGACTCATCCAAAGCCAGAGAAAAGAACGGCGCTGCATTTATGTCCTTCACTTGCGTTTCCTCCACTTTGTTTGCCATCACGATGGTACGATCATGAACAGTTCTTGCCGACAGAGGCATGTCTTGTATCCGTTTGATTATCTTGTCTTTGTTCGGAAGATCATCAAAAAGTTCATTGGCTACATCCAGCATGAACGTTTTAGCATACTCGCCATCTGTGAATGGTTTTCCGTTCCTCACTATTGCTAAAGAACCAGCAAAGCTAGCCGAATTATAGTCACCTTGCCGGGTCCATACGCGGAGTTGCTGCTGGCTAGCTTGCACCCTGCTCAGAAGCTCTTGGCACGCTTTCTTTCTGCTGTCTCCCGCAGGGTATTTTGATGCAAAGGTAGCGTGGCGCGTGTCGAAGTGCCGCTTTACATTCGACCGTTTCAACGATGTAATTTTGTCATTGCAAATTAGACACACCGCAGAACCCGCTCTCTCCACAAAGGCGAATTCTTCGGTCCATTCGTCCTGAAATGTACGATACTCGTCGTCTTTTTTTCTTTTCGCCATCTTCTTCGTCGAAGGGTTAGCTTTGAGCTAATGACCGAGCAGACGCAGTCTCAGACTGATTCAAAAGGGGGCGTTTACCTGTTTTACCCAGCAACGGCAAACGTAGGCCAGTATCATCCAATTAAAATAATGGACAATTGCTCCTGCAGCCCTGAACAGGACATGCGCAGTGAAAAATCGATGGATGGATTAAAACAAGTGAGAATATTTTGTTTTATCTGCGAGCCATATGCAATCATCAAAAGAGCCACATCTGGCTCGCGAGCCATAGGTTCCCGACCCCTGGTCTAGAGACTCAGCGTCTAGAGTCTCAGCGTCTAGAGACTCAGCGTCTAGAGACTCAGCGTCTAGAGACTCAGCGTCTAGAGTCTCAGCGTCTAGAGACTCAACGTCTAGAGACTCGGCGTCTAGAGACTCAGCGTCTAGAGACCCGGCGTCTAGAGACTCAGCGTCTAGAGACTCAGCGTCTAGAGTCTCAGCGTCTAGCGTCTAGAGACTCAGCGTCTAGAGACCCGGCGTCTAGAGACTCGGCGTCTAGAGACTCAGCGTCTAGAGTCTCAGCGTCTAGAGACTCAGCGTCTAGAGTCTCAGCGTCTAGAGACTCAGCGTCTGGAGACTCAGCGTCTAGAGACTCGGCATTTAGAGTCTCAGCGTCTAGAGACTCAGCGTCTAGAGACTCAGTGTCTAGAGACTCAGCGTCTAGAGACTCAGCGTCTAGAGACTCAGCGTCTAGAGACTCAGCGTCTAGAGACTCAGCGTCTAGAGTCTCAGCGTCTAGCGTCTAGAGACTCAGCGTCTAGAGACCCGGCGTCTAGAGACTCGGCGTCTAGAGACTCGGCGTCTAGAGTCTCAGCGTCTAGAGACTCAGCGTCTAGAGTCTCAGCGTCTAGAGACTCAGCGTCTGGAGACTCAGCGTCTAGAGACTCGGCATTTAGAGTCTCAGCGTCTAGAGACTCAGCGTCTAGAGACTCAGTGTCTAGAGACTCAGCGTCAGCGTCTAGAGACTCAGCGTCTAGAGACTCAGCGTCTAGAGACCCGGCGTCTAGAGACTCAGCGTCTAGAGTCTTAGCGTCTAGAGACTCAGCGTCTAGAGACTCAGCGTCTAGAGACTCAGCGTCTAGAGTCTCAGCGTCTAGAGACTCAGCGTCTGGAGACTCAGCGTCTAGAGTCTCAGCGTCTAGAGTCTCAGCGTCTAGAGACTCAGCGTCTAGAGACTCAGGATCTAGAGACTCAGCGTCTAGAGACTCAGCGTCTAGAGACTCAGGATCTAGAGACTCAGCGTCTAGAGACTCAGCGTCTAGAGACTCAGGATCTAGAGACTCAGCGTCTAGAGACTCAGTGTCTAGAGACCCGGCGTCTAGAGACTCAGGATCTAGAGACTCAGCGTCTAGAGACTCAGCGTCTAGAGACTCAGCGTCTAGAGACTCAGCGTCTAGAGACTCAGCGTCTAGAGACTCAGCGTCTAGAGACTCAGGATCTAGAGACTCAGCGTCTAGAGACTCAGCGTCTAGAGACTCAGCGTCTAGAGACTCAGGATCTAGAGACTCAGCGTCTAGAGACTCAGCGTCTAGAGACTCAGGATCTAGAGACTCAGCGTCTAGAGACTCAGCGTCTAGAGACTCAGGATCTAGAGACTCAGCGTCTAGAGACTCAGCGTCTAGAGACTCAGGATCTAGAGACTCAGCGTCTAGAGACTCAGCGTCTAGAGACTCAGGATCTAGAGACTCAGCGTCTAGAGACTCAGTGTCTAGAGACCCGGCGTCTAGAGACTCAGGATCTAGAGACTCAGCGTCTAGAGACTCAGCGTCTAGAGACTCAGCGTCTAGAGACTCAGCGTCTAGAGACTCAGCGTCTAGAGACTCAGGATCTAGAGACTCAGCGTCTAGAGACTCAGCGTCTAGAGACTCAGGATCTAGAGACTCAGCGTCTAGAGACTCAGCGTCTAGAGACTCAGGATCTAGAGACTCAGCGTCTAGAGACTCAGCGTCTAGAGACTCAGGATCTAGAGACTCAGCGTCTAGAGACTCAGTGTCTAGAGACCCGGCGTCTAGAGACTCAGGATCTAGAGACTCAGCGTCTAGAGACTCAGCGTCTAGAGACTCAGCGTCTAGAGACTCAGCGTCTAGAGTCTCAGCGTCTAGAGACTCAGCGTCTAGAGACTCAGCGTCTAGAGACTCAGCGTCTAGAGACTCAGCGTCTAGAGACTCAGCGTCTAGAGTCTCAGCGTCTAGAGACTCAGCGTCTAGAGTCTCAGCGTCTAGAGTCTCAGCGTCTAGAGACTCAGCGTCTAGAGACTCGGCGTCTAGAGACTCAGCGTCTAGAGACTCAGCGTCTAGAGTCTCAGCGTCTAGAGACTCAGCGTCTAGAGACTCAGCGTCTAGAGTCTCAGTGTCAGCGTCTAGAGACTCAGCGTCTAGAGACTCAGCGTCTAGAGACTCAGCGTCTAGAGTCTCAGCGTCAGCGTCTAGAGACTCAGCGTCTAGAGACTCAGCGTCTAGAGACTCAGCGTCTAGAGACTCAGCGTCTAGAGACTCAGCGTCTAGAGACTCAGCGTCTAGAGACTCAGCGTCTAGAGACTCAGCGTCTAGAGACTCAGCGTCTAGAGTCTCAGCGTCTAGAGACTCAGCGTCTAGAGACTCAGCGTCTAGAGACTCAGCGTCTAGAGACTCAGCGTCTAGAGTCTCAGTGTCAGCGTCTACAGACTCAGCGTCTAGAGACTCAGCGTCTAGAGACTCGGCGTCTAGAGACTCAGCGTCTAGAGTCTCAGCGTCAGCGTCTAGGGACTCAGCGTCTAGAGAGTCAGCGTCTAGAGTCTCAGTGTCAGCGTCTAGAGACTCAGCGTCTAGAGACTCAGCGTCTCAGTGTCTAGAGACTCAGCATCTAGAGACTCAGCGTCTAGAGACTCAGCGTCTAGAGTCTCAGCGTCAGCGTCTAGAGACTCAGCGTCTAGAGACTCAGCGTCTAGAGTCTCAGAGTCTAGAGACTCAGCGTCTAGAGACTCAGCGTCTAGAGACTCAGCGTCTAGAGACTCAGCGTCTAGAGTCTCAGCGTCTAGAGACTCAGTGTCTAGAGACTCAGCGTCTAGAGACTCAGCGTCTAGAGTCTCAGCGTCTAGAGACTCAGCGTCTAGAGACTCAGCGTCTAGAGACTCGGCGTCTAGAGACCCGGCGTCTAGAGACCCGGCGTCTAGAGACTCAGCGTCTAGAGACTCAGCGTCTAGAGACTCAGCGTCTAGAGACTCAGCGTCTAGAGACTCAGCGTCTAGAGACTCAGCGTCTAGAGTCTCAGCGTCTAGAGTCTCAGCGTCTAGAGACTCAGCGTCTAGAGACTCAGCGTCTAGAGACTCAGCGTCTAGAGTCTCAGCGTCTAGAGACTCAGCGTCAGCGTCTAGAGACTCGGCGTGTGGAGAGTGTCGGAGTCTAGAGACTCAGCGTCTAGAGTCTCAGCGTCTAGAGACTCAGCGTCTAGAGACTCAGCGTCTAGAGACTCAGCCTCTCAGCGTCTAGAGACTCAGCGTCTAGAGACCCGGCGTCTAGAGACTCAGTGTCTAGAGACTCAGCGTCTAGAGACTCAGCCTCTCAGCGTCTAGAGTCTCAGCGTCTAGAGACCTGGCGTCTAGAGACTCAGTGTCTAGAGTCTCAGCGTCTAGAGACTGAGCGTCTAGAGACTCAGCGTCTAGAGACTCAGCGTCTAGAGACTCAGCGTCTAGAGACTCAGCGTCAGCGTCTAGAGACTCATCGTCTAGAGACTCAGCGTCTAGAGACTCAGCGTCTAGAGTCTCAGCGTCTAGCGTCTAGAGATTCAGCGTCTAGAGACTCAGCGTCTAGAGACTCAGCATCTAGAGTCTCAGCGTCTAGAGACTCAGCGTCTAGAGACTCAGCGTCTAGAGACTCAGCGTCTAGAGACTCAGGATCTAGAGACTCAGCGTCTAGAGACTCAGTGTCTAGAGACCCGGCGTCTAGAGACTCAGGATCTAGAGACTCAGCGTCTAGAGACTCAGCGTCTAGAGACTCAGCGTCTAGAGTCTCAGCGTCTAGAGACTCAGCGTCTAGAGACTCAGCGTCTAGAGACTCAGCGTCTAGAGACTCAGCGTCTAGAGTCTCAGCGTCTAGAGACTCAGCGTCTAGAGTCTCAGCGTCTAGAGTCTCAGCGTCTAGAGACTCAGCGTCTAGAGACTCGGCGTCTAGAGACTCAGTGTCTAGAGACTCAGCGTCTAGAGTCTCAGCGTCTAGAGACTCAGCGTCTAGAGACTCAGCGTCTAGAGTCTCAGTGTCAGCGTCTAGAGACTCAGCGTCTAGAGACTCAGCGTCTAGAGACTCAGCGTCTAGAGTCTCAGCGTCAGCGTCTAGAGACTCAGCGTCTAGAGACTCAGCGTCTAGAGTCTCAGCGTCTAGAGACTCAGCGTCTAGAGACTCAGTGTCTAGAGACTCAGCGTCTAGAGACTCAGCGTCTAGAGTCTCAGTGTCAGCGTCTAGAGACTCAGCGTCTCAGTGTCTAGAGACTCAGCGTCTAGAGACTCAGCGTCTAGAGACTCAGCGTCTAGAGTCTCAGCGTCAGCGTCTAGAGACTCAGCGTCTAGAGAGTCAGCGTCTAGAGTCTCAGTGTCAGCGTCTAGAGACTCAGCGTCTAGAGACTCAGCGTCTCAGTGTCTAGAGACTCAGCGTCTAGAGACTCAGCGTCTAGAGACTCAGCGTCTAGAGTCTCAGCGTCAGCGTCTAGAGACTCAGCGTCTAGAGACTCAGCGTCTAGAGTCTCAGCGTCTAGAGACTCAGCGTCTAGAGACTCAGCGTCTAGAGACTCAGCGTCTAGAGATTCAGCGTCTAGAGACTCAGCGTCTAGAGTCTCAGTGTCTAGAGACTCAGTGTCTAGAGACTCAGCGTCTAGAGACTCAGCGTCTAGAGACTCAGCGTCTAGAGTCTCAGCGTCTAGAGACTCAGCGTCTAGAGACTCAGCGTCTAGAGACTCAGCGTCTAGAGACCCGGCGTCTAGAGACTCAGCGTCTAGAGACTCAGCGTCTAGAGTCTCAGCGTCTAGAGACTCAGCGTCTAGAGACTCAGCGTCTAGAGACTCAGCGTCTAGAGTCTCAGCGTCTAGAGACTCAGCCTCTCAGCGTCTAGAGACTCAGCGTCTAGAGACCCGGCGTCTAGAGACTCAGTGTCTAGAGACTCAGCGTCTAGAGACTCAGCCTCTCAGCGTCTAGAGTCTCAGCGTCTAGAGACCTGGCGTCTAGAGACTCAGTGTCTAGAGTCTCAGCGTCTAGAGACTGAGTGTCTAGAGACTCAGCGTCTAGAGACTCAGGATCTAGAGACTCAGCGTCTAGAGACTCAGCGTCTAGAGACCTGGCGTCTAGAGACTCAGTGTCTAGAGTCTCAGCGTCTAGAGACTGAGCGTCTAGAGACTCAGCGTCTAGAGACTCAGCGTCTAGAGACTCAGCGTCTAGAGTCTCAGCGTCTAGAGACTCAGCGTCTAGAGACTCAGCGTCTAGAGACTCAGCGTCTAGAGTCTCAGCGTCTAGAGACTCAGCCTCTCAGCGTCTAGAGACTCAGCGTCTAGAGACCCGGCGTCTAGAGACTCAGTGTCTAGAGACTCAGCGTCTAGAGACTCAGCCTCTCAGCGTCTAGAGTCTCAGCGTCTAGAGACCTGGCGTCTAGAGACTCAGTGTCTAGAGTCTCAGCGTCTAGAGACTGAGCGTCTAGAGACTCAGCGTCTAGAGACTCAGCGTCTAGAGACTCAGCGTCTAGAGACTCAGCGTCTAGAGACTCAGCGTCAGCGTCTAGAGACTCATCGTCTAGAGACTCAGCGTCTAGAGACTCAGCGTCTAGAGTCTCAGCGTCTAGCGTCTAGAGACTCAGCGTCTAGAGACTGAGCGTCTAGAGACTCAGGATCTAGAGACTCAGCGTCTAGAGACTCAGGATCTAGAGACTCAGCGTCTAGAGACTCAGCGTCTAGAGACCTGGCGTCTAGAGACTCAGTGTCTAGAGTCTCAGCGTCTAGAGACTGAGCGTCTAGGGACTCAGCGTCTAGAGACTCAGCGTCTAGAGTCTCAGCGTCTAGAGACTCAGCGTCTAGAGACTCAGCGTCTAGAGACTCAGCGTCTAGAGTCTCAGCGTCTAGAGACTCAGCCTCTCAGCATCTAGAGACTCAGCGTCTAGAGACCCGGCGTCTAGAGACTCAGTGTCTAGAGTCTCAGCGTCTAGAGACTGAGCGTCTAGAGACTCAGCGTCTAGAGACTCAGCGTCTAGAGACTCAGCGTCTAGAGACTCAGCGTCTAGAGTCTCAGCGTCTAGCGTCTAGAGACTCAGCGTCTAGAGACTCAGGATCTAGAGACTCAGCGTCTAGAGACTCAGCGTCTAGAGACTCAGGATCTAGAGACTCAGCGTCTAGAGACTCAGTGTCTAGAGACCCGGCGTCTAGAGACTCAGGATCTAGAGACTCAGCGTCTAGAGACTCAGCGTCTAGAGACTCAGCGTCTAGAGACTCAGCGTCTAGAGACTCAGCGTCTAGAGACTCAGCGTCTAGAGACTCAGCGTCTAGAGACTCAGGATCTAGAGACTCAGCGTCTAGAGACTCAGCGTCTAGAGACTCAGCGTCTAGAGACTCAGGATCTAGAGACTCAGCGTCTAGAGACTCAGCGTCTAGAGACTCAGGATCTAGAGACTCAGCGTCTAGAGACTCAGCGTCTAGAGACTCAGGATCTAGAGACTCAGCGTCTAGAGACTCAGCGTCTAGAGACTCAGGATCTAGAGACTCAGCGTCTAGAGACTCAGCGTCTAGAGACTCAGGATCTAGAGACTCAGCGTCTAGAGACTCAGTGTCTAGAGACCCGGCGTCTAGAGACTCAGGATCTAGAGACTCAGCGTCTAGAGACTCAGCGTCTAGAGACTCAGCGTCTAGAGACTCAGCGTCTAGAGACTCAGCGTCTAGAGACTCAGGATCTAGAGACTCAGCGTCTAGAGACTCAGCGTCTAGAGACTCAGGATCTAGAGACTCAGCGTCTAGAGACTCAGCGTCTAGAGACTCAGGATCTGGAGACTCAGCGTCTAGAGACTCAGCGTCTAGAGACTCAGGATCTGGAGACTCAGCGTCTAGAGACTCAGCGTCTAGAGACTCAGGATCTAGAGACTCAGCGTCTAGAGACTCAGTGTCTAGAGACCCGGCGTCTAGAGACTCAGGATCTAGAGACTCAGCGTCTAGAGACTCAGCGTCTAGAGACTCAGCGTCTAGAGACTCAGCGTCTAGAGTCTCAGCGTCTAGAGACTCAGCGTCTAGAGACTCAGCGTCTAGAGACTCAGCGTCTAGAGACTCAGCGTCTAGAGACTCAGCGTCTAGAGTCTCAGCGTCTAGAGACTCAGCGTCTAGAGTCTCAGCGTCTAGAGTCTCAGCGTCTAGAGACTCAGCGTCTAGAGACTCGGCGTCTAGAGACTCAGCGTCTAGAGACTCAGCGTCTAGAGTCTCAGTGTCAGCGTCTAGAGACTCAGCGTCTAGAGACTCAGCGTCTAGAGACTCAGCGTCTAGAGTCTCAGCGTCAGCGTCTAGAGACTCAGCGTCTAGAGACTCAGCGTCTAGAGACTCAGCGTCTAGAGACTCAGCGTCTAGAGACTCAGCGTCTAGAGACTCAGCGTCTAGAGACTCAGCGTCTAGAGACTCAGCGTCTAGAGTCTCAGCGTCTAGAGACTCAGTGTCTAGAGACTCAGCGTCTAGAGACTCAGCGTCTAGAGACTCAGCGTCTAGAGTCTCAGTGTCAGCGTCTACAGACTCAGCGTCTAGAGACTCAGCGTCTCAGTGTCTAGAGACTCAGCGTCTAGAGACTCGGCGTCTAGAGACTCAGCGTCTAGAGTCTCAGCGTCAGCGTCTAGGGACTCAGCGTCTAGAGAGTCAGCGTCTAGAGTCTCAGTGTCAGCGTCTAGAGACTCAGCGTCTAGAGACTCAGCGTCTCAGTGTCTAGAGACTCAGCGTCTAGAGACTCAGCGTCTAGAGTCTCAGCGTCAGCGTCTAGAGACTCAGCGTCTAGAGACTCAGCGTCTAGAGTCTCAGAGTCTAGAGACTCAGCGTCTAGAGACTCAGCGTCTAGAGACTCAGCGTCTAGAGACTCAGCGTCTAGAGTCTCAGCGTCTAGAGACTCAGTGTCTAGAGACTCAGCGTCTAGAGACTCAGCGTCTAGAGTCTCAGCGTCTAGAGACTCAGCGTCTAGAGACTCAGCGTCTAGAGACTCGGCGTCTAGAGACCCGGCGTCTAGAGACCCGGCGTCTAGAGACTCAGCGTCTAGAGACTCAGCGTCTAGAGACTCAGCGTCTAGAGACTCAGCGTCTAGAGACTCAGCGTCTAGAGACTCAGCGTCTAGAGTCTCAGCGTCTAGAGTCTCAGCGTCTAGAGACTCAGCGTCTAGAGACTCAGCGTCTAGAGTCTCAGCGTCTAGAGACTCAGCGTCAGCGTCTAGAGACTCGGCGTGTGGAGAGTGTCGGAGTCTAGAGACTCAGCGTCTAGAGTCTCAGCGTCTAGAGACTCAGCGTCTAGAGACTCAGCGTCTAGAGACTCAGCCTCTCAGCGTCTAGAGACTCAGCGTCTAGAGACCCGGCGTCTAGAGACTCAGTGTCTAGAGACTCAGCGTCTAGAGACTCAGCCTCTCAGCGTCTAGAGTCTCAGCGTCTAGAGACCTGGCGTCTAGAGACTCAGCGTCTAGAGACTCAGGATCTAGAGACTCAGCGTCTAGAGACTCAGTGTCTAGAGACCCGGCGTCTAGAGACTCAGGATCTAGAGACTCAGCGTCTAGAGACTCAGCGTCTAGAGACTCAGCGTCTAGAGACTCAGCGTCTAGAGACTCAGCGTCTAGAGACTCAGCGTCTAGAGACTCAGCGTCTAGAGACTCAGGATCTAGAGACTCAGCGTCTAGAGACTCAGCGTCTAGAGACTCAGCGTCTAGAGACTCAGGATCTAGAGACTCAGCGTCTAGAGACTCAGCGTCTAGAGACTCAGGATCTAGAGACTCAGCGTCTAGAGACTCAGCGTCTAGAGACTCAGGATCTAGAGACTCAGCGTCTAGAGACTCAGCGTCTAGAGACTCAGGATCTAGAGACTCAGCGTCTAGAGACTCAGCGTCTAGAGACTCAGGATCTAGAGACTCAGCGTCTAGAGACTCAGTGTCTAGAGACCCGGCGTCTAGAGACTCAGGATCTAGAGACTCAGCGTCTAGAGACTCAGCGTCTAGAGACTCAGCGTCTAGAGACTCAGCGTCTAGAGACTCAGCGTCTAGAGACTCAGGATCTAGAGACTCAGCGTCTAGAGACTCAGCGTCTAGAGACTCAGGATCTAGAGACTCAGCGTCTAGAGACTCAGCGTCTAGAGACTCAGGATCTGGAGACTCAGCGTCTAGAGACTCAGCGTCTAGAGACTCAGGATCTAGAGACTCAGCGTCTAGAGACTCAGTGTCTAGAGACCCGGCGTCTAGAGACTCAGGATCTAGAGACTCAGCGTCTAGAGACTCAGCGTCTAGAGACTCAGCGTCTAGAGACTCAGCGTCTAGAGTCTCAGCGTCTAGAGACTCAGCGTCTAGAGACTCAGCGTCTAGAGACTCAGCGTCTAGAGACTCAGCGTCTAGAGACTCAGCGTCTAGAGTCTCAGCGTCTAGAGACTCAGCGTCTAGAGTCTCAGCGTCTAGAGTCTCAGCGTCTAGAGACTCAGCGTCTAGAGACTCGGCGTCTAGAGACTCAGCGTCTAGAGACTCAGCGTCTAGAGTCTCAGTGTCAGCGTCTAGAGACTCAGCGTCTAGAGACTCAGCGTCTAGAGACTCAGCGTCTAGAGTCTCAGCGTCAGCGTCTAGAGACTCAGCGTCTAGAGACTCAGCGTCTAGAGACTCAGCGTCTAGAGACTCAGCGTCTAGAGACTCAGCGTCTAGAGACTCAGCGTCTAGAGACTCAGCGTCTAGAGACTCAGCGTCTAGAGTCTCAGCGTCTAGAGACTCAGTGTCTAGAGACTCAGCGTCTAGAGACTCAGCGTCTAGAGACTCAGCGTCTAGAGTCTCAGTGTCAGCGTCTACAGACTCAGCGTCTAGAGACTCAGCGTCTCAGTGTCTAGAGACTCAGCGTCTAGAGACTCGGCGTCTAGAGACTCAGCGTCTAGAGTCTCAGCGTCAGCGTCTAGGGACTCAGCGTCTAGAGAGTCAGCGTCTAGAGTCTCAGTGTCAGCGTCTAGAGACTCAGCGTCTAGAGACTCAGCGTCTCAGTGTCTAGAGACTCAGCGTCTAGAGACTCAGCGTCTAGAGTCTCAGCGTCAGCGTCTAGAGACTCAGCGTCTAGAGACTCAGCGTCTAGAGTCTCAGAGTCTAGAGACTCAGCGTCTAGAGACTCAGCGTCTAGAGACTCAGCGTCTAGAGACTCAGCGTCTAGAGTCTCAGCGTCTAGAGACTCAGTGTCTAGAGACTCAGCGTCTAGAGACTCAGCGTCTAGAGTCTCAGCGTCTAGAGACTCAGCGTCTAGAGACTCAGCGTCTAGAGACTCGGCGTCTAGAGACCCGGCGTCTAGAGACCCGGCGTCTAGAGACTCAGCGTCTAGAGACTCAGCGTCTAGAGACTCAGCGTCTAGAGACTCAGCGTCTAGAGACTCAGCGTCTAGAGACTCAGCGTCTAGAGTCTCAGCGTCTAGAGTCTCAGCGTCTAGAGACTCAGCGTCTAGAGACTCAGCGTCTAGAGTCTCAGCGTCTAGAGACTCAGCGTCAGCGTCTAGAGACTCGGCGTGTGGAGAGTGTCGGAGTCTAGAGACTCAGCGTCTAGAGTCTCAGCGTCTAGAGACTCAGCGTCTAGAGACTCAGCGTCTAGAGACTCAGCCTCTCAGCGTCTAGAGACTCAGCGTCTAGAGACCCGGCGTCTAGAGACTCAGTGTCTAGAGACTCAGCGTCTAGAGACTCAGCCTCTCAGCGTCTAGAGTCTCAGCGTCTAGAGACCTGGCGTCTAGAGACTCAGTGTCTAGAGTCTCAGCGTCTAGAGACTGAGCGTCTAGAGACTCAGCGTCTAGAGACTCAGCGTCTAGAGACTCAGCGTCTAGAGACTCAGCGTCAGCGTCTAGAGACTCATCGTCTAGAGACTCAGCGTCTAGAGACTCAGCGTCTAGAGTCTCAGCGTCTAGCGTCTAGAGATTCAGCGTCTAGAGACTCAGCGTCTAGAGACTCAGCATCTAGAGTCTCAGCGTCTAGAGACTCAGCGTCTAGAGACTCAGCGTCTAGAGACTCAGCGTCTAGAGACTCAGGATCTAGAGACTCAGCGTCTAGAGACTCAGTGTCTAGAGACCCGGCGTCTAGAGACTCAGGATCTAGAGACTCAGCGTCTAGAGACTCAGCGTCTAGAGACTCAGCGTCTAGAGTCTCAGCGTCTAGAGACTCAGCGTCTAGAGACTCAGCGTCTAGAGACTCAGCGTCTAGAGTCTCAGCGTCTAGAGACTCAGCGTCTAGAGTCTCAGCGTCTAGAGTCTCAGCGTCTAGAGACTCAGCGTCTAGAGACTCGGCGTCTAGAGACTCAGTGTCTAGAGACTCAGCGTCTAGAGTCTCAGCGTCTAGAGACTCAGCGTCTAGAGACTCAGCGTCTAGAGTCTCAGTGTCAGCGTCTAGAGACTCAGCGTCTAGAGACTCAGCGTCTAGAGACTCAGCGTCTAGAGACTCAGCGTCTAGAGTCTCAGCGTCAGCGTCTAGAGACTCAGCGTCTAGAGACTCAGCGTCTAGAGTCTCAGCGTCTAGAGACTCAGCGTCTAGAGACTCAGTGTCTAGAGACTCAGCGTCTAGAGACTCAGCGTCTAGAGTCTCAGTGTCAGCGTCTAGAGACTCAGCGTCTCAGTGTCTAGAGACTCAGCGTCTAGAGACTCAGCGTCTAGAGACTCAGCGTCTAGAGTCTCAGCGTCAGCGTCTAGAGACTCAGCGTCTAGAGAGTCAGCGTCTAGAGTCTCAGTGTCAGCGTCTAGAGACTCAGCGTCTAGAGACTCAGCGTCTCAGTGTCTAGAGACTCAGCGTCTAGAGACTCAGCGTCTAGAGACTCAGCGTCTAGAGTCTCAGCGTCAGCGTCTAGAGACTCAGCGTCTAGAGACTCAGCGTCTAGAGTCTCAGCGTCTAGAGACTCAGCGTCTAGAGACTCAGCGTCTAGAGACTCAGCGTCTAGAGATTCAGCGTCTAGAGACTCAGCGTCTAGAGTCTCAGTGTCTAGAGACTCAGTGTCTAGAGACTCAGCGTCTAGAGACTCAGCGTCTAGAGACTCAGCGTCTAGAGTCTCAGCGTCTAGAGACTCAGCGTCTAGAGACTCAGCGTCTAGAGACTCAGCGTCTAGAGACCCGGCGTCTAGAGACTCAGCGTCTAGAGACTCAGCGTCTAGAGTCTCAGCGTCTAGAGACTCAGCGTCTAGAGACTCAGCGTCTAGAGACTCAGCGTCTAGAGTCTCAGCGTCTAGAGACTCAGCCTCTCAGCGTCTAGAGACTCAGCGTCTAGAGACCCGGCGTCTAGAGACTCAGTGTCTAGAGACTCAGCGTCTAGAGACTCAGCCTCTCAGCGTCTAGAGTCTCAGCGTCTAGAGACCTGGCGTCTAGAGACTCAGTGTCTAGAGTCTCAGCGTCTAGAGACTGAGTGTCTAGAGACTCAGCGTCTAGAGACTCAGGATCTAGAGACTCAGCGTCTAGAGACTCAGCGTCTAGAGACCTGGCGTCTAGAGACTCAGTGTCTAGAGTCTCAGCGTCTAGAGACTGAGCGTCTAGAGACTCAGCGTCTAGAGACTCAGCGTCTAGAGACTCAGCGTCTAGAGTCTCAGCGTCTAGAGACTCAGCGTCTAGAGACTCAGCGTCTAGAGACTCAGCGTCTAGAGTCTCAGCGTCTAGAGACTCAGCCTCTCAGCGTCTAGAGACTCAGCGTCTAGAGACCCGGCGTCTAGAGACTCAGTGTCTAGAGACTCAGCGTCTAGAGACTCAGCCTCTCAGCGTCTAGAGTCTCAGCGTCTAGAGACCTGGCGTCTAGAGACTCAGTGTCTAGAGTCTCAGCGTCTAGAGACTGAGCGTCTAGAGACTCAGCGTCTAGAGACTCAGCGTCTAGAGACTCAGCGTCTAGAGACTCAGCGTCTAGAGACTCAGCGTCAGCGTCTAGAGACTCATCGTCTAGAGACTCAGCGTCTAGAGACTCAGCGTCTAGAGTCTCAGCGTCTAGCGTCTAGAGACTCAGCGTCTAGAGACTGAGCGTCTAGAGACTCAGGATCTAGAGACTCAGCGTCTAGAGACTCAGGATCTAGAGACTCAGCGTCTAGAGACTCAGCGTCTAGAGACCTGGCGTCTAGAGACTCAGTGTCTAGAGTCTCAGCGTCTAGAGACTGAGCGTCTAGGGACTCAGCGTCTAGAGACTCGGCGTCTAGAGACTCAGCGTCTAGAGTCTCAGCGTCTAGAGACTCAGCGTCTAGAGACTCAGCGTCTAGAGACTCAGCGTCTAGAGTCTCAGCGTCTAGAGACTCAGCGTCTAGAGACTCAGCGTCTAGAGACTCAGCGTCTAGAGTCTCAGCGTCTAGAGACTCAGCCTCTCAGCATCTAGAGACTCAGCGTCTAGAGACCCGGCGTCTAGAGACTCAGTGTCTAGAGTCTCAGCGTCTAGAGACTGAGCGTCTAGAGACTCAGCGTCTAGAGACTCAGCGTCTAGAGACTCAGCGTCTAGAGACTCAGCGTCTAGAGTCTCAGCGTCTAGCGTCTAGAGACTCAGCGTCTAGAGACTCAGCGTCTAGAGACTCAGCGTCTAGAGTCTCAGCGTCTAGAGACTCAGCGTCTAGAGACTCAGCGTCTAGAGTCTCAGCGTCTAGAGACTCAGCGTCTAGAGACTCAGCGTCAGCGTCTAGAGACTCAGCGTCTAGAGACTCAGCGTCTAGAGACTCAGAGTCTCAGCGTCTAGAGACTCAGCGTCTAGAGTCTCAGCGTCTAGAGACTCAGCGTCAGCTTCTAGAGACCCAGCGTCTAGAGACTCAGCGTCAGCGTCTAGAGACTCAGTGTCTAGAGACTCAGCGTCTAGAGACTCAGCGTCTCAGCGTCTAGAGACTCAGCGTCTAGAGACTCAGCGTCAGCGTCTAGAGTCTCAGCGTCTAGAGACTCAGCGTCTCAGCGTCTAGAGTCTCGGCGTGTGGAGAGTGTCGGGAGTCTACAAGCCCGCCTGGCTGCACCACACCAGTGTAGCGAGTGAGCCTCTGCCAACTCACGATCCTCCCTCCCCTCCTCTCCCCTCAGCGACAGCAGCAGCTCGTCCAGCGACGTGTCGCCCGCCCGCTCCGTGCCGTCGGCCGCCGTGGCCGCGCCTCTTCCGGCGCCGGCGCTGCCGGCGCTGCCGGCGCTGCCGCCGCCGCCGCCGCCGCTGCCGGCGGCTCCGCTGGGGCTGGGCGCCGGCGAGGCGGCGGACGAACCCCGGAAGAGCTTCGGCATCCGCGTCCACAATCTGCCGGTCCGCTCCACCGGTGAGGCCTCGTCAGCTCGGCCCTCGCTCGCTCAGCCTCGCTCGCTCACCCTCGCTCGCTCGCCCTCGCTCACTCACCTCGCTCGCTCGCCCTCGCTCACCCTTACTCACCCTCGCTCACCTCGCTCACCCTCGCTCAGCCTCGCTCAGCCTCGCTCACCTTCCCTCGCTCACCCTCACTCACCCTCGCTCACCTTCCCTCGCTCACCTTCCCTCGCTCACCCTCACTCACCCTCACTCACCCTCGCTCACCCTCGCTCACCCTCGCTCAGCCTCGCTCAGCCTCGCTCGCTCACCCTCGCTCACCCTCGCTCACCCTCGCTCACCTTCCCTCGCTCACCCTCCCTCGCTCACCCTCGCTCACCCTCCTTCGCTCACCCTCCCTCACCCTCCCTCGCTCACCTAGCTCGACCTCCCTCACTCACCCTCCCTCGCTCACCTCGCTCACCCTCGCTCACCCTCACTCGCTCACCCTCACTCACCCTCCCTCGCTCGCTCAATCTCGCTCACCCTCACTCACCCTCCCTCCCTCGCTCATCCTCCCTCACTCACCCTCACTCACCCTCACTCACCCTCCCTCCCTCCCTCGCTCACCCTCACCCTCCCTCGCTCACCCTCCCTCGCTCGCCCCTCTGCTCACCTCTCCCCCCCCTTTAGACTCGAGTCTCAAGGACGGCCTCTTCCACGAGTTCAAGAAACACGGCAAAGTGACCTCGGTGCAGATCCACGGCGCCGGCGAGGAGCGCTCCGGCCTGGTCTTCTTCCGGCAACCCGAAGACCGTGAGAAGGCTCTCTGCGCCTCCAAGGGGAAGCTCTTCTTCGGCATGCAGATCGACGTCACAGCCTGGGACGGGCCCGGTACGCTGTCTCTCGCTCGCTCGCTCAGTCGCTCGCTCGCTCGCTCGGGAACTCGCTCGGGAACTCGCTCGGTCACTCGCTCGGGAACTCACTCGGTCACTCGGTCGCTCGCTCACTCGCTCGCTGGCTCGCTCGGTCGGTCACTCACTTGGTGACTCACTCACTTGGTCACCCACTCGCTTGGTCACTCACTTACTCACTCGGTCACTCACTCACTCGGTCGCTCGCTCGCTCGCTCGGGAACTCGCTCGGTCACTCACTCGCTCGCTCAGTCAGTCGCTCGCTCGCTCGGGAACTCGCTCGGGAACTCGCTCGGTCACTCGCTCGGGAACTCACTCGGTCACTCGCTCGCTCGGTCACTCACTTGGTGACTCACTCACTTGGTCACCCACTCGCTTGGTCACTCACTTACTCACTCGGTCACTCACTCACTCGGTCGCTCGCTCGCTCGCTCGGGAACTCGCTCGGTCACTCACTCGCTCGCTCAGTCAGTCGCTCGCTCGCTCACTCGGGAACTCACTCGGTCACTCGGTCGCTCGCTGGGTCACTCGGGAACTCACTCACTCACTCGCTCGCTCACTCACTCGGTCGCTCGCTCATTCGCTCGCTCGGTCACTCGGTCACTCACTCGCTCACTCAGTCGCTCGCTCGGTCACTCGGTCACTCACTTGGTGACTCACTCACTTGGTCACCCACTCGCTTGGTCACTCACTTACTCACTCGGTCACTCACTCACTCGGTCACTCACTCACTCATACACTCACCCACTCGGTCACTCACTCACTCGATCACTCACTCAGTCGCTCACTCACTCGGTCACTCACTCACTCACTCGCTCGGTCACTCACTAACTCGGTCACTCACTCGGTCACTCACTCACTCACTCGGTCACTCACTCACTCACTCGATCACTCACTCGGTCACTCACTCACTCACTCGGTCACTCACTCACTCGGTCACTCACTCGCTCGGTCACTCACTCACTCGCTCGGTCACTCACTCACTCACTCGGTCACTCACTCGCTCGGTCACTCACTCGCTCATCACACGGTCCGGGTACAATGTCACTGCCACGGTAACGGCCGTACCCACGGCAACGACCGTACCCACGGCAAACGGCCGTACCCACGGTAACACGGTAACGGCCGTACCCATGGCAACGGCTGCACCCACGTTCTCGGCCGTACCCACGGTAACACGTTCACGGCCGTACCCACAGCAAACGGCCGTACCCACGGCAACGGCCGTACCCACGTTCTCGGCCGTACCCACGGTAACACGGTAACGGCCGTACCCATGGCAACGGCTGCACCCACGTTCTCGGCCGTACCCACGGTAACACGTTCACGGCCGTACCCACAGCAAACGGCCGTACCCACGGCAACGGCCGTACCCACGTTCTCGGCCGTACCCACGGTAACACGGTAACGGCCGTACCCACGGTAACACGGTAACGGCTGTGCCCATGGCAACGGCCGTACCCGCGGTCACGGCCATCGCCACGTTCCCCTCCTCGTCCCCCGTCCCCCCCACGCCACGCCGTCGTGCAGAGACGGAGAGCGAGAATGAGCTGCGTCCGCTGGACGACCGTATCGACGAGTTCCACCCCAAGGCGACGCGGACGCTCTTCATAGGCAACCTGGAGAAGAGCACCACCTACGATGACCTCTACTCCATCTTCCAGAGATTCGGGGAGATAGTGGTGAGGGAGTCACCACCACTACCACAACCATCACCACTACCACAGCCATCACCACTACCACAGCCATCATCACCACAACAACCGTCATCATCACCACCTACGATGACCTCTACTCCATCTTCCAGAGATTCGGGGAGATAGTGGTGAGGGAGCCATCACCACCATCACCACCACAGCCATCATCACCACAACAACCGTCATCATCACCACCTACGATGACCTCTACTCCATCTTCCAGAGATTCGGGGAGATAGTGGTGAGGGAGTCACCACCACTACCACAACCATCACCACTACCACAGCCATCACCACTACCACAGCCATCATCACCACAACAACCGTCATCATCACCACCTACGATGACCTCTACTCCATCTTCCAGAGATTCGGGGAGATAGTGGTGAGGGAGCCATCACCACCATCACTACCATCATCACTACCACAGCCATCACCACCACCACAGCCATCATCACCACCACAGCCATCATCATCACCACCTACGATGACCTCTACTCCATCTTCCAGAGATTCGGGGAGATAGTGGTGAGGGAGCCACCACCACCATCACTACCACAGCCATCATCACTACCACAGCCATCATCACCACCACCATCACTACCATCATCACTACCACAGCCATCATCACCACCTACAATGACCTCTACTCCATCTTCCAGAGATTCGGGGAGATAGTGGTGAGGGAGCCACCATCACTACCACAACCATCACCACTACCACAGCCATCACCACCACCACAGCCATCATCATCACCACCTACGATGACCTCTACTCCATCTTCCAGAGATTCGGGGAGATAGTGGTGAGGGAGTCACCACCACCATCACCACCATCACTACCACAGCCATCATCACTACCACAGCCATCATCACCACCACCATCACTACCATCATCACTACCACAGCCATCATCACCACCTACGATGACCTCTACTCCATCTTCCAGAGATTCGGGGAGATAGTGGTGAGGGAGCCACCATCACTACCATCACCACCACAGCCATCATCACCACAACAACAACAATCATCATCATCACCACCTACGATGACCTCTACTCCATCTTCCAGAGATTCGGGGAGATAGTGGGGAGGGAGCCACCATCACCATCACTACCATCACCACTACCACAGCCATCATCACCACCACTACCACCATCACTACCATCATCACTACCACAGCCATCATCACCACCTACGATGACCTCTACTCCATCTTCCAGAGATTCGGGGAGATAGTGGTGAGGGAGCCACCACCATCACTACCATCATCACTACCACAGCCATCATCACCACCACTGTTACCATCACAACAACCGTCATCATCACCACCTACGATGACCTCTACTCCATCTTCCAGAGATTCGGGGAGATAGTGGTGAGGGAGCCACCATCACCACCATCACTACCATCACCACTACCACAGCCATCATCACTACCATCACCACCACCATCACCACAACAACAACCGTCATCATCACCACCTACGATGACCTCTACTCCATCTTCCAGAGATTCGGGGAGATAGTGGTGAGGGAGCCACCATCACTACCATCATCACTACCATCATCACCACTACCACAGCCATCATCACCACAACAACAACCATCATCATCACCACCTACGATGACCTCTACTCCATCTTCCAGAGATTCGGGGAGATAGTGGTGAGGGAGCCACCACCACCATCACCACCACCATCACTACCATCACTACCACAGCCATCATCACCACCACTGTTACCATCACAACAACCGTCATCATCATCACCACCTACGATGACCTCTACTCCATCTTCCAGAGATTCGGGGAGATAGTGGTGAGGGAGCAGCAGCCACCATCATCACTACCATCACTACCACAGCCATCATCACCACAACAACGTCATCATCATCACCACCTACGATGACCTCTACTCCATCTTCCAGAGATTCGGGGAGATAGTGGTGAGGGAGCCACCATCACTACCATCATCACTACCACAGCCATCATCACCACCACAGCCATCATCACCACCACAGCCATCATCACCACCTACGATGACCTCTACTCCATCTTCCAGAGATTCGGGGAGATAGTGGTGAGGGAGCCACCATCACTACCATCACTACCATCATCACTACCACAGCCATCATCACCACCACAGCCATCATCACCACCTACGATGACCTCTACTCCATCTTCCAGAGATTCGGGGAGATAGTGGTGAGGGAGCCACCATCACTACCATCACTACCACAGCCATCATCACTACCACAGCCATCATCACCACCTACGATGACCTCTACTCCATCTTCCAGAGATTCGGGGAGATAGTGGTGAGGGAGCCATCATCACCATCACTACCATCACAACAACCACCATCATCACCACCTACGATGACCTCTACTCCATCTTCCAGAGATTCGGGGAGATAGTGGTGAGGGAGCCACCACCACCATCACCACCACAGCCATCATCACCACCACCATCACTACCACAGCCATCATCACCACAACAACAACTGTCATCATCACCACCTACGATGGCCTTCACTCCATCTTCCAGAGATTCGGGGAGATAGTGGGGAGGGAGCCACCACCACCACCACCATCATCACTACCACAGCCATCATCACTACCACAGCCATCATCACCACCACAGCCATCATCACCACAACAACAACCGTCATCATCACCACCTACGATGACCTCTACTCCATCTTCCAGAGATTCGGGGAGATAGTGGTGAGGGAGCCACCATCACTACCACAACCATCACCACTACCACAGCCATCACCACCACCACAGCCATCATCACCACCACAGCCATCATCACCACCACAGCCATCATCACCACCTACGATGACCTCTACTCCATCTTCCAGAGATTCGGGGAGATAGTGGTGAGGGAGCCACCACCACCATCACTATCATCACTACCATCACAACCACAGCCATCATCACCACAACCACCATCACCACCACAGCCATCATCACCACAACAACAACCGTCATCATCACCACCTACGATGACCTCTACTCCATCTTCCAGAGATTCGGGGAGATAGTGGTGAGGGAGCCACCATCACTACCACAACCATCACCACTACCACAGCCATCACCACCACCACAGCCATCATCACCACCACAGCCATCATCACCACCACAGCCATCATCACCACCTACGATGACCTCTACTCCATCTTCCAGAGATTCGGGGAGATAGTGGTGAGGGAGCCACCACCACCATCACTATCATCACTACCATCACAACCACAGCCATCATCACCACAACCACCATCACCACCACAGCCATCATCACCACAACAACAACCGTCATCATCACCACCTACGATGACCTCTACTCCATCTTCCAGAGATTCGGGGAGATAGTGGTGAGGGAGCCACCACCACCATCACTATCATCACTACCATCACAACCACAGCCATCATCACCACAACCACCATCACCACCACAGCCATCATCACCACAACAACAACCGTCATCATCACCACCTACGATGACCTCTACTCCATCTTCCAGAGATTCGGGGAGATAGTGGTGAGGGAGCCACCACCACCATCATCACTACCACAGCCATCATCACCACCACCATCACTACCACAGCCATCATCACCACCTACGATGACCTCTACTCCATCTTCCAGAGATTCGGGGAGATAGTGGTGAGGGAGCCATCACCACTACCACAACCATCACCACTACCACAGCCATCACCACCACCACAGCCATCACCACCACCACAGCCATCATCACCACAACAACAACCGTCATCATCATCACCACCTACGATGACCTCTACTCCATCTTCCAGAGATTCGGGGAGATAGTGGTGAGGGAGCCACCACCACCATCACTACCACAGCCATCATCATCACAACAACAACCGTCATCATCACCACCTACGATGACCTCTACTCCACCTTCCAGAGATTCGGGGAGATAGTGGTGAGGGAGCCACCACCACCACTACCATCACTACCATCATCACTACCACAGCCATCATCACCACCACTACCACCATCACCACAACCACCATCACCACCACAGCCATCATCATCACCTACGATGACCTCTACTCCATCTTCCAGAGATTCGGGGAGATAGTGGTGAGGGAGTCACCACCACCATCACTACCACAGCCATCATCACTACCACAACCATCATCATCACCACCTACGATGACCTCTACTCCATCTTCCAGAGATTCGGGGAGATAGTGGTGAGGGAGCCATCACCATCACTACCATCACCACCACAGCCATCATCACTACCACAGCCATCATCACCACCATCATCACTACCACAGCCATCATCACCACAACAACAACCGTCATCATCATCACCACCTACGATGACCTCTACTCCATCTTCCAGAGATTCGGGGAGATAGTGGTGAGGGAGCCACCACCACCATCACTACCACAGCCATCATCACTACCACAACCATCATCATCACCACCTACGATGACCACTACTCCATCTTCCAGAGATTCGGGGAGATAGTGGGGAGGGAGCCACCAACACCATCACTACCACAGCCATCATCACCACCACTACCACCATCATCACAACCACCATCACTACCACAGCCATCATCACCACCACTACCACCATCATCACAACCACCATCACCACCACAGCCATCATCACCACAACAACCGTCATCATCATCACCTGCGATGACCTCTACTCCATCTTCCAGAGATTCGGGGAGATAGTGGTGAGGGAGCCACCACCACCATCACCACCATCACTACCATCACAACCACAGCCATCATCACCACAACAACAACCGCCATCATCACCACCTACGATGACCTCTACTCCATCTTCCAGAGATTCGGGGAGATAGTGGTGAGGGAGCCACCACCACCATCACCATCATCACTACCATCATCACTACCACAGCCATCATCACTACCACAGCCATCATCACCACCACTACCACCATCATCACCTACGATGACCTCTACTCCATCTTCCAGAGATTCGGGGAGATAGTGGTGAGGGAGCCACCACCATCACCATCACCACCACCATCACTACCACAGCCATCACCACCACCACAGCCATCATCACCACCACAGCCATCATCATCACCACCTACGATGACCTCTACTCCATCTTCCAGAGATTCGGGGAGATAGTGGTGAGGGAGCCACCACCACCACCACAGCCATCATCACCACCACAGCCATCATCACCACAACAACAACCGTCATCATCACCACCTACGATGGTCTTCACTCCATCTTCCAGAGATTCGGGGAGATAGTGGTGAGGGAGCCACCACCATTACCACAACCATCACCACTACCACAGCCATCATCACCACCACCATCACTACCACAGCCATCATCACCACAACAACAACCATCATCATCACCACCTACGATGACCTCTACTCCATCTTCCAGAGATTCGGGGAGATAGTGGTGAGGGAGCCGCCACCACCACAGCCATCATCACCACCACTATCACCACAACAACAACCGTGTGTCTCTAGCTCCGTGTCTCCAGCCCCGTGTCTCTAGCCCCGTGTCTCTAGCCCCGTGTCTCTAGCCCCGTGTCTCTAGCCCTGTGTCTCCGTGTCTCTAGCCCCGTGTCTCTCGCCCCGTGCCTCTAGCCCCGTGTCTCTAGCCCCGTGTCTCTGGCCCCGTGTCTCTAGCCCCGTGTCTCTAGCCCCGTGTCTCCCTGTCTCTAGCCCGGTGTCTCCAGCCCCGTGTCTCCAGCCCCGTGTCTCTAGCCCCGTGTCTCTAACCCCGTGTCTCCAGCCCCGTGTCTCTAGCCCCGTGTCTCCAGCCCCGTGTCTCTAGCCCCGTGTCTCTAGCCCCGTGTTTCCAGCCCTGTGTCTCTAGCCCTGTGTCTCTAGCCCCGTGTCTCCGTGTCTCTAACCCCGTGTCTTTAACCCCGTGTCTCTAACCCCGTGTCTCTAGCCCCGTGTCTCTAACCCTGTGTCTCCGTGTCTCTAACCCCGTGTCTCTAGCCCCGTCTCTCTAGCCCCGTGTCTCCGTGTCTTAAGCCCCGTGTCTCTAGCCCCGTGTCTCTAGCCCCGTGTCTCTAACCCCGTGTCTCTAACCCCGTGTCTCTAGCCCCGTGTCTCTAGCCCCGTGTCTCCAGCCCCGTGTCTCCGTGTCTTTAACCCCGTGTCTCTAACCCCGTGTCTCTAGCCCCGTGTCTCTAGCCCCGTGTCTCTAGCCCCGTGTCTCCGTGTCTCTAGCCCCGTGTCTCTAGCCCCATGTCTCCGTGTCTCTAGCCCCGTGTCTCTAGCCCCGTGTCTCTAACGCCGTGTCTCTATCCCCGTGTCTCTAACCCCGTGTCTCTATCCCCGTGTCTCTTGCCCAGTGTCTCTAGCCCCGTGTCTCTAGCCCCGTGTCTCCAGCCCCGTGTATCTGTGTCTCTAGCCCCGTGTCTCTAGCCCCGTGTCTCCAGACCCGTTTCTCCAGCCCCATGTCTCTAGCCCCGTGTCTCTGTGTCTCTATCCTCGTGTCTCTAGCCCCGTGTCTCTAACCCCGTGTCTCTAGCCCCGTGTCTCCGTGTCTCTATCCTCGTGTCTCTAGCCCCGTGTCTCTAACCCCATGTCTCTAGCCCCGTGTCTCCAGCCCCGTGTCTCCGTGTCTCTAACTCCGTGTCTCTAACCCCGTGTCTCTAGCCCCGTGTCTCCAGCCCCGTGCCTCCAGCCCCGTGTCTCTAGCCCCGTGTCTCTGTGTCTCTAGCCCCATGTCTCTAACCCCGTGTCTCTAGCCCCGTGTCTCCAGCCCCGTGTCTCTAGCCCCGTGTCTCCAGCCCCGTGTCTCTAGCCCCGTGCCTCCAGCCCCGTGCCTCCAGCCCCGTGTTTCCGTGTCTCTAGCCCCGTGTCTCTAGCCCCGTCTCTCTAACACCGTGTCTCCAGCCCCGTGCCTCCAGCCCCGTGTTTCCGTGTCTCTAACCCCGTGTCTCTATCCCCGTGTCTCTAACCCCGTGTCTCTAGCCCCGTGTCTCTAACCCCGTGTCTCTAGCCCCGTGTCTCCAGCCCCGTGTCTCCAGCCCCGTGCCTCCAGCCCCGTGTTTCCGTGTCTCTAACCCCGTGTCTCTAGCCCCGTTTCTCCGTGTCTCTAGCCCCGTGTCTCTAGCCCCGTGTCTCTAGCCCCGTGTCTCTAGCCCCGTGTCTCTAGCCCCGTCTCTCTAACACCGTGTCTCCAGCCCCGTGTCTCCAGCCCCGTGTCTCTAGCCCTGTGTCTCCGTGTCTCTAGCCCCGTGTTTCTCGCCCCGTGTCTCTAGCCCCGTGTCTCTGGCCCTGTGTCTGTAGCCCCGTGTCTCTAGCCCCGTGTCTCTAGCCCCGTGTCTCCGTGTCTCCAGCCCCGTGTCTCCAGCCCCGTGTCTCTAGCCCCGTGTCTCCAGCCCCGTGTCTCTAGCCCCGTGTCTCTAGCCCCGTGTCTCCAGCCCCGTGTCTCTAGCCCCGTGTCTCTAGCCCTGTGTCTCTAGCCCCGTGTCTCCGTGTCTCTAACCCCGTGTCTTTAACCCCGTGTCTCTAACCCCGTGTCTCCAGCCCCGTGTCTCTAGCCCCGTGCCTCCAGCCCCGTGCCTCCAGCCCCGTGTTTCCGTGTCTCTAGCCCCGTGTCTCTAGCCCCGTCTCTCTAACACCGTGTCTCCAGCCCCGTGTCTCCAGCCCCGTGCCTCCAGCCCCGTGTTTCCGTGTCTCTAACCCCGTGTCTCTATCCCCGTGTCTCTAACCCCGTGTCTCTAGCCCCGTGTCTCCAGCCCTGTGTCTCCAGCCCCGTGCCTCCAGCCCCGTGTTTCCGTGTCTCTAACCCCGTGTCTCTAGCCCCGTTTCTCCGTGTCTCTAGCCCCGTGTCTCTAGCCCCGTGTCTCTAGCCCCGTGTCTCTAGCCCCGTGTCTCTAGCCCCGTGTCTCTAGCCCCGTGTCTCTAACACCGTGTCTCCAGCCCCGTGTCTCCAGCCCCGTGTCTCTAGCCCTGTGTCTCCGTGTCTCTAGCCCCGTGTTTCTCGCCCCGTGTCTCTAGCCCCGTGTCTCTGGCCCTGTGTCTGTAGCCCCGTGTCTCTAGCCCCGTGTCTCTAGCCCCGTGTCTCCGTGTCTCCAGCCCCGTGTCTCTAGCCCCGTGTCTCTAGCCCCGTGTCTCCAGCCCCGTGTCTCTAGCCCCGTGTCTCTAGCCCTGTGTCTCCAGCCCCGTGTCTCTAGCCCCGTGTCTCTAGCCCTGTGTCTCTAGCCCCGTGTCTCCGTGTCTCTAACCCCGTGTCTTTAACCCCGTGTCTCTAACCCCGTGTCTCTAGCCCTGTGTCTCTAACCCCGTGTCTCCGTGTCTCTAACCCCGTGTCTCTAGCCCCGTCTCTCTAGCCCCGTGTCTCTAGCCCCGTGTCTCTAACCCCGTGTCTCTAGCCCCGTGTCTCCGTCTCTCTATCCTCGTGTCTCTAGCCCCGTGTCTCTAACCCCGTGTCTCTAGCCCCGTGTCTCCAGCCCCGTGTCTCCGTGTCTCTAACTCCGTGTCTCTAACCCCGTGTCTCTAGCCCCGTGTCTCCAGCCCCGTGCCTCCAGCCCCGTGCCTCCAGCCCCGTGTCTCCGTGTCTCTAACCCCGTGTCTCTAGCCCCGTGTCTCTAGCCCCGTGTCTCTAGCCCCGTGTCTCTGTTTCTCTATCCTCGTGTCTCTAGCCCCGTGTCTCTAGCCCCGTGTCTCTAACCCCGTGTCTCTAACCTCGTGTCTCTAACTCCGTGTCTCTAACCCCGTGTCTCTAGCCCCGTGTCTCCAGCCCCGTGCCTCCAGCCCGTGCCTCCAGCCCCGTGTCTCCGTGTCTCTAACCCCGTGTCTCTAGCTCCGTGTCTCTAGCCCCGTGTCTCTAGCCCCGTGTCTCTGTTTCTCTATCCTCGTGTCTCTAGCCCCGTGTCTCTAGCCCCGTGTCTCTAGCCCCGTGTCTCTAGCCCCGTGTTTCTAGCCCCCGTGTCTCCGTGTCTCTAGCCCCGTGTCTCTAGCCCCGTGTCTCCGTGTCTCTAACTCCGTGTCTCTAGCCCCGTGCCTCTAGCCCCGTGCCTCCAGCCCCGTGTCTCTAACCCCGTGTCTCTAACCCCGTGCCTCCAGCCCCGTGCCTCCAGCCCCGTGTCTCTGTGTCTCTAGCCCCGTGTCTCTAGCCCCGTGTCTCTAGCCCCGTGTCTCTAGCCCCGTGTCTCTAGCCCCGTGTCTCTAGCCCCGTGTCTCTAGCCCCGTGTCTCTAACCCTGTGTCTCTAACCCCGTGTCTCTAACCCCGTGTCTCCAGCCCCGTGTCTCCAGCCCCGTGTCTCCGTGTCCTCTATCCTCGTGTCTCTAGCCCCGTGTCTCTAACCCCGTGTCTCTAGCCCCGTGTCTCCAGCTCCGTGTCTCCGTGTCTCTAACTCCGTGTCTCTAGCCCCGTGTCTCTAGCCCCGTGTCTCTAGCCCCGTGTCTCTAACCCCGTGTCTTTAACCCCGTGTCTCTAGCCCCGTGTCTCTAACCCCGTGTCTCCGTGTCTCTAGCCCCGTGTCTCTAACCCCGTGTCTTTAACTCCGTGTCTCTAACCCCCCGTGTCTTTAACTCCGTGTCTCTAACCCCGTGTCTCTAGCCCCGTGTCTCTAGCCCCGTGTCTCCAGCCCCGTGTCTCTAGCCCCGTGTCTCTAGCCCTGTGTCTCTAGCCCTCTAGCCCCGTGCCTCCAGCCCCGTGTCTCCAGCCCCGTGTCTCCGTGTCTCTAACTCCGTGTCTCTAACTCCGTGTCTCCAGCCCCGTGTCTCCAGCCCCGTGTCTCTAGCCCCGTGTCTCCGTGCCTCTAGCCCCGTGCCTCCAGCCCCCGTGTCTCGATCTAACCGCGCGTGTGCCTAACCCACCCCCGCGTGTCTCCGCGTTGTAGGACATAGACATCAAGAAGGTGAACGGCATCCCCCAGTACGCCTTCCTGCAGTTCTGTGACATCACCAGTGTGTGCAAGGCCATCAAGAAGATGGACGGGGAGTACTTGAGCAACAATCGACTCAAGGTGCGCCGCGGGGTGGGAGTCCGTGGGGAGGTCTCGCCTGCCCGCGGTGCAGCCTGCCCGTGGTGCAGCCTTTCTGTGGTGCGGCCTGTGTGAGTGTGTGTGTGAGAGTGTGAGTGTGTGTGAGAGAGTGTGTGTGAGAGAGTGTGTGTGTGAGAGTGTGTGAGTGTGAGTGTGTGAGTGTGAGTGAGTGTGTGTGAGTGTGTGTGAGTGGGTGAGTGTGTGAGAGTGTGTGAGTGTGAGAGTGTGTGTGTGAGTGTGTGTGTGTGCGTGAGTGAGTGTGAGTGTGTGTGAGAGTGAGAGTGTGCGAGTGTGAGTGAGTGAGTGTGCGTGTGAGTGTGTGAGTGAGTGAGTGAGTGTGTGTGTGGGTGAGTTAGTGAGTGTGTGCGTGTGTGTGAGTGTGTGAGTGAGAGTGTGAGTGAGAGTGTGTGAGTGTGTGAGCGTGTGTGTGAGTGTGTGAGTGTGAGTGTGTGTGAGAGTGTGTGAGTGTGTGAGAGTGTGAGTGAGAGTGTGAGTGTGTGAGTGAGTGAGTGTGAGTGTGTGTGAGAGTGAGAGTGTGTGAGTGAGTGAGTGTGTGAGTGAGTGCGTGAGTGTGTGCGTGAGTGTGTGAGTGAGTGTGTGTGAGTGTGAGTGTGTGAGTGAGTGCGTGTGAGTGAGTGTGTGTGAGTGAGTGTGTGGTGTGAGTGTCTGGGTGAATGTGAGTGAGTGTGAGTGTGTGCGCGCGTGTGTGTGTGAGTGTGTGAGTGTGAGTGAGTGTGTGTGTGTGAGTGAGTGCGTGTGTGAGAGTGTGTGTGTGAGTGAGTGAATGTGTGCGTGTGTGTGAGTGAGTGTGTGTGAGTGTGTGAGTGAGTGTGTGTGAGTGAGTGCGTGTGTGAGAGTGTGTGTGTGAGTGAGTGAATGTGTGCGTGTGTGTGAGTGAGTGTGTGTGAGTGAGAGTGTGTGAGAGTGTGAGTGTGTGTGTGAGTGTGTGTGAGTGAGTGTGTGTGTGTGAGTGTGTGAGTGTGAGTGAGTGTGTGTGTGAGTGTGTTTGTGAGTGTGTGTGAGAGTGTGTGTGTGAGTGTGTGTGAGAGTGAGTGTGAGTGTGTGTGAGTGAGAGTGTGAGTGTGTGTGAGTGAGTGTGTGTGTGAGTGAGAGTGTGAGTGAGAGTGTGTGAGAGAGTGAGTGTGAATGTGTGAGTGTGAGTGTGTGAGAGTGTGCGTGTGTGTGTGTGAGTGTGTGTGTGAGAGTGAGAGTGTGTGAGTGTGTGAGGGTGTGAGAGTGTGTGTGAGAGTGTGTGTGTGAGTGTGTGTGTGAGAGTGAGTGTGAGTGAGTGCGTGTGTGTGTGTGAGTGAGAGTGTGTGTGAGTGTGAGAGAGTGTGTGAGTGTGAATGTGTGAGTGAGTGTGTGTGAGTGAGTGAGTGAGAGTGTGAGTGTGTGTGAGAGTGTGAGTGTGTGTGTGCGTGAGTGGGTGAGTGTGTGAGTGAGAGTGTGTGTGAGTGTGTGAGAGTGTGTGAGACTGTGTGTGAGTGTGTGAGACTGTGAGTGAGTGTGTGTGTGAGTGTGTGAGTGAGTGTGTGAGTGAGTGAGAGTGTGTGAGTGAGAGTGTGCGTGAGAGTGTCTGTGAGTGTGTGTGAGTGAGAGTGTGTGTGAGTGAGAGTGTGTGAGTGAGTGTGTGTGTGTGTGAGTGAGTGTGTGTGTGTGTGAATGTGAGTGTGTGTGAGTGTCTGGGTGAATGTGAGTGAGTGTGTGTGTGTGAGTGTGTGAGTGTGAGAGTGTGTGAGTGTGTGTGTGAGAGTGAGTGTGTGAGTGTGAGAGTGTGTGAGTGTGTGTGTGAGAGTGAGTGTGTGAGTGTGAGTGTGTGAGAGTGTATGTGAGTGTGTGTGAGAGTGAGAGTGTGTGTGTGAGAGTGTGTGTGTGAGAGTGTGCGTCTGTGTGAGTGAGTGTGTGTGTGTGAGAGTGTGTGTGTGAGTGAGAGTGTGTGAGTGTGTGTGAGTGAGTGTGAGTGTGTGCGCGCGTGAGTGTGTGAGTGAGAGTGTGTGTGTGAGAGTGTGTGTGAGAGTGAGTGTGTGAGTGAGAGTGTGTGTGTGAGAGTGTGTGTGAGAGTGTGTGTGTGAGTGAGAGTGTGTGTGAGTGTGTGAGTGAGTGTGTGCGTGTGTGCGTGAGAGTGTGTGAGAGTGTGTGCGTGAGTGTGTGAGTGTGTGAGTGAGTGAGTGTGTGTGAGTGAGTGAGTGTGTGTGTGTGAGTGTGTGAGTGTGTGAGAGTGAGTGTGTGAGAGTGAGTGAGTGTGAGAGTGTGTGAGTGTGTGAGAGTGTGTGTGAGTGAGTGTGAGTGAGTGAATGAGTGTGTGCGTGTGAGTGTGTGTGAGAGTGTGTGAGTGTGTGAGTGTGTGAGTGCGTGAGTGTGTGAGTGTGTGTGTGAGTGAGAGTGTGTGTGAGAGTGAGTGTGTGTGTGTGTGTGTGCGTGAGTGTGTGTGTGAGAGTGAGAGTGTGTGAGAGTGTGTGCGTGAGTGAGAGTGTGTGTGTGCGTGAGTGTGTGTGAGAGTGTGTGCGTGAGTGTGAGTGAGAGTGTGTGAGTGTGCGTAAGTGAGAGTGTGTGTGAGTGAGTGAATGTGTGCGTGAGTGTGAGTGAGTGTGTGAGTGAGTGTGTGCGTGAGTGAGTGTCTGGGTGAATGTGAGTGTGTGTGAGTATGAATGTGAGTGTGAGTGTGTGAGTGAGTGAGTGTGTGAGTGAGTGAGTGAATGTGCGTGAGTGTGAGTGAGAGTGTGTGTGAGTGTCTGAGTGAGTGTGAGTGAGAGTGTGTGTGAGTGTCTGAGTGAATGTGTGCGTGAGTGAGAGTGTGTGTGTGAGTGTCTGAGTGAATGTGAGTAAGTGTGTGTGTGAATGTGTGCGAGTGTGTGTGTGTGCGTCTGAGTGTGTGAGTGTGTGTGTGTGCGTCTGAGTGTGTGAGTGAGTGTGTGTGAGTGAGAGTGTGTGTGTGTGAGTGTCTGAGTGAATGTGAGTGAGTGAATGTGTGCGTGAGTGAGAGTGTGTGTGAGTGAGTGAGTGTGTGTGAGTGAGAGTGTGTGAGAGTGCGTGTGTGTGTGCGTGAGTGCGTGAGTGTGTGTGAGTGTGTGTGTGAGGGAGAGTGTGTGAGAGTGTGTGTGAGTGTGTGCGTGTGTGTGTGAGAGTGTGCGTGTGTGTGAGTGAGTGTGTGTGAGTGAGTGAATGTGTGTGAGTGAATGTGAGTGAGTGTGTGTGAGTGTGAATGTGTGCGAGTTAGTGTGTGTCTGTGTGTGTGAGTGAGTGAGTGAATGTGTGTGTGTGTGTGTGAGTGAATGTGAGTGAGTGTGAGTGTGTGTGATTGAGAGTGTGTGAGAGTGTGAGTGTGTGCGTGCGTGAGTGAGTGAATGTGTGCGTGAGTGTGAGTGAGAGTGTGTGAGTGAGTGTGTGCGTGAGTGAGAGTGTGTGTGTGAGTGTCTGGGTGAATGTGAGTGAGTGTGTGTTTGTGTGAGTGAGTGAGTGAATGTGTGTGAGAGTGTGTGCGTGAGTGTGTGAGTGTGTGTGAGAGTGTGTGAGTGTGCATGTGTGAGGGAGTGAATGTGTGTACGTGCGTGAGTGAGTGAATGCGTGCATGAGCGTGGGTGAGAGTGTGTGAGTGCGTGTGTGTGAGTGAGAGTGTCTGAGTGTGCGTGCATGAGCGAGTGAATGTGAGTGTGCGTGTGTGAGTGTGTGAGTGAGTGAGTTAATGTGTGCGTGAGTGTGAGTGAGAGTGTGTGTGTGTGAGTCTCTTGAGTGTGAATGTGTGCGAGTGAGTGTGTGTGAGTGAGTGAATGTGAGTGTGTGTGAGTGAATGTGAGTGTGTGTGAGTGTGAGTGAGTGATTGAGTGTGTGCGTGAGTGAGAGTGTGTGAGAGTGCGTGTGTGCGTGCGTGAGTGAGTGGATGCGTGTGTGAGTGCGTGTGTGAGTGAGTGTGTGTGAGTGAGAGTGTCTGAGTGTGCGTGCGTGAGTGAATGTGAATGTGTGTGTGAGTATGACTGTGAGTGTGTGAGTGAGTGAATGTGTGCGTGAGTGAGTGTGTGTGAGTGAGTGTCTGAATGTGAGTGTGTGAGTGTGTGTGAGTGAATGTGTGAGTGTGTGTGAGTGAATGTGTGTGAGTGAATGTGTGTGAGTGTGAATGTGTGCGAGTGAGTGTGTGAGTGAATGTGTGTGAGTGTGAATGTGTGCGAGTGAGTGTGTGTGTGCGTGAGTGAGTGTGAATGTGTGCGTGAGTGAGTGTGAATGTGTGCGAGTGAGTGCGTGTGAATGAGAGTGTCTGAGTGTGCGTGTGTGAGTGAGTGAATGTGTGCGAGTGAATGTGAGTGTGTGCGAGTGAATGTGTGCGAGTGTGTGTCTGAGTGAATGTGAGTGTGTGTGTGAATGTGTGCGAGTGAGTGTGTGTGTGTGAGTGAGTGAATGTGTGTGTGAGTGAATTTGAGTGTATGTGAGTGAGAGTGTCTGAGTGAATGTGAGTGTGAATGTGTGCGAGTGAGAGTGTGTGAGTGTGAATGAATGTGAGTGTGTGCGAGTGAATGTGTGTGAGTGTGAGTGAATGTATGCGAGTGTGTGTGTGAGTGAATGTGAGTGTGTGCGGGTGAATGTGAGAGCGTGCGAGTGTGAATATGAGCGTGTGAGTGAGTGTGAGAGAGTGTGTGAGAGAGTGTGTGAGTGTGAGTGAGTGTGTGAGTGTGTGAGAGAGTGTGTGAGTGTGTGAGAGAGTGTGAGAGTGTGAGAGAGTGAGAGAGTGTGTGAGAGAGTGAGAGAGTGTGTGAGTGAGAGAGTGAGTGAGTGTGAGTGAGTGTGTGAGTGTGTGATGGAGTGTGAGTGTATGTGTGAGTGTGAGAGTGTGTGAGGGAGTGTGAGTGTATATGTGTGAGTGTGTGAGTGAGTGTGAGTGAGTGTGTGAGAGTGTGAGAGTGTGAGTGTGTGAGAGAGTGAGAGAGTGTGTGAGAGAGTGTGAGAGAGAGTGAGTGAGTGTGAGAGAGTGAGAGAGTGTGAGAGTGAGTGAGTGTGAGAGCGTGAGAGAGTGTGAGAGTGTGAGAGAGTGTGAGAGAGTGAGAGAGTGTGAGAGTGTGTGAGAGAGTGAGAGAGTGTGTGAGTGAGAGAGTGTGAGAGTGTGTGAGAGAGTGAGAGAGTGTGTGAGTGAGAGAGTGAGTGAGTGTGAGTGAGTGTGTGAGTGTGTGATGGAGTGTGAGTGTATGTGTGAGTGTGAGAGTGTGTGAGGGAGTGT
Organism: Petromyzon marinus; assembly: GCF_048934315.1. NCBI lineage: Eukaryota > Metazoa > Chordata > Hyperoartia > Petromyzontiformes > Petromyzontidae > Petromyzon > Petromyzon marinus. Next base: position 373,951 of record NW_027422615.1, on the reverse strand, counting down.
GAGTGTATATGTGTGAGTGTGTGAGTGAGTGTGAGTGAGTGTGTGAGAGTGTGAGAGTGTGAGTGTGTGAGAGAGTGAGAGAGTGTGTGAGAGAGTGTGAGAGAGAGTGAGTGAGTGTGAGAGAGTGAGAGAGTGTGAGAGTGAGTGAGTGTGAGAGCGTGAGAGAGTGTGAGAGTGTGAGAGAGTGTGAGAGAGTGAGAGAGTGTGAGAGTGTGTGAGAGAGTGAGAGAGTGTGTGAGTGAGAGAGTGTGAGAGTGTGTGAGAGAGTGAGAGAGTGTGTGAGTGAGAGAGTGAGTGAGTGTGAGTGAGTGTGTGAGTGTGTGATGGAGTGTGAGTGTATGTGTGAGTGTGAGAGTGTGTGAGGGAGTGTGAGTGTATATGTGTGAGTGTGTGAAGTGAGTGTGAGTGTGTGTGTGAGAGTGTGAGAGTGAGTGTGTGAGAGAGTGAGAGAGTGTGTGAGAGAGTGTGAGAGAGAGTGAGTGAGTGTGAGAGAGTGAGAGAGTGTGAGAGTGAGTGAGTGTGAGAGTGTGAGAGTGTGAGAGAGTGTGAGAGAGTGAGAGAGTGTGAGAGTGTGTGAGAGAGTGAGTGTGAGTGTATGTGTGAGTGAGTGTGAGTGTATGTGTGAGTGTGTGAGAGAGTGAGTGTGAGAGAGTGTGTGAGAGAGTGAGAGAGTGAGAGTGTGTGAGTGAGAGTGCGTGTGTGTGAGTGAGTGAGTGAATGTGTGCGTGAGTGAGAGTGTGTGTGTGCGTGAGTGAGTGAGAGTGCGTGTGTGTGTGTGAGTGTGTGAGAGAGTGTGAGTGAGTGAATGTGAGTGAATGTGAGTGTGTGTGTGAGTGTGTGTTGTGCGTGTGAGTTGGTGAGTGTGAATGTGAGTGTGTGAGAGAGTGAGTGAGAGAGAGTGTGAGAGAGTGTGTGAGAGAGTGTGTGAGTGTGTGTGAGTGAGTGAGTGTGTGAGAGTGAGTGTGAGTGTGTGAGTGTGAGTGAGTGTGAGTGAGTGTGAGTGAATGTGAGTGAGTGAGTGTGAGTGTATGTATGTGTATGTGAGTGTGTGGCGTGCGTGTGTGAGTTGGGCGAGCGTTCGCGCGCGCGTGCGGCGATGCCTCGTTCAGCGGCGCCGCCTCACCGCCAGCATCCCCACCCCCCAACTTCGTGTGAACGCTACGCGGTGTGGGTGGGTGCTGGTGCCTTTGTCTGCGTGTGGTCTCAGCTGGGATTCGGCAAGAGCATGCCAACGACTTGCGTGTGGTTGGACGGGCTCAACGCCAGCGTCACAGAGCAGTACCTCACTCGCCAGTTCTCGCGGTTCGGCCCAATCCTCAAGGTACTGACTGCGGCGGTGGTGGTGGTGGTGGTGTGTGGGGTGGGACGTGGTGGTGGTGGTGGGAGTAGTTGTGGTGGTGGTGGTGGGAGTAGTGGTGGTGGAGGGAGTGGTGGTGGTGGTGGTGGAGGGAGTAGTGGTGGTGGTGGAGGGAGTAGTGGTGGTGGTGGTGGTGGGAGTAGTGGTGGTGGTGGGAGTAGTTGTAGTGGTGGTGGTGGGAGTAGTTGTGGTTGTGGTGGTGGGAGTAGTTGTGGTGGTGGTGGTGGGAGTAGTGGTGGTGGTGGGAGTAGTGGTGGTGGTGGGAGTAGTTGTAGTGGTGGTGGTGGGAGTAGTTGTGGTTGTGGTGGTGGGAGTAGTTGTGGTGGTGGTGGGAGTAGTTGTGGTGGTAGTTGTTGTGGTGGTGGGATTAGTGGTGTTGGTGGGAGTAGTGGTGGTGGTGTTGGTGGGAGTAGTGGTGGTGGGAGTAGTGGTGGTGGTGGGAGTAGTTGTGGTGGTGGTGGAGGGAGTAGTGGTGGTGGTGGTGGTAGTTGTAGTGGTGGTGGTGGAGGGAGTGGTGGTGGTGGGAGTAGTTGTGGTGGTGGGAGTAGTGGTGGTGGTGGAGGGAGTCGTGGTGGTGGGAGTGGTGGTGGTGGAGGGAGTAGTGGTGGTGGTGGAGGGAGTAGTGGTGGTGGTGGTGGAGGGAGTCGTGGTGGTGGGAGTAGTTGTAGTGGTGGTGGAGGGAGTAGTGGTGGTGGTGGTGGGAGTAGTGGTGGTGGTGGGAGTAGTTGTAGTGGTGGTGGTGGTGGGAGTAGTGGTGGTGGTGGTGGTAGTTGTAGTGGTGGTGGTGGTGGGAGTAGTGGTGGTGGTGGGAGTAGTGGTGGTGGTGGTGGTAGTTGTAGTGGTGGTGGTGGTGGGAGTAGTTGTAGTGGTGGGAGTAGTTGTGGTGGTGATGGAGGGAGTAGTGGTGGTGGTAGTTGTAGTGGTGGTAATGGGAGCAGCTGTACCAACAGTAGCAGCAGTAGTAGGAGTGGGAGTAGTATCAGCATTAGTAGTACCAGCATTAGTAGTATCAGCAGTGGGAGTAGTATCAGCATTAGTAATATCAGCATTACTAGTGCCAGCATTAGTAGTACCAGCATTAGTAGTATCGGCATTAGTAGTATCAGCAGTAGGAGTAGTATCAGCAGTAGGAGTAATATCAGCATTAGTAGTATCAGCAGTGGGAGTAGTATCAGCATTAGTAGTACCAGAATTAGTAGTATCGGCATTAGTAGTATCAGCAGTAGGAGTAGTATCAGCATTAGTAGTACCAGAATTAGTAGTATCGGCATTAGTAGTATCAGCAGTAGGAGTAGTATCAGCATTAGTAGTATCAGCATTAGTAATATCAGCATTACTAGTGCCAGCATTAGTAGTACCAGCATTAGTAGTATCAGCATTAGTATTATCAGCAGTAGGAGTAGTATCAGCAGTAGGAGTAGTATCAGCATTAGTA